>NW_027210601.1:10400000-11000000 GCF_029030835.1 Brachyistius frenatus
AGGTTCATCACACTTGCACTACTGTGCACTGCATGTGGGGAAGGAACCAGAGCACACTGTACTGAAATATCTCAGTCGAGTGCAAGATAGATAAGACCCTACGGGTACTTGAAACTATCATTTAGTCTTGTGTGGTGATGGATTTGTTGACAACACGAGTAACTGCTTGTCACTTAAGGTGTGTTTTCAGATGCAGGTCTGACACTGGCCTAGAACGTAAAATGTGTTTTTTTTTGCCTGTGGCAAGTTACAGTTAATTACAGTTACAGGAAGTGTCCTGAGGCTCAACTGTTTCCACAGTGGCTAACATTTCTCAGTAATAGTTATTTTTAAATTACATGATGAACAAATGCATCTGTGGAGTTCCAATTGTACCCACAATGCAAAACATCATGCTGATCTTTTGTCTCTTTATCACAAAATCGCTCTTGCCATGAGTTGATGGAGTGATGGCTATCCACTGGCTAACTAGCCACAGGCAACTCCTCTGCATAAAAAAATACATACTTTTCTTTGCATTGATGCATCACTTCCTGTGCATTTATTACTTTTGCACAGTGGGTTGGAAGGGCAGTTGTAAACAACATTTTTCATTTGATAATCTTTAGGATAAATACCTTAAATTGTCTAGATTGAGCAGACTTCTCTTAGTCCATCTGTCAGACTGTGTGCGTGTTTGAAAAGAGAACATTTAAAGCTATGGCTGTCAGAATAATGTGTTTTACGTCAAAGACTTTGACAATGGAATTAAACTACCTCAGAGAGCTCATTTGTAATTACTCTACGCATGTCCGTGGGACTTTGAGTGTGTGTGTTTCTGTGTGTGCGTGAGCTCAACTAGCAGTGATGCGTATAAGGTATTTGGAGGGGAAAAAAAACTGCATTGATTATTCATTACTTCAAACAGCCATGTTCGGTTCTACCGAAAGAAGCAAGTTACATGAATCACGTGTCACGTTTCACAAAAAGGGACCCAAGAGCACACCTCGGAGGCACATGTAAAACTTAAGAGTCTTTACTTAGATATAAAGCAAGGACATAAAAGTCCAGTATGCTCCCAGTGCAGGGGATGCTCCCTGTAAGTCCTGTAGGTGCACCCAAGCACCATACGCAATTTTCACCAGATCTTCAACACAAATCCTCTTTAGCTTGAACTTTGTAGTAGGAATTTCCAGATTCCACGTCACTGATCATACATCCCTTCTCTTGGACTCCGAGATTATATGAAGCTTGTAAGGCTGACCACGCAGGAAAATATTCAGAAACTTTATATTTAACTTTTTGCCTAACATACTTTATGTCACTACCAACAGCAACTGTTTTTCAAGTTGGTCACAAAATTTGACGTGCACTCTGTTCAACTTTCAAGTTCCAGTGGTCACAAAAATGTGTGTAACTCAAGTTTTGACATTGATGAAGCGGCGCAACTTGAAATACTAGCGAAAGTAATTGCTTTCCCCTGCTCCACACAGATTATGCCTCATTCGTGTGCAACTGGAACAGTCTTAGAACTTTTTGATCGCACTTAGTACTAGGAGGTTGACTAGGAAAAGGGGAACAGGTGTGTGAGGGTGTTTTTACAGGCGGGAAAGGAAAGCAGGTGGAAGTGAAAGGGTCTGAAACAACATCAGCATTAGACTATTCATACACAACAACAGGGCTAAATGAATGAATGAATCCAAGTGCAACCTCAAACTCCAAACAAAGACATCTGTAGATATAGAAATGAGATGGCATCTTGAACATCTCTGTAAAAGGGCATAATAGCCTTTCCTTTCAAGCAGACAAGTCGTTGCTGTTTCACAGCGTGTGACCAGAGTTATGGCATTTCATTTAATGGATGTTTTGCTTTGTATTCTTCCCCTGGTTTGTTTGATCATCTGGAGCCGCACACAGAGTCAACAGGCTAACAGCTAAAAATGTCCCCTGTTAAAGACCATATCTTCCTCTGTGTTTTCTGAGACAGAGAGAGGGTGTTAAGAACTCCACACTAACAGAGGGCACTTGATGTGTTTTTTGTGCATGCGCGCGCATTCCCACACACACTGTCTGCTCACCTGTTGTCGCCAAGGCAACATCTAGCCCCCCCCCCCTCTCTAACCCGGCAGGGGAAATCACAGATCTGAACGACTGCTGTCTCCCGCCACCCATCTCCGCCTTCCTCTCAGCCAGCGGCACAAATTCCACCCTCCATTCCCCCTGTCTCCCAGGGGCAGATGCAACCTTAAATGGAGGTTTAATGAAATCTTAGGGATTGTCCTGTGGCTTGATCACTCAGGTTCTGTTCGCATGGGGTGGTCCGCCATTTTCAGCAGCGTGTCGGGGAGAAGAAGTGCAGTCACTAATTGCAGGGCCTCAGGACAAGCAAGAGATCCAGAGGAAGGGAGGGGGGAGGAGGTTGAACACAGAGATAAGGAAGAAAACACCAAAAGGAACAGGAGCACATGTTCTAAAGGTCATGTGTGACACACAGAGGAACGCTCCTACACGCACATGTACCCACACATATATACTGTTGTACAACTGCAATCAAGGGCCCTGCCAACAACCAGCCCCCCGTGGTGCTGATTGTTAAAATGAATATTTAATTAGCACAAGTTAAATTAGCACACTGACAGTAGGCGGTGCTGCTGTGGATCAGTGAAGCCCAGTAATTGCAATCTTTCAGAGGAGTTGGAAACAGAACTATTGTATGTGTGTTTGCACATTCAGTCTCTGCAATGCATAGATCAACAGGCTGGAAACCATGTGCCACCAGAGTAATTGTGGATCATCACATAAAGCACAATTAAAGAGAAACTATAATGAGCAGATAAACAAAGTTTATTTTTAAATTAAAACTTGTTGAAATGTTGGTGCTAATGAACTGCTGCTGCTTTGGTGCATCTTGAAATGTGTAACAGCTGAGGTTTTCCAACACGCACAGATTTCAGTCTCATTTCATCATTCTCTTGTTTTTCTACCATATCTAATACATCTTTCCAACACTCAAGAGGTTTAATCTTGATGTTGACGGTTGTTTAAAAAGTGTGGTCTCTGCCTATGATGCTGAAGCACACAGCTCATTAGACAGTGAACACACCGGTGTCCTTTCATTTCACTTAGTTACAATTTTCTCTGGTCAGTTATCACTATATCCTCTCTATGGCATTTTAGAAAAAGACAATGGGATTTATTGTACTTAAATGCAAACAGGACTTTATCAAGCAGTGAATGTTGTTGTGTGTATGCTCTACTGTATACATTGCATAGTAGTAGCAAACAAAATCCTTCCACACCCTTTCTAACTAAAGATATTAACTTGTAGAGAAAGTGTTTATTTATTAGCCGGTACTCTTAAAAGCCTTTAGCCTTCCGTGGAACCTTCCACACAGTGCAAAAGCTTTTCCATTACTTAAATAAGAAAATAACATGAGAAGTATTCTCGTAACTGCTACATCAGCTCTTGTTTCACATGTTTTTGTGGCTATGTTTCTGGTTTTTTTCCATCCAATTGTTTTACACATAATGCTCCTGAATGGATTAACACATTCATTGTACTGAATACAATCAATAATCTGATCACTCAGCATAAGTTAATAATTTATAGGCATGCATCACTATTTCTAATAGTCTCAGTTAATGCCTTTACAACAGCTGCTAGCTGATCCCATTTAGATGTGTATATTGGATTTGGTGAGCTGTAACAAACATTGCGAAGGCCATTTATCAATGAAGTAATGAGCAGATAATGTTTGGACCTAATATAGTAAGAGTTAGATCTGCATGATTCTGCACTTCACTGGTTGTAAACTATACGTTCACTGCTGACACTTGTTGGTACTACAGACTCTACTCGAGGTGACTCATTAAAGAAGTTGAAGTTGAACTGCTGATTTCAGCTCCCGACACGTCCTGTTCACGCTGAAGTGAAACTCCGGTGCTTCCCTGATCATTTTATGTACCGGAGTTACACATTATACTCAGAGCATGTTAGCCTGTGGATACTCTTCCTGTTGCCTGCAGAGTTTGTTGGGACTCACTGCTGCAGTTTTGCTGATAGACAACTTTTCAGTGTCACTTGTAGTTTTGCATGCGAGTCAGTTGATTGTTCTTTTATATATTTATTAAAAAAACAAAACACATGTAACATCAGAATCGGAATCAGAATCACTTTATTGGCCATGTATGTTGACACATACAAGGAATTTGACTCCGGTTTTAGGTTCGCTCTCAGCGTCCAAAAAAAACAAAAAAAACAGAGAGACATAAATAGACATATTTACAGAATAGAAACAAATTAATATATACATATATACACCTAAAACAATGGTGCAATTGCACCTAGTGCAAATTGTGCTGATGTGGTTGGGTGTAGTGCAAAAAGGTCCAGTGATGTAAAACATTTGAACTGTTTAGCAGAGTGATGGCTTGCGGATAAAAACTGTTCTTGTTCCTGGTGGTTTTGGCGCACAGTGCTCTGTAGCGCCTTCCAGAGGGGGGTGGTGGGTGGGGGGGCTGAAACAGAGGGTGTCCAGGGTGGGATGGATCTGCAGAGATGCTACCGGCCCATTTCCTGACTCTCGATGTGTATAAGTCCTGAATGGAGGACAGGTCGGCACCGATGATTTTCTCTGCAGTCCTGACTGTCCGTTGTAGTCTGTTCCTGTTTGGTGGCCGAGCCAAACCAGACGGCAATAGAGGTGCAGAGAACAGACTAGATTATGGCTGAGTAGAACTGGACCAGCAGCTCCTGTGGCAGGTTGAGCTTCCTGAGCTGCCATAGGAAGTACATCAGTTGCTGCACTTTCTTGATGATGGAGTTGATGTTGGACTCCCACTTCAGACAAACTGCAGAGAGTCCAGCAGGGGGCCTGTAGTGTCCTTCAGGTGGGCCAACATCAGTCTTTCAAAAGTAAACTACAATCCTCCCTAATTTAATATGTTATTAGTCAGAACTATATTGTAAGCGTGCCCTGCACTCTTGTGGTCTGAAAGGTGTGCAATGTGAAAGTTGTAGAGATCTAGGATTTGTCATAACCATCCAAAATCAAATCTTTTTGGCATTACAATTGCTTTATTTTCATATCTACCAGTTTATCCCCAATGAAAGTTAACATTGCTGTGGTGTTGATGGAGTTAAGGCCCACTATAGAATGAATTGAAATCCAGCAATTTGTCTTGATTTCACAAAGAAAGACCAGTTGACACATTGTGGGGGAACTTGGTGAAATACTGTTTCTCGACAGGTCTTCATTTGAAACTGGAAATCAGACAAAGAGCACAAAATACCTTCAAAGTAAATGAGTTTGACCATTTAGAAAGGAAGGAACGCAGTTCCCAGCATATTAGATGATATGAAGCAAATTGCATAACAATAATAAACAGTACACTCCCATTCATATATTGTTATTCCTTTACAAATGTGCACAGTGTACTTTGTGGTTTTAAAAGAAAGCCCTCAGATCTCCTCCAGGTAATTAAAGCCGTCCTGCTCTCTTGATGATGGAGACAGCAAATGATAGGCTAACCTTGGTGCTCATCAAAGGATAGCATCTGTTCAAGCCCATAGCTATATTAGTGTTTTCTCCCTCTGTCCCATTGGTGCCGGCTTTAATTAGCAGAGCCAGGAGAAAGAGATGACTTACCTGCCAACCTCTGCAAACATTATTATTTGGAGATTTGCTTTTTTATCCTCTTCTCAAACACTTGACTCTAATACATGCCTCAGGAGTGCGTATGCATTCGTTATTATGTTTGCAAAGATTTATCGTAGTATTAGTGGCGTAGAGTCATTGTAATTAGACTTGGCGGATGTGTGACTGAGCGGTGAGACGCGCAAACGTATATATAAGCTACCATTCTCTCACACATTGGGATGCTGCTGTGTTTGCAGCAACTGGTAGCAGGCCAGAGACAACAGAAACAGCATGCGATGAAAGCTAATCAAAGATTTATTTGGCTAGGTAATTTATATCTGATTACTGCTGTGATGCTTTGAGTTACGAGGACGTTTTCTGAAGTTTCACCTGTAATTTTTCCCGCAGATCGGAGTGCCAGCCTCTTGTTATGCAGCCCGAGTGAATGATGCCATCTGCTCATCATCATTTAAATGTTTTTGTCTGAGCCAATTATGTTCATTAAGAATGCTAGACAGCTCGGAGGGCATGTGGTGCGCCAGCCATCATGTCCATGTCCTGGACTAACCCCCTGAAGCTATACACACACACACACACACACACACACACACACACACACACACACACACACACACACACACACACACACACACACACACACACACACACACGCACACGCACACACACACCACTCGTACAAATATATGGCTAATGGCCAAACTCGCTTTACATTAATGTTGTTTTGCCACATTTAATGTGGAAGCATTGATATGTAACATAAAAAAAAATATTTAGACACATGGTTCCTTCACAACTTATGAAGAGACAAGTACACACACACATTCGCAGAGGAAATGCTGAGTCAGAGTTATCTTTGTTCCCATGGAATAAAAAAACAAAAGAAACAAAACTTGTCAGTGACTCATTGACAAAAATAACACTATATTCAGTTGAAGTGACAAATATTAGGCGACAAGACGTTTCTCCTTTGTTTTCTTTCTGTCTTTTTTTTTTCTGAACAAACACAAACACACGGAAAAACAAACACAAAACATCTGTAGTTCTTGGTTTCGGTATCAGGCTGCTTGTTTAAGATGTAGAGAAGTGTAATGTCAGTGAGATAGGTAGCGGGGATAGATTTCATTAAGATAAAGCTTCTCCACTAGCTGCTGAGGTAAATGTATGTCAGGTGATAAAAAGAGCAAATCTTGTTCTCAAAGTCTCTGCTTGCCACAGAATTTGAATGAGAATAGAGTGCACTCGGGAGTATTGAGAAATGCATGTTGTTATCCCCATCCCACTCTTCTTGGTTCTGTCTGTTTTCCACCGCCGATGTGTGCTTCTTTATCTGTGTTTGCATTTCAGGGAAGAGCACTTTGATGGAAGGCTGCCCATGGATGAATAATGCTCTTATTCAATTTCTGTCTCACTGACTTGTCTTAATCGGCGTGTGACAGTGCATCTTTCCTTTCTGCTGCACACGCTGGAACATGCAGCGCCCCCACATTGACTTCCCCCCCACAAAAAACCCCAGGCAGGAAACTTTTTTGCAACTTTTGTCTTTTAACTTTCTTTTTGTGCTGTTGTCATCTTTCTTTGTAGCTGTTTTTCTTCTTCGATAGTTTGAATAATTTTCAGGCAAGAAGACAGGATAAAACCATGAGGGCCTATAAATAAGGTATTTTATTGTTGATCTGATTCTAGGTTTTCTTTCAGCTTTCTGAATTTGGGTCCTGACAGATTATTATACAGTCCCTGCCATATGGATAGCGTAAAAAAAAACTTTTCTGTTTGTACACCTCTGAAAGACATGCGTATTAGGCTAATTGGTGAGTGCGAATGGCCCATAGGTGTGAATGTGAGCGTGTATGGTTAGCTGTCTTTGTGTGTTGGTCTGGTAACCTGTCCAGGGTGTTCCCCATCTTTGCCCAAAGTCAGCTGGGAGGAGCCACAAAAATACCAGCAATTAAAAAACTTCTTACGACTCAGCATTTTCCTGCCTCTGGGTCATTCCAGCGTATCGCTGCTTGGATATCCCACCAGTCCCGTTATTCAGGTGTGCTGTCACAGGTCCTGAATGTGTCCAGCAGACTTCACAGGTACAGGTACAGGTGTTTAACTGGAACTTTCACCCAAGAGACCAGTGTTAGAGTCCCTTAGAAAGTGAAAGTCTTTTCTGTTCTTTCCTTTTAAGTAACATGAGTAAGTTACCTCCTTCATGTAACATATTTAACTCGCCTACATTAAGCAACTTACGTGTTACTTATTTTTAACCTAAGCTATGATCTTTTCCTAACTATTTTTTTTTTTTAATCTGAGACACCGGAGAGCTGTGACCTAACTTCAGGAGTTAACACCCTGGGATGAAAATGGGTTGAACAATCCCAGTGACTAATAACTATTTGAATATACAGTATCATTAGGATCATTCATTGACACAATTTCTAGCTATTTCAGATATTCCTTGCTGCAGTCAAACCAGAAAAAAAGAGATCTTTATTGTAAAAATAAAGATCTCTTTTTTTTCATCATCGACAATGAATCATTATTTGGAATTGAGATTCCTGGTCGACATATTTTATGATCCTCAATAATACTTGATGACATCAGACACTTGATGCCAAAATATTAAGAGTCTCAATAATCATTTTAGACTTGAAATAAACTCACAACCGTTCCAAAGTGATCTATCTATGAATCTATTTAACTGTGAGTTTGACTGTAAGTATGAGAAATAAAATACATATTTCAATTGTGCTCCTTAAAATCCGTAGTTTGTCCATATAGTTCTACATTTCCTCCAGGCACTGTACCCTTGCAGTTCAATTTTATATTTATTACAGTATACAGGACCAGCTAAGCAGATATACATTTCAATTAATGGAAAGTCACAAGGCAATCAGGACTTATAATGTAAAATAAAGTATAGGGTAAAACATTTATATTTTGCAATTAGAATAAGGATATATGAGATGATTACAAGTACAGTAGGAGGCCTCTGAATAAAAATAACTAGATGAAAATATATTAGTCGGAAACAGGTTGCTGCTGATTATGCTAGAGGATGTAATGTTTACAGTAAATCCTCTGTGCACAGGTGAAACAAGAAAAGCCAGGAATGAGGTGGTAAAGTTCAGGATAGCTTTTAGTAAAACATATCAATCCTTAGTCTTCAGTCCTTCAGATCGGAAAGTACCGCTGAGCAAGCTCTGGGTGACAAAAAAAAAAAAACAGTACAAGAGAGGGTCCAGAGAGGGACAAATGAAGTAATAGACACATGGGTGGAGGCAGAGGTCATGTAAAGGGAGAGATGCATTGGAAAGGGAGGGAAAGAAGGATATGTAGGGGTAGTAAAGATGGCCTTTTGGGTCTGATACCGCCGGTGTTTGGGGAGCGAGGGCAGCTGTGTACCAGACTCAGAGCACTGAAGCTGAACTAACAAGAATGTAATGGCCCTCCATCAAGAACTCTAACAGCTCGCCAGCATGCGAACACACACTCATAGACACATGGAACACATTATCAACTTTTACTGTAAGTACATATGTGTGCTGGGATTTGAGATCAATCCATTTCTACAAAAGAAAATAGGCCCTGCATCATATTGAACAAACACTGCAGTTATAATGTTATTATCACCTGTCCTGTTGAACTCCTGACTTGGTGTGGCCAAACAGACTGGGAATGGCTCATCGCGACTCAAGAAAATATCCTTATATTGTAATTCAACTGAAACAATTATTTACATTTACATTTAGTGTGAAAGCCGGTGTGTACGGACTAGAAGTAGCCTCTATTCTATGTCTATGAAAGTTTACATTGTCCGAAAATATGAAGGGGTTTGATGGGACTCTGGGTAGGCATTGCTAGTATGCAATTTCCCTTTCGCAGTCAATCCCAGCACAAGCTGTGTCTAACACACACACTGTGTTTCCCTCATCCTTCCCATCCCCATGCTATCCTGTCGCCAAGGTTACACACATATCATCGATTACTCAAGATGCACACTCCTACTTGCTTAAAAATCCTTACATGTCTATCCTGTGGATTTCACCAGGCACAGGTCTCTCATGTCCCATGTTCAATGCTGTTTTGTTTCTTTTTTACATCCTCTGCAGGGCTTCATACCACTCAGGGAGCATTTTAAAAGTATAGCGCTTTGTCTGCCCGATTTTGTTGACGTCCTGATTTGGTAGTTTTTCCTTCATTTTGTAGCGTGTCGACATTGTTATATAGTCTCTTGTTTGTCTGTTTATTGTTGTCATGTCCTGCATTGTACTGTAGCCTACAAGGTTCATACATTTGATTGCATTTTAATTGTTAAAAAAAAACATTCATTCAGTTCTACATTTTTATTGTATACGTCTAAAACTAATGTATAAAGTGTTTGAAGTAAGAAAGGACACTGCAAAGTCGATGTACTTTCCGTCTTATGAGTCTCGAACATGTTATTACAATAACAGCTCTGATCTCACATATCAAGTGAGACATTAAAGACGATGCGGATCTTGCGTTCCTTGCAAAACACATCACCCTGCCCTCCTGTACTCAGTGAAAGCTGATATTTGCATGTGAGTGGCTAATTATAATGACACACGTTAAACTTGACAACACTGTAAGCATTTAATTAGGAACACATCAGTGAGTCCACCACACTTTAACTCAATCTGACTAACGGTGAGAGATGAGAGCTAATGAATTTATTACATGCTTGTCCCTCCTTCACACACACACACACACACACACACACACACACACACACACACACACACACACACACACACACACACACACACACACACACACACACACACACACACACACACACCTGACTGTCACCAAAGTCTACAGTAAGAAGCACCGCAAATCCAACCTGATTCAATTAGGGAGGGATTAAGCAGAGTCACTGACATGACGGCATGTGATGTAATATTAAACATCAGCGGTGGAGGTGCTGACAGAGCATTGTGTAGGAACGGTGAACAAAGGGAAACACCCGGTGCCCTGACCTCACCGGCAACCCCACTGGTCGACACGTGTCCTCTAGCAGTGAGATCACTGACAGTTTATTGCGTTTTAAATGATGTGAAACCATGTGACAGGACCTGGCTGTACAAGCTCTTATCAGGCTAGCCAGCTAAGCAGAGAAACACACACATACACACTCAGTTGATCATTTGCCTGTAATTGTCCCACATGCACGCTATTCATAAACTGAGCATGGACGTATGTTCGCTTTGTGGTGATGTTACAGGCAACAGCTGCCTAAGTTGATGCAATAGTCCACACGCTGTCAGGTTGATTAACTAATGACTCAGACCTTTAAAAGGCTGAAGATGCCGCTTGCCTTATAATGGAATTTGGCCCTCAGATTGTGCACTGCTCTAAAAGTCTGAGGAATAAATAAATAAAGCAGTGGGTAGAACACAAGACATGGAATTTATTAGCTGTCCAGCTAATGAAATGGCTAAAGATATATAGACGCAGGAGAGAGTGAGATGAGAGTGGGATGAGGGGCCGAGCGGAAAAAGCACGAGAGGCAGATTGCAGAGTCTGATAAATTTCTCCGTCTTCCTCGTCCTTCCTGCGCACACACGCACACACGTACACGCACACACATACATCACAGCTTGTGAATGTTTGTGAAGGACTGCAGATGTAGATGATGATGTATGTCTGTCTGTTAAAGAGGTATCAACTAGAACGGGCACACGTCCAGGCATCCAATACTTATCAATATTCAAAGCAGCTCCAACCGGCTTTTATAAACATTGAGGGGAAAAAATAAAATAAAATCAGAAGGCGATGTTCTGCCAAATGGTCTGGAAATGGATCGGCTGGCTTTTTTTTTTTTTTTTTTGCTGATGATTTTCTGTTTGACCATTACACAAGCAGACTCCCAGGTAACAATGTCTGTTTCGTTCAAATTGTTTCACAGTTTTGTCCAATTATGTGCCGCAGCACTGAGCGGTGCGTCCTGCTCATTTGTTCCTAATTCCTCCTCAAACTCTTGTTGTGGCTGCAGCCAGATTGTTTTCAAGGTTACCCTTCACTCATAATTGTATTTGTTCAAATTCTTTTTTTTTTTTTCCCTACCGCCAATCCTGTCGCCTCAGCCCAAATAGACATGTTAAAATGCTAAACAGGTTGCCGGCACCAAGAAAGTGTGTAGTCATGTAAATTGCTAATTTAGGACACAGAGAAAAGAAAGGAAAAAAAAAAGAAAGATAATGCCATGGGGCTCAGCTGGTGAAAAAGGCAATCCCACTTCCATTAGGCTACTCTCCTCTCTGCTGCAGTGAAGTAGCTGTCCTATCATTGTGCTCCTATTTGTGACTAATATAAAATGAGGTATTACGCTTAACTGTTTACCAGACTGATTGAGACCAGAAGGCTTTTTCTTCCACTAATTTCTCTTTGATGTCTCTGTGTTTTACTCAGTGGGCTAGACCTTTTGCTAACCTTTCTTTCTTTCGCCTCAGTCTCTCACTCTTCAGCCAAATAACAGATGACTTTGGTTCAAAAGATTGCGTCTCTCTCTCTTTCTCTCTTTCCGTGTGTTTGCTGGCCACCCAGGCAAGCCTAGCAGTACACAGAGTTGTGTTATGTCATGACGGATTCAAAGAGGGTGTATGGGGGGTGGTGGTGGCCGCCGGATAAGCTTTGACGTGGATGTTGAGTGACCCACTGGCAAACAAAAGTGAGTGAGGAACAGAAAAAAATGTTGACGTCCAGCTTTTGGCAACATGACGTTAGCCTGCTGTGAAGAATACTGTCAGAAAGGCTTTCTGTCTGCCCATCGGCCTCTTTCATCTTTGTAGACATCTCAGCTGAGGGTCAATGGAGTGAGAGGGAGAGAGAGCACATATGAGATGAAATGATGTCGGTCTGGAACAGCTCTGATTTTCTTTGTGGACAGCTGAAGCCACCTGCAGACAGAGGCAGAATTGGACAGATATAAAACTAGACATGCACACTCCCACCACCACCTGTGCACTTTCAAGAATTTGAAGCATCGCAACAACCAGGATAAACAAAAAAAAAGAATACAAAAAAGTTTTCTCTTTGCTCTGGGATTTCAATTCTTCACGCTTCCCAAAACATATTGCATAATATTTTCTACGTTTTGTAATAAGGCTTGTTTTGACAACTGTTGCTCAACTGTTGCATAAAACATGATAAAAAGAAAGAACAGTGTCAAACTTTCAGACTTTTTTAGTAGCAGATTTATGAAAGCACAGCCCGATATTTGCTGCAGGACTTAATGATATGTCAAACATCATTTACCTCCAAAACTGGCCCTCACATGCACCCAATTTTTCTTTCATTTTACTGAGTATTGATAGCTGACAATATTAATGCAAATACTCTATTTTTCTCTGAACATACAGCACATGTCAGGTGTGATGAGCTGACCGCAGACAATGTTATCTTACTCAGTCTTCTGTGACCCATGGAAGTATAGAGTGTTTATGTATTCATTTAGTAAGTGGATGTTAATGACAGGATACAGTCCATTAGGTTTTTCTGTCTATTCATAACTTAGCCTAAATGATTCTGAAGCTCACATCCCAATTGAGCAAAGCTGCAGAACATTTACTTTCAATGTCCAAACACAGTTCCGTATATCAAAGAGGTTTTATCCATAAAAGCTGATGAATTGAAAATACGTAATTGACTGTGAACATTATAATTATTCTTGCATTTTATTCAGGGAATACTAATGCACAGCTAAAGCACAGGACAAAATGAAAGACAGTCGTCTCCCCCAAGTCTAGAAGACACCGGTTCAAATGCAAAAAGCTGGCATGTGAATAAGTCTAAGGGTGTGCTGCATTTTGGTGATCCACGCCGTGCATGAGCATGTTTGACTCCTAAAGTCACGTTCATTTTTAGTCATGTAACACTCCATACCGTCTTCTGGCCTGTTTCAAGAGGTGGGCTTAGGGACGGCTCAGTTCAAATCGGATACGGCAACAATCTTGTGTGATTAATAACCGCCTCTAAGCATGGGACTCAAATATGATTTCAGGGATGTGACTGTCCCATTTAACAAGCATCTTCTACTTCCACGTATAGTTTTAAGTGCATTCAAGAAAATGTGTGTGGATAACCGGTATGGTTGTCATTTTAAGCATGCTCACGCCTGGAATGTTAAGCACACTGTGAGCGCAGGCCAGCACAGGATTGGGAAGGCAAGCTTGAATTTCCAAGGGACAATTGTGTTTGGGCACAACAAGGCAGCTGGGTCTGTTGTGAGTTTGCCTTAACCTGCATTTACCACTGGGCACGGGTCTGTGACATTGCATACTTTGCATGGCTTCATACCCCAATGGGAGCGTTGGCTGACTGATTCTTCTCCTATATTTGTCCTTAATTGTTGTGCTTCTAACGTGGGGTTGTTAAATAGTTACTGTTTTTGTCCGTTTGGTGTTTATTGTTACTTCCTACTTTGTGCTGTAGTTTACAGACTAAGTTAGTACAGTTCGTTGTGTTTTAGTCATTGAAAAAAACAATAAATGTCCCAATTGTTCCGTAACTATTTGACATACAGCCTGTAGAAGGGGGGAAATGCATTGCTTATCCTACTTGAAGAGCCGCATGGATAGACATTGATGTAATAAAGTGTTGTACAATCGGGAGGCTGCACCGAGTGTTTCATTTTCAAAATTCCCCAGATGGTCTTTGCTTTCCTCTGTCTGACTTCCTGCCCGGCCAATCTGTTCTGTTCAGTTTATCGCGATCTCTGTCAAACATAGAATCGTCTTTAGCAGACCAGAGCGCCGACCTGCTTCTGAGACACTGCTGACACGTGTCGCAGCGTGACCAGTGGGATATAAAGCATATAAACTGACACAGTTTAGTATGAATACACTCAAAAGCAAAAGAAATACGGACGGGGTCGAGTACTTTTTAATGGCTTTGACTTGGACTGAGAATGGGTGCATGGCAACTGTGTTGATGGAAAATGCAAGCGCAATTAGAACATGCTTTGTGTCTGAGGTCATGCTTAATTTTTTCACTCTCCATTTGCAAATAATGTAAATGGATCATAACTAACATATTTGCCAGCAGTCATTTGTTAATTGCTCACTGGATTACATATTGCCCCTTATCCGCCACCCTTCAGTTTGTGTGAGATTTTTGACATGTATCAGGGAAGCTGATGACTTCCATACCAATTAGTAGCCAAACACATGCGTTTCATGGCAGCGTTAAGCTTTTTTGGTTCTGCCATCGTGTCCAGCAGGCTCTGTAAATTGCCCGGGTAAATTTGGCAGACATGTTGACGTGTCAGTGGTTTTATTCCAACAGTTGGTGTGACGTGCCCAAAGTGTTTGAACAGAGGAAGACAGAGGGGATGAGAGCGAGGGGGTTCAAACAGAAGGTAGAGGGGAAGGCTGAAAGGGGCCATGCTAAATTAGTATGGGCAGCCAAAGCTTCATCCCACTTCTTGGCGGATGTGTTTCCCCCTTGCCTCGCTTCCAGCATGTAGTTTTACATAGTGTTGATCCAGACATAGTTCTTTGTGTTTCCTCCAACCTGCAATAAAAGAGAGTCGGCTAAGTTTTTCAGATCAGCTTATTTATTTTATTTTATTTTTAGAGCTTTTACACCGAAAGCAGGTGCCTATTGCAGCCAAAAATTAGAGCAATGAGAATAACCCAAAATAATAAAGTTGAGGGCCAGAAAGCTGAGCACTGAGCTGAAACCAATTATACCTCTGTATTAAGCAGAGGTAAACCACAAATCTGAGTGATAATTCTCTCAATCACATGCAACTGCTTTCACATTGTCATTGGATATGTTTTTATTTCAAAAATACAGATATCATCTGCTGTAAAGGTACCCATAATTTACTTACTCTATTTAGCATAACCTTTGTAAAGTATGTTATTAACATGTTGTGTTTCTGCGTGATCCAAAGCAAACAAAATGGCCTCAGGTTACATTTGCCTACAATTACAGTGCTTAAATGTTACATTACGGACAAAGTGTGCAATATTGTTGGAGAAACCAAAAATCAGACTCACAAGCAAAACTATATTAGAAATTCAATCTTACCAGCAATTAGGGCTGGTCCTATACACACTCTCACACACACACACACACACACACACACACACACACACACACACACACACACACACACACACACACACACACACACACACACACACACACACACACACACACACACACACACACACACACACACACACACACACACACACACACAAAGTAATAATCAACCTGAAAGAATCCCTATCTAATCTGCCAGGTTCAATGGGTCTATTAGTAAAAGTCCATTAGGGAATGGGAAATAAACAGCCACTTAAAGGGGGGTGATCTGATCACAGCTGAGCTGATATAATGTGACTACAGCCTAAGTACAGATTCAACATCAGAATCAAAGTTCTGCTCAACAAAATGTACTACACTTCTAAATAAAGTCCAACAATTAGGATTACTAAGAGGCAAAATAGACTTAAAGCAATTAATTCCTCATTATTTCAAAAGGAAAAATGTTGGTTGTTTTCCTTTGCCGACTGTCCACCAATGACACATGTGACCTAGTTGTTCCATTGTTTAGCGACAACCACATTTTTCTTTGCTGCTGCATGTTTCAGTTTGTCCTTGTCCCCTCCATTATTTTAGTTTTATGTGGTGACATAGATGGAAGGAATGCTATTAGTGTTCAAGTTTATGGAGTGAGTATTTACTCATAGCTCAAACATGACTATCATACAACTGCATGAACATTAAAATTCAATTAGAAGGAAGTCAAAATGCTAAAGACACCAATCTGTTCATAATGAGGTTTTCAGTATTTTCTTAAAAAAGAACAGACATGAAAATTCAGTAGCTTGAAAGTCATTCGTAGCTTTTGAGGGTTTGTTCATGCTGTGTAGAAAAAGTACATTCTTCAAAAGTGAAAATGTATTTTGGTTATTGTATTGAATATTTGAGACTGAATTCTAAAGTTATAAATTCTCATTACGCATACCTGAATTGCCATACAATTTCCACACTGATTCTTATTAACGTGCTAGATTTGACATTGTGCCAACACGTACAGACAGTGTACAGTATCAGTGGACACTTATTGAAGGTAAAGCATCTAAATTAGTCTGTTAGCCTTCAGCTTCAAACCTTAAAATATCACTTTATTCTCATCATTCATATTTTAATCAAGATTAAACAAACATGCAGCAGCTCTGTAAGGATGTACTTTAGGATTTAGCTCACTATAAAAATGTTAAGGTGTAGATGCTGTCTTAGTCACACATGACACTATGGGCCTGATTTACTAAGATCTCAAATAATGGATACTAAATTGCGTGTTTTCTTTCCAGAAGCTTGCACATTTTTTTGAGCACCAGTTTTGTGAGTGATTTACTGAGAGTAATTGCGTCATTGAAATCAGGTGCAAATCGCTGTATTTAAATGAAGGGTTTGCGTGTGTTAAAGTGATCCCTGCAATGGAAAACTGAGCGACCGCAAAAAGAAAAGGAAATCTGATCCCATTGAAATTAAGAAATATAAATATAACAAGAACAAAAAAAACTATATAGGAGATTATTAATACAAGTCAATACTGTGGGAAAAACAAAATTATTAAAAAAGTATGTTCCCTCCCAGTATTTTGCACCTTCAGGTAAAAGCACCCAATATTACATATGCATGTGGGAAAACACACAAAATGGACAAGGTGTGTTAAATTGCACATTTGTAAGATGCAATCCTCACTGCACGTCATTAGTAAATCTGCTTGGACATTTTTTTGGTCTGGAGTTTGCACATGATTTTACACACCCAAACCTTTAGTAAATCAGACCCTATGTGTCATAAACCAAAGAACTGGACAAAGTCAAATTTTGCTCAAGATGAAATTCAGTGGACTCCCCAGGCAATAGGACACATTGCAGGTCCTATTGATTTGGTATCGATACCAAAAATAATATCAATTACTCCATTAGACTCTGAGATATTGTAATTCAGTTTAAACCAGTGGACTGCCTGGCAGACGAGCATTGCTATCACTCTACCACCATATGACACTATAGAGTAGCTAGTGACACACTAAAAGAAAGTACAGACAGTCTCAGCAACTTTGTTAATTTTCACTTTGTAACTTTTTGTTGTCAGTTGTGCCATTTTTCTCGCTGAAACTGCATTTGATGCCTCGAGGCTTTGATGCCAGCACTCCAGACAATATCATATTTCATCTGCTGATCTAAAACTCTCTGAGCCACAATAGTGAGACGCAGGTGTTATCGCTCTCTCTATCACACTGTGGCACATTAAGATCCATCCACATCTATCCTCATCCACACCCACACGATAATCTCAACAATCCCTTACTCTTATCCAACTACGCTGTAAAGAAGTGAAAAGACAAATCCTGTCACAGCTGTCTGATCATTAGGTGGTTTCCAGCAGCTAAAGTGAAGGCTTTTTCATGAATACGAGAACCTGAGGAAAGCCTTTAAACCTGGTGTTTTATGCACTTATCACAGACGCACCCCAACCCAAATATAATCACATATGACCTCAAAGTATACCTACCTACCACAATACTACATGCGACTTTGTTATGACTTATTCCACAATAATGTCATGAGGTGTGTAGATAAACGGACCCAAATGCAGACACACAGCAAAGTCTCTTTGGAACCAGGTATTTATTTCTCCCAGGCAGTGAAAGCAAACAGGAAAACACACCAAGAGTCTGAGTCCCAATCTGAGCCGGAAGTTGGCTCCTCCGTGAACGCGGCCGGCCGCCGGCGCGGGGCGTTGCAAACCGAGGGAATCCCGGAGTTCTCCTCGGGACGTGACCGGGTGACGTAGCCGGACGGCGACGCTCCGCTGGGGAATCCCGAGTCTTCTCCTCAGCGAGCAGCAGGCTGACGTGGCTCGGTGGGACTCCCGCGGTCCTCCACCAGCGCGGCTGATTGGCTGGATCGACTGTGTGACGTCCGCGACTCGGCACAGGATAGCCCAAACCCTCGACAGTTGATCTCCGAGGAACACACTGGAAGGTCTCTTCGTTCAGGTGAATGCCCGTGGCTCGACACTGAGCGACAGGAAACAGGAAACAGGTTGGGGTCAGAACCGGAATCTCAAAACGGGGAGACGGACAGACTTACGGGACGGGTTGATGGGTAGGCCACGGACGAACTGACAGCGGGTGGGCAGGAGATCGGGGTATTAGTAGCAGCTGGCGTTGATCACTGGAATGCCGCCCAGCTGTGCTGCCGGAGAGAGGTGCGGCAGTGGTCGGTGCTCGGAGGAGGGTACCGCTGAGGAGAAAACAGACCGGGGAATGACAGGACACAGGCGGAGAGGTAATCGGGTGTTAAACAGGGGAAAACACACTAGGAACAGACAGGAATCCTAACAAATAATGAAACAATGTGAAGACTTCTGAGCAGCTTCTATACAGAATGAACTGACTGCAGCACCAGCTCCTTCAGGCTCGTTTGGGGTCAATATATCTATAATGGGAATGTTGTGTAGAGCTGGAAGCTGGGAGCATAACACTTCAACATGCTAAAGTACAGTCGGACTAACTCTAGTCATACTCAGAGCTCTGATAAATGCAGCAGAATTGCTAATGTGCTGCATTAGAGGTATATTAATCTGCCCTTCCCTCAGCCTAGTAGCAGAAAAAAGTAGGAGATGAAGTGGTTTTATAGACGTTATGTAATGAGAGAAGTTCGAGCAGAAAAGAAAATATATGCTGTAGAAGTTTTACCTTGATTGTCCGGAGTTAAAGAGCTTCAAAGTTGCTGTAAAGCAAATTCCAAGATTTTCTTCTCAATACATTACATACGTGTGAAATGAGTTGCTGAAAGCATGTGCAAAGTTTGAAAACTTTGTCTCACTGAAATGTGGACTTAGACCGTTAAACATTTTCTCATCCGTCTTCAGCTCAGGTTTTTTTAGGCGGGGCTAAAAGCTAGCCTATCTATGTCACAAGGCTATCGCACAGACGGTTTATATAACCTTCTGCATGGCTCCTCCTCTCACACGGTGAAACGCTATAAAAGCGTTTAGCTCATTTGCATAAGAGGTCATCCCTCTCGACTTCAGTTCTACTCCTGCTGTAGTCAGATTGTTATTGTACATCAGCTAGCTACTACAGGATGTCTCCCTCCACCCGCAAGTTCATCTTTCCTGGAAGCAAGATCCTCCAAAGCAGCGCTGCATCGCTATTTAAATTTCCTACTGATGAAAAAAGGAAAAAGAGGTAGATTGATTTCGTGAAGAGCCACTCTAAAGGAGACCTGAGGATTAACACCAACAGCCGCCTGTGCAGGGACCATTTAGCGTACCGGCCTCATGTGTGAGTGGACGACGCCATCATCTACCTGCTGCAACGAGCTCAGTCTCACCTGGATGGTACCGGTGACTCTGTGAGAATCACTTTCTTTGATTTCTCCAGTGCATTTAACACCATCCAACCACTGCTGCTGAGTGAGAAGCTGCGGGTGGTGGGGGGTGGACACGTCCACCGTCTCCTGGATCAATAACTACCTGACAAGCAGACCACAGTTTGTCTGTCTGGGCAGTGTGCTGTCTGATACGGTGGTCAGTGGTACTGGAGCTCCTCAGGGAACTGTTCTGTCTCCCTTCCTGTTCACCTTATACACAACTGACTTCCAGTACAACTCAGAGTCCTGCCATCTGCAGAAGTTCTCTGATGACTCTGCAGTGGTTGGGTGTATAAGGGATGGACGGGAGGACAAGTACAGGGCAGTAGTGGAGGACTTTGTGGAGTGGGCGGGAAGAAATCACCTGCTCCTGAACGGCATTGGAGCCGGTGACACCAACAGACTTAACAAACTGGTTAAGAAGGCCGGCTCCATCATCAGCTGCAAACTGGACAGTCTGGAAAAGGTGGTGGAGAGGAGGACGCTGAACAAACTATTATCCATATTGGATAATCCTGACCACCCTCTCCACCACCTGCTGCAGGGACAGCGGAGCACTTTCTCCAAAAGACTCCTCCAGCTCCGCTGTCACAAGGACAGATACAGGAGATCATTCCTGCCCACTGCAATAAGACTGTAAAATAACTCACATCTGGCAAAATCCATCACACAACAATAACACCGTTGTCTGTTTTTATTGGTTGTTTAAATAATACAAAAAAAAACTAAAAAAAACTTTGCACTATTGTTTAGTTAGTTTTAATTTAATTATTCTATTTTATTGTATATACTGTGCATTTTTATATTTAATATTTTTTACTGTTATTTTATTTCTTTGCTGTATCTATAAATGCTGCTGTAGGGAAAAAAAGTTTCCCCTTGGGGATGAATAAAGTATCTATCTATCTATCTATCTATCTATCTATCTATCTATCTATCTATCTATCTATCTATCTATCTATCTATCTATCTATCTATCTATCTATCTATCTATCTGTCTATCTATCTATCTATCTATCTATCTATCTAATCAAAGCAGCGCTGCAGCGCTATTAAAATGTCCTACTGATGAAGAAAGGAAAAAGAGGTGGATTGATTTCGTGAAGAGTCACGCTAAAGGAGACCTGAGGATGAACACCAACAGCCGCCTCTGCAGTGATCATTTCACGGCGGATAGTTTCACCAACCTGCACCGGAGACAGATGGAGTTCACGGACGCACCGCTTCTCCTGCAGCTTGGAGCTGAACCGAGCATCGCCCTCCCGGCAGTTCATCTCCCAGTCGCACCGGCACCGTCCGCCGCCGCCAGCAGTTCGCCACTCAGCGTAAGTCCTGTGTGCTTGTTATAATTATACTAGATAACTTTTCCACAGTAAGTCTGCTATATTTAGTGCAAATCCCCAACGTGATTTTACTCGGTGTACAATAACTTTATTTTCATGAAATGGTAGCCAATGTGTTAATTAGCTTCTATTGACCTCAAAGCAGAGTTCAGAGGAAAATGATCAGATAACCGCGGATTGTTTTATGCGTGTCCATCTAGCTACGATAAGGAACGATAATATATGTAACTCTGTATTTTACATGTCGGGGTGATGGTAAACATGGACCAGAGGAGATCTAGTCCTCCTGATTAATGATCACCGACCCTCTCGGTTACATGTACCGGTACCGGTCCGGATAAACGAGCCCAACTACATGTGCAGAGGAGGTTACAGAGAGCAGGTGGAGTTGGAGGAGGAGGAGGTGGAGGAGGAGGGACATCAGTGGAAGAGAAAGACTTTCGGCTCGACCTGAGCAGGTTCAAAGTTTGAATTGACGTGATATAATGAATTGATATGTGATATAATGCAGCGTTGTTCATGTTGCAGTCCTTACAGAACTAAATCAACTCTTATTATCTCCACTATTGTAATGCAGGTGCGTTAGAAGTAGTTGGAGACTCACTGTCTGCTGTCTCTGGTGTCCAGTTCTACTCCTGTGTTACAGCTCAGGGGGACAAGCTGGATCTGATTGTATGTTTCACCCATTGGACAAACACATTCTAATTCTATTCTGTTTTCACAAAGCAGGCTGCTCCGTCCACCAGAGAGACAGAATGCCAGTGGGACATCATGCATAAAGTCACCGAGAGGTTTGATGTCAGACGGACCGCTTAGTGGGGAAAAGAACTGCAGCCACAGGACTGTCCTACAGAACACTGGACACCTTCCAGCGAGTGGGCGGAGCTTCAGCTCTTTCAGGACACGCCCCCCAGTCTCAGAGCAGAGAAGACTGCTGATTTTCCTCACGATTTCAAAGCCTAATTTAAAAATACTTGTCTGTGTTTTTTTTTTTAATTCAAATTTGGATGGCTAGTTAACAACCCATACTTCTGTGGTGTGATGAACTTAAAACTAATTTCAATTTCTACTTTACAGCATCTTTAAATGACCGTCTTGTTTTTGACTGGACTCATTACAGGAGTTTCCGTTTCGGCTTTATCCTTCATCCGTCCGTCTTTCTTTCATTACTCCTTCTTTCCCCCCAGCACCTTCTTTCTTCCTCTGTTTGTCTCTGAAACTTGTGTGCACCTCTCACCTCCTCACCTTTGATTGATGGACAGCAGACCTCCCATTGTCATGCTTGTTAGGCACATTAAGGCTGTTAATCACCTGCTGCTCTTCAGGTGCTCGGCTGTCCGCACACCCGGTTAAGAGATTCTAAAATGCAGACACACACATACACACATCAACCATGCATCTCTGACTCTTACAATGAAGTGTCAGAATTCAGATTTCGGGCTAAATTTGGGAAGAAAACACTATTAGACATTTGCTACTCAGTCCAATTAATGGAACATTCCCATAAACTCCCATTTGGATTTCATTCCTGTTGTATTATCAGTTTTATACTAACTACTGAGCTCTGGCATCATGGCAGGACACGTGAGTGATCAGACAAGTTGTAAAACAGCCAGCAGTAAAATGTATATATTGTAGTTTGAGACTATGGCAAGCATAGTTGGTCGGAAATTAAGGAACTGAGTCTTAATCTTTGCTCTCTTGACAAGATTACTCATTTTAGGTTTGATTGTCAAATTTCAGTCACAGCAGGTTCTGAGCTTCTGGCTACTGAGATGTTTGCGTGTTTTATTTTAAAATTGATACAGGAAGAGTAATTTAAATTTAGTCATTTAAACAGGATAAATGGTAGCAGATCAAAACAAAGATTGGCATCATAGATCAATCAATACATAAATTATAATATGACAACTTTGCCTATTCTATTTATTTTTCCATGAATGAAACAAATGAGATACCATGTGTTATTTACTGCGTTTTAAATATGCTGGTCAGAGAGGTTTTATTGTTGTTTGTTTTGTTTTTTTAACCTAACCTGTCCTTGCTCTTTGTTCTAAGCTAGACAGCTGCTGGCTGTAGCTTTGTATTTACTGGACTGATTCAAGGGTGGCAATAGCCCCATCTAACTCTTGGCAGGAAAGAGAATAAACATGTTTCCTAAAATGTCAAAACTATGACAGCTAAGGCTTCAGTTCCCAAAAAACATTAAGACCCAGCTTGTGTGAAACCAGACATGACTTTATATAATACAAAAAAATGACAGTCCTCGCATATAACCTGTTTTAAATATGCCTGCTACGTCTGTACATCTTGCTTTTAATCAAGAAAACAGAATGTACATTTGAGCATGCACATACTAACAACATATATCAGACCTAAATCACTGCAGGCTGATAATAAATCCACTAAACTGTATCTTTTGCAGGTCTACTCTGAAAGCCACAGTATTGTAATAACAGCATAGCATACAGACAAGAAGGAAGCTCCATATACACCCCCAGAATCTGTTTGTGTTTTGATAATTCCCTAGGAGTTAAGGGGGCTCTTCTTCTGAATGTTCCCACAGTTGAGTTGTCCTTGTTTTGTTTGTCCAATAACAAATGTGATGGGGATTTTTTTCCCCAATCCCCCTGCCCTACAGTTTAATTAGAAATTGCGCTGTGAACATTCTTGAATCCTCTGCATTGTTGCTCCTCATCTGTAATTGGCTATGCAGGTGTTTCCAACGTCTCTAGAAAGTAAAGGAGGTCTGTAGGGGCGCGTTCATTATCCCAACACACTTTGCAACTGTTATAATGGCTCTCTTGCACCTGCGCTGTTACTTAGTGATAAGTGACTCAAGAGCTTTAGCTGTAATAATGAGCTGCTTCCTTGCTTTACTGTCTTTGCTTTCTCCTTTCTTTCGCGTCTTTGTCTCTGTTGTTTATTTTTTACCTAAAGCCATAGGGCTGGTCATAGTGGTTAGTTCAAATACAAGTGTTATGTGTTTGTATGACAGACGAGTGAAGACTAACCAAACTATCCAGAGTTTCAACATATTGAAAGCCACCATTTATCATCGGGGTTGGGGGGGCATGGCGAATGTACAGCAAAAGCGTTAATTAAAACTCATTTAAACACAATGTGTGTTTGAATGCAGTGTGGAATGAGCTTCATTAAATCACCTCATTTTCAAACCAATTTCAACTGACTGCCAAGAGTAGAAAAGATGAGGAATTTGATCAGCTCCATATTTCCCCTTATGTGTTTTTGTTTTTTTTAACAGCACAGTCTATTAGCAACCCCATTATATTCTGTTCTTATTAGAAATTTAAACTTTAAGTAAGTGATGAGAGATTAGTTGGAGGGAGGCCTAATGGACGCCTGCTGCCCATTGTGTATGCCTATTTTTGTGTGTACAGTCAAACACACTACTGTATATTCAGCTATATTCTACTTAAAACGTGCCTATATGTTCCCTCATATAAGTGTTATATAACCCTTATGTTGCACACAACAACACACCTGTATCAATGTATGTTGTGTTTTATTAAAGCATAAAAGACAGTTTAGAGAGCAAATGTCTTGCAACTGAAATCAAAAATGAAGTTTGCAGATAAAAAAAAATATATGAATAATGAAAAAAATATTACTTGCAAATTTGTTGTTTTGGGTCGCAGTCTTCAGAATTTGTCTTTTGAAACCAGCCTTTTTATTTGGTCACAAAATGTTTTGATTGGGAAGCAGAACTTTTTGGCTTTGAGTCAAAAAAAAACTTTGCTTGCAAGTAAAAACGTTTGCTGTGTGCAGGCCGATGTTTTGAAATGTAGCAGCACACTGTTTGCATTTGTCATTGTCATCGGTATATACTGTACCTAGTGGTATGCTGCTCATACTACCACCGGCACATGCAGTTTTCTAACAGTTATACCACTGGATAAAGAGTGGTATAATATGCTGCTGTTAGAAAACGGTATGTGCCGGTGTGGAATGAGCTTCAGATTAAATCACCCGATCCCTTCTGAACATGAACTTGCAACTACCAGAAGAAAACTAGTCTTGTAGGATTTCATTCACATGAATTACATTACATTTTATATTACGCTGTAAACTTCATGTCAAGCTGGCAGCTATTTATGGCATTTCTCAAATAAGAGACAGACTCCATGACAACATAAAATATAAATAATATAAACCACTAAATAGTGAAAGTTGTGCTTCTACATTTAAAAGAATGTGAATAGAAAAGAACAACATAATGTCAGCTGACCTCCATGTAGCTCAAGAAACAGTCTCCTATTGAGTGTAGCAGTGGGAGCCATGCTGACGGTCCATGTCAAACCCACCAATAGGATTTCTTGTCTCACCCATGAGAACATCCCAACTACGATGCCAGAAACGTTTTTGACTCACAACCAAAGATGTCAGATTCACAATTGAAACTTTTTATGACACAACAAAGAAACTGGTTTCATAAGTATGTGTCCAAAACCAACAAACGATAAGAGATCATTTGTTTGGGATCAACATCATTTTATTCTCACTTTTTAATTACCAATACAATTTTTGATTGCAAGAGTGACACAATTGGCTTTCAAAACTTTTTTATCCTTGCGTAGGATAACACACGAAACTGAAATTGCAATTAAAATCACAAGCGGAAGATCAAGCCTCATGGAGAGTGTGAACCCATCTCATCAAAGACAGTGCTGAAGCATGTGGTGTGATAGGAGAAACAAAGAGACAGTGGCTTTGATTAAATCAAAGGGAGGAGGAAAATAAAGAGGGAAAGAAAGAACCTTGAGGAAATCAAGCCACTTAGAGGAAAAACAGGAGCTGATGAGGCGAGAGCAAATTGAAGGTCAGATCTTCATTTAGACTTCAATCTGCTACATGGAAAAGGTTGTAGGCGCTGCAAATAACTGGCATACAGAGTGGGCTTCAAAACCCCTGACATCCTTCATACTGCAGTTCAGAAAACATTTGTATTTGTATTTTGTACTAAGGAAGATGAATATCATTTGTTCTGAGCAGTTCTTCATATGTACTCTTATTCATTGGTTAAATAGTTCATGGTTGCAGCTCCTCCCTACTGTTCACATAAGACACTCACATGGAGATGAGTTAGACCAGTCTCTCCCTGATGACGTACATGTTTTTCTTGCACACATTTCAGTATGTATTATTATTCTTTGGATGCTTTGGGGTAATTATTATTAGTCACAAGTTTGCTTCTATAAGTTCTGGCTGATATGTACAATTTATCCCTTGTCGTTGTACAATGTTTCCTTGAATGAACTCCAATATTGACTGGGTGTCTTCCTACAGACACATTTATTGACTCAACTGCTCTTGATAGAGAATAGGTTACATCCTGAGACTTTAGGTTTGACTGAGGCTTACAGCCGTACAAAAACAGTCTGCAATCCATTCAGAAACATAAATCCTCCTGCAGAGGTATTTGATTTGGGTAAAGTATATTTTTTTACAATCATATATGCTGCATCTTGTAATGACAACTCAGTCTTACATCATAATGTGCAACAGCTACGTTGCTCTATAGCAAAAAAAACCCTATTAGTTTCACAATTTCACAATGTTGTTATTGATTGGCCTGCGTCCACATCATGCGACTGTCTACCAAAGGCCTCTGGTGTTCCAAACAAATGCAAAACATAGCTTAAGTTTAGACACCACTACTTTGTTATGTTTAGCAAAAGATAATGGTTTGAGTTCAAATAAGTATGTTCCCTACTTGAGTAACGTTATGCAGCTAACTTATATACATCATGTAAGTTAACGTGTTATTCAAACAGCAGTCTGTTTGTCCATCAGACTACCCTCCCATGTTAACACGTTCACTCTACTCTGTCACATAACTTCCTTCTTCAACAACCCAATGGAGGCAAACATAGGCATTTTGCAATTTTGTAAACTTTTATTGCCAAACTAAAATGTTTGGCTGTGGACTAACGTAGCTATTACACATTTTTAATATGAGTCTGGGTGCGATAGACTACACGACTAATTAGATACTGCAAGTGAAGATAAAAGATGTGGAAGGATTGAACTAACTTAAATGTCCCCTTCTTGGGAGTCTACCAGTAAGCTGTTCAGAGCCACCTATTCACGATGAAGATCAGGTTTTCTCTCCCTGAGGTTTTCTTTCTGAATTCAAATAAGTGCAGGCCAGACCATGTGCCTGCTACAAGGTTACGCACAGATACATTTTCTTTGGGTTACAGTAGTGTGATTGAAAGCCCACATACAGTATATTGCACTGGTACTGAGCTATTTCTGGCACTACTGGTTCCATAAGACCTTGCGTCCTCTTACCAGTCAATAGTTAACAATTACAGTGTTTAGAACTGAATATTTACCTTAAATTGATTAATTTTGGATTTTGGATAAATTCAGTGAATCTGGTCATGTGTTTTGTTTGCAAATGAAAAAAAAAAAGCGGGCTTTCAATTTGCTGCTGTGATAATGTGTCCTTGTAATGGAGGCAGAGACTTGTAGGCAGTTGAGTATTTAGTTGAGTCTGACATGCAAAACTGTCAGATAGAACATGCTTGTATTATCGGGGAACAATTTATTTGTCAACATGAGGATAAACTTGACACAGGAATACAGAAAATGAGCAGCTCCTTGCATCTAAACAAGTCTCTGCCAGCAGCGAGACTTTTGCTCTTTATGTAAAATAAAAAAAACAAGTTAAGAACAGAAAAGTTAAGAACACAGAAAATTCACTCCTGCAAATGAAACCCTGCAGTGCTCACACTTAAACTGCAGTATCAATGAAAACTTGAATCAGCGCCTCTGATCTGGCAGCCCCACCTCTTTTGAGGTTGAAGGGATTGCTTAAACTCAAACTGTGCAGTTTCTCCCTCTAAATCAAACCAGCATGCTGTCTTTCTGAATTGCTCACCATTTTAGTTGAATTGTATGATGGGGTGCTGAATGTATGAACTTAATGATTTTATAAACCACTGACTTATTTATCTACGTTAGGGAGCTCAGGCACAAGACACTGCCACGTGGGCTTTTCAGCGGGATGTATGATGTTTAAATTGGTGCAGTTTAGAGGCATATGGATACTATTCATGCTTTATTCATGAAATAGAAAGTGACAATAAAATCATCAAAAGACATCAGTATGATGCGTGGCCATTATTTCGTTGGACCAGTGTTGCTACACAGGATTTGTAAAAGTTCTGGTGTGGTCCGGAAGGAACATTACCTCTCGTTAAAAGAACACAATAGTAAACAAATCTCAATTAACTTTTATTAATTGATCAAATTTTGATGTCATCAAGTGACTGATAAACTTTTTTGACAGAAGGAAACATTAGTACTGTGTTTGACACTTAATTTCCCCGTGATATGACCCAAATTCATCAAATACTATAGACACTTACGTAAACCGTCTATGCATACAGAAGGTGAAATTAATTGATTTGGCTTGCAGTGAAGAGAATTATAGGAATAACACAGAGAATTATTTTAAAGTTGCTTAGCTTTGAATTAAATTAATAAACAGAAACCACTTTGAACTGAAGCTGTGACGGAAAAAAGAGCTTTGGAGGAGAAAAACGTCAACACAACAGCAGTTCGCTCTCATTAAATACTTTGATTTCGAGGACGTATTGATTCCAAAAAAACACCCACACACATTTCAGGATGTTCTCAAACACACTTGTGTTGCAGCTGTTCTCACACACTCGTCTTTGCAGCTGCCCTCTCGAGAAATATAAAACATTGAACATGAAACACGTTCGCTTTTGTCAAATTGTGTTCCATTGTGTTATTGCAGTCCAGACACTCCACTCCAAAGTTTCTCATGGACATTTAAAACAGATAAGTAGTATGCTCACACTCGCACAGCATTTTAGGCTTTTAAAGGCTTGCAAGGAACGGCTTCATGCTTCCTCTCATTTAAATCAATCACGGGTGACCTTATGCTGCTACAGAGGAGTGAGCGAAGCCTTGATTAGGAGGACCTCTGCTTGTTAGCCACCATGTCTGTCTGCTATTCTGCATCCCACACATTTTAATCAAATTCTCACACACAATCACAAAACACACACACACACACACACACACACACACACACACACACACACACACACACACACACACACACACACACACACGCACATATATATATATATATATATATATGCAACCTTCCGTGGCTGATTATTTTTAAGCACAACAACCTCCACACCTTAACAATCAATGTGAAACTACCCTGTTCTGATGTTTACTGTCAATACTAGCTGTTAATGAGTTTCTTCTATCTTTATTTCTGTAAACAACATTAATGGGGTAGCAAGATGATCAGTATCAGATTCAGAAGGAGGACTTTCACGTTGTAATCTTTTTAGTTTTTATGCATTTGCGCACTGCTTTGCATCCCTCTTAGTGTAAGAGGTAAAGCAGGGTTATTCAAATTGCAACCCTCGATGGATACATCCTGTTTAAATTTGTCTATATCTTTACCAGGAGAGTCAAGGAAGTGTCAATCAATCATGGTCTCTGTACTCCCACCAAGGAGGTCCAATCAAATGAAATAACCGAACACCTGGGTGGGTGTTCTGTATTGATTATCTTGTTTGATTATTCTTGATTTATTTATTTATTAATTAGTAGTGAGCATTATCACCCCAAAATTGTAGGATTTAAATTTTAAAATGGAGCCCTGCTGTCTGTGCAATATGGCTGTTAACTTTTTCTGAGGCAATGGTGACCATCCATCACCATCCAGAGGAGCTCAAAGCAAAGAAAGAGCAGCTGAACAGAATAGCTCACTCTAAATAAACTAACAACAATGGCACCAATGATGCAATTAAAGCCATGAGGGTAGAGGGGGAAGAAAGATGAGGAATAACATTTCAACGTGACTTTATTGCTTGCACCTGACCCTGGCTTGGGAAATCAAATTTATAAAAAAAAAAAAAATACAAATAAAATGCTTTGGCTGGAGCTGTCTATTTGATACTTCTCTGATCAAAGACAAAAAAAGGTGAAGATTGCAGAAAAAGAATGATAGTCTGAGTCATCCGGGTAAGAGATTGTCCAGGGTTCTCCTGTCAACTCTCAAAATCATATAAACACAATGACAATGAGAGCTGAGGGACAAGATGGAAGGAGAGGCATGAAGCACAGGACACCAGGAGTCGGAGGAAAAGAGAGACTAAAAAGGAAAGGGGGGACAGAGATGTCAAAAGACAAGCAGATTGAGAAACAGATCTGGGATTTCAAGTGCCAAGCATCTGTGGCAGAAATAAAATAAAAAAAAAAAAAAAAAAAAACTGCACGTTGATAAAAGTGTCATAAAACGGGAGGGGAGGTGGTGGAGAAAAAAAAAAGTGTTCAGAAAAGGAAAGAGAAAGATTAAAGGAGGCGGTTGCATTCTTTTATCTCACAGCGGCGCCTCAACCCTCTCGCCTGGATGGGGAGGTGGGGACACGCTAACCAGGAGAGCTGGGGGGCACACGCAGAGGAGAGGGTAACGATGAAGGGATAAAAAGATGGAGGGGAAGAAAAAAAAGTGCTGACTTTAATGCTGCGCTTTGTTTCTGTCGTGTCTCACATGCTCCTTACTGATTCCTCCTTTACTCTTTCCCCTTTTAAAGTCAACTCACTTTCGTCTTTCCCATTGGGCCAGTTAGTGCACGTAAGCGTGATCCTGGAATATTCAAAGGCCCTAAATAGTTGGTTTCACATCTATGCTCTATGGCATGAATATTCATGAATGAAAGAGCAACGATCACAACTGTAGATGATCAAAAAGCTGCAACGGTTCTTTTCATTTTGCCAACTTTATCTCAAAAGGCAGGGGAAGAAGGCAAGATGATCTACTTCATTATTATTTATGTTTATTTTTGAGTATTTCCACAGTATTTTTGCCAGTGACATGTATTTCGTTGTAGACGATGACGATTTAAGCAGCTCTTTTCTTTTTCAACTGATGGCAACCATCTGGATGTGTTTTGTATGAATTTGTGGTATCTCGTTAATATGAATGTAGCGTGGTGCGAATCAGACCCCATTTCCCTGCGTGGATCTGGCCACGCTCCATATGGAATCATTTGCAGTCGCTCCATCCTACTGGGCGTTGACCTCAGGTTAGTTTTAACCAATCAGGATGCGCTGAAACTGGCTGACACTGCCAAAAGGCAAGTGTCCACCAAGACGTTTTCACCGAGTACAGCATATTTAAAAAAAAAAAAATGTTTTAATGAACGCCAGCAGCCTGACGAGGTGCTGAGCGTTTATTCTGCGCTGAGGGCTGAACGTTCTGCGTTTCTTTCCAAATGTCGGGACTAATGCGCCTAAGCATTGACACTTGTCACTGATTGGTCCGCCCTTCAGAGTGACTGTGCAAACGCTAATATGAGTCAAGTTCCCAGACTGTAATCACAGTCTGTTAGCTTGTAGCTGCAGTCAGTGCAGCCAGGCTAATAGAAATGAGCATTGCAAGCTAAAATAATATTCGCTAATCGCTCTGAACTATTAGACTGTTAATAAACTATTCCCCTGAATGACTGTTCAAAGTAGGTTTTCAGGGCGCTCAAAGTTTCTTTTTTGCGTCAGCGTTTCAACATTCTTTTGTTTCTGCCTCTTTAGTCCGTGTGCATATGTGTTCACGCAGTGAGTGACAGAAAGGCAGCTCCTGCCTCAGAGACCCGAGGAGCTTAGGCTTGTGTGTCGGCTGCTTCACTGATCCGGGTCGAAGCTTTTATTTCTGCATCCCCTCAATGGACAGCCACTCTGTCTGTCAGGTCAGCCCTGGCAGCGCTGACCCTACATGGCATCCAGCACCTGAATGAGCGGATGTGGCTTTCTGCATTATTCCATGCACTTTAAAGTGACAGACAAAAAGTCCCGCTTTTTAAATTAAAGTTTCCATTTGTTCACGATCTTTGTAATTTTACTGTCAAACCACAGTTTTATTGCTTGCTTTGATATTTAAAATTTGTATAAAGACAATGCAAAGCATTGATTTCGTGGCATCCATGCATCATAATGTGAAAATGATATCAAGCTGCCTCTGCAATTCCCTCTGTGTGTTTCACTGGGGCGGAAATAGTCTACCATAGTTACAGCAGGCTCCAAGCTAGGCCTTAGGCACCAACCAGTCAGAGCTGAGAGGGAAGGTTTTCCAAACGAAGAGCCCCAGAATAGCAACCGTTTCAAGGAGTCACTGTCCAAAACAACTTCTGATTGGATGACCTCTTTGCAGACAGCCATCAAAACACATCAAACAGAATTCAGCTTCAATTGTCAGCTGTCAACGTTGCTTCCTATTTTCTTAAGGGGCTTATGCGAATAACAAATGATATTTTCCTCTACCCTTAATAGATTTTTTTTTTTCGGGAAAAAACTATTACGAAATCCTCTTTGGTACGTGTTTCAAACACTTGAGGATAAGCCTTGGATTAAGATGTATTTCTCCAGCTTTTATGTGATATATTTCAGTGACTCCACATAACGCCGGTTCCACCTCTAATCATTTACCTCCATTGCGAGATGGCTCATCAATAGCTGACTGTGACAGAGACGTTGTTGTTTGACAAGACGCAAATCATTAATTCATCACGCCATTGATGTTCTGACAGTGAGGGCTTTGTCATGGGGTGAGCACCGAAGATGTGATGCATTATTGGGGTTTTTTGGACTCACTTTTCAAAACATTACACAGGCCATTTGTCATGATGCTTTTATTTTTCTCCTCCACGGTGAGAGCGCTGACCAAGGTCGAACACTTTTGGGGTAACTGTATACAGCAAATCTGCTTTTACCACAGGTAAATTGGAGGCCGCATCCCCCTTTTCTACTATACTCCCTCCAGGGGAGGAGGGGGGGGGGGCAATCTGGCTGATAATGTGGTGGGCTATTGTAGTCTTGTATCTTGACACATTATCAGTGTGTAGAATATGGGTGTCCTTGTTAGGGCGGGTGGTTTGACATGTCATATGGCATACTTTGTGTTGCCCTTAAAAGGTGCACTCCACCAATTTAGCATTGCACTCTTATAACACCATGCACAAGCAAAGATGTAATCTTTTTAATTTTCCTCACATTCTCTTTACTCTTCACTGCCTACATGACCACATTTCATTCAGAGATTAAAGTTATGGTATGCCCGTAGCATGAAGTTTCCTGCTACAAGCAAAGATGCAAAGGTAACGGCCTTGCAATTAAACATCCTCAGTCTCGTCTCATTTTCAAACTTGGGTTTCTAACTAACACTGGAGGACTATCACTGCCGCGTCAACCTTCATGAATTCAAAAGTTCTGTTGAACCTCTGATCCCACCCATGATCACTGCCAGGACCACCAGAAAACGAATAAGGAGTGACTTCAGCTAACAACACCATATTGACTTGTGTAATATATTTATTGACTTTGAATTACATGAGACAAGTTGAATTAGAGTCTATGGAGCCGGAGGCTTTTGGAGCCAACCCCTAACGGCACTCGGTGGTTTTGCAGTTCAAGGCACTTCCGCGTCGGCCATATTTATCAGACCCGGAAGCTTCGTCCACCTTTATATACAGTCTTTGGTTCAAAGTCTTCCGTTCATGACATTAATTAAAGCATTGAATGGAAGTGTGGTATAACACAAATTCCTGTACAATATGCCCATTCATTAACCCGACCTTCACAATCCCAATTTACCAGATCGCTGCATCAGAGCCTGCTACTTCTTGCATTGGCCTGGCCAGGACTGGGCTGCATATAGGAGTGTGTACTGTATGTTTGAATCAAAGACAAAGCACCATGCTAACACAGACAGAAGATACTCTGATGACTGGCCAAATGTACTCGGGTGGACAGTATGTACACTTACATGTGTGTCCTTGCTTCTTTCATGTAAGCTACTGCAACTGTGCATACGCAATAGTATTAATAACCTGTCACTGCTCTGCAGCTTGTTTTCATGTCACAGTATCCCATGGGATAACTCTATATCCACATGTACATGTCTGTAATGTCCAGTTGCTGTTGGCTGTGTAGGATTTGGGCGTCCCTCTTCATCTCTCTGCCTCCCCTCCCACTATATTAACCCACCATCACCCCTCTCACCCTTATCCATTCACCCACTCCTGTTTGACCTTCCATCTGCACAGCCTCCCCTCCCTCTGTCCCTGGCCTGTAGCTGCGGAGAGATGTCCTTATCTCTGATGACAGTGGGCTTGTTGCCAGCCAGGCCACCACTTTGCCCCCAGCTAGCACCGCTCTCAAGAGAGGCACCGGGTCAGGGATCAGGTGGGGGGTGTCACAGACTGACCCACTCCACCACAACAACAATCTACAGAAACATTTCTTAGCAGCATCTGTGGCATGGGCGCCGGCGCCAATTTAAAATTCAGTACAAACCTGCCAACGGCTACATCTTGCGCTTACCATTTTGTCGTCGCCTCTGGTAACATGGCCCAAAACGCATGCAGTAAATATGGACATTCTCTTCCACAAGGTACATTATGTTCTGCTTGTATTTTCCCAGAAGGAATATGGATTGGAAAAGAAAAAAAAAAATGCCTACCGGGTAATAATCACAGTTTTGAGGGCACATAGGGGCTATGCAAGTTTCAATTTCACACTCTACTCTCCTTCCCCACCCATTTGCTCAGTCTCTCTCTCTCTCACTCTCTTGCTTTCTCTCTTTCTCAGTAATCCTCCGAGGCAGTGCTGACAGCGGAGGTATGATAGAGGAGGGCCTGCTGGAGCGGAGAGGGAAATGATCTGCTAATGGTACACTCTCTCCCATAGGACACCTGCTTACACTCCACAGCCCTGCTGCTCACTCAGTTGCTGTGTGTGCACATGTGTGTGAGTGGGAATATGAGCCAGACCCTCATCCATGTGTGCCTTTCCTCAATCACTGTGCCCCTCTTTGATTTCCCTGCAACTTCCTGCCTCTGTAATCCTTCCAGTCCAACTTTCCCTCCGTCCGCCTTTTGATTTCACTCTTTCTTTGCCTCTTCTCTTTTTAATTGTTGTCTCTCTCGAGTGCTCATTCCGATAGAAACATATCAGTGCGTAACAACAACGTTTCAGATCATCAGATCATTCCAAGCCTGATTAAAACAATCCACACTTGATCATTACACCCATGGTGGTACCAAAGCACACAGCAATTAATAATCGCTCTCCACAGTGGCTTTGTTGCCCAATTTCAACTCCCTCTCACTTGGATAATAAACAATCAGCACATTTTAGATCCCAGGAAAACTTTATGAACATGGTTCGATATGCCTCCCCATCTCCCTCAATGTCTAATGTGTCAGCCTTCCTCCCTGACTCCCGCACGTGCTCTCTTCTTCTCTTTTTCCACAAGCCATTGCAAGCTATCCCTCCCATCCATATTCACCAGGCATGTTTCGTGCTTCCATCCGTCCATTTAAGTCAGCCCTGAGTATAGCTGCATTTTAATAGATTGAGCGAAACCAATTGCTAGCACATTCCCATTAACTCCCATAGCAACAACCCATGCATTCAATCTTGTATATGCATGAACTCATCTACATATGCATGTGGAAAATGGTAATATGTATCATGAATCCCATCTGAAAACGATTCCACGAACACCCGGGAGATTATCTAATATTATCTGTGTAATCATAAAATTAAATCTATTAAAGTAATATATATAGTATAAAGGAATGATATAACCTTAATTAGACGGTTTCAGGAACCAGCGGGGGGAAATAAGCATCATTAATTGCCGTTTCACACCAGCATGCAGGTCACATGGGATGGATCTATTACCATGCACAGTCCATAGATACCACGAAAAGGATGGCGACTTGAGTTTGCGAGTCGGTTTATGGATGTGTTGTTTCAGTGCAGCCTTTCGACTGTTAGGTGCCTGCACACCCGGTGAGACGGATGTGTCGTCTGCAGGGATCTGGTGCTTGGCTCGGCCCCAGCCAGCCAAGAATGGTGGTGGTGGTGGGGAAGGGGGTATCAAGAGCCTCTCTGCCCAGTGAAGGGGCTCCATATGTGGGGAGCAGAGTGAGACGTCTCCCAGATCAACCGCCATCTGGGAAAGAGGACAATATGCCAGGAGTAGCATGCAGAGCGAGATAGAGAGACAAACACAACATCAAAATAGATGGCTTGAGAAAATGATTGAGAGCAGGACAGGAGAGGGAATTCATCGTGTGTGTGTGTGTGTGTGTGTGTGTGTGTGTGTGTGTGTGTGTGTGTGTGTGTGTGTGTGTGTGTGTGTGTGTGTGTGTGTGTGTGTGTGTGTGTGTGTCCGTGTCCCCCTCCAAATGTTGAATCTCAGGACCTTTGTGTCTTCCAAATGACGTATGTGAATGATGTATGTGTGTCTGTGTGTCAAGGAGTGTATAATGATCAAACCGATTCTCCTTACTGTACAGAACTTCCCCCCGCCCCACGTCCCAACCCCAATCACAGGCATCTGTACATACTATGTATGTGTGTGTATACATGATTATCTTGGGCCTGCTTTTGTGCCTGTCCACATCAAACACCAAAGTTTTAGATGTGTTTCTTCACACCTAATATGCAATATAAAGTATGTGCTTTACATGGAAAATATATTTTTGTAAATCATAAGAAAACCTGAACATGTTGTTGAAGCTCAGCACACTGTAAGGGGAAAACAGTTGACTACAAGTAAAGGAGCACATTTTCTCCAGATATTACTTTGCAGCGCATATAATCAAGTCTAGATGGGTATTTAATGTACTTATGCACATGAGACGTGTAGTATTATAACAGGCCCTATACCAACCAGATCAGACTAAATGTAATTTGGATTTGGCTTGACTTTTTTATTGTCTCAAATATTAGGAACTGAGTGTACAGATACTTGTTACCAGATGGCTACATATATGAAATTAGGGCTAGGTACCAAATTTTAATATCTTCATGGCACCGAAAACTGCCTTATCATTTGATACCTAGGCCACATCTACACAAACACGTTTAAAAAAAAAATAAAAAAAAAACATTTTCTCTGATTTTTCTCAAGTAAATCTGATCAGCGTCAGTTAGCCATAGCATTTATTATATGTAATATCATTTGTTTAAAATCACTGAGTTTCAGCTTAGGAAAATCTTACATAAGAACGCCTGTAGTTCTTCTTTTTTTTTCAAACAAATTTTTGGCCACATTGGTCTGAGTTGTGTGCCTGAAGTAACTGGAGACTTTGTTGCCAGTTAACTGGCATCTACTGACAAGTGTTTAACATCGGTAAATTGTCGCGTCTGATGATACCTTCCATGTGAGGCATTCAGGGTACAGTGGTAAAGTGTAGTGTCTAGCAATACTTTCCTTGTGAGGCTTTAAGGGAACATTGGTAAATTGTAGCGTCTTGGGATGCCTTCCATGTGAGGCATTTAGAGAACATCTGTATCATGCAGCATCTATTCATAGCTTGCATGTGAAATGTCTAGGGGACATCAATTGATCGTAGCAACAGAAAACAACCCGGGATCCCGCTCTAAACTGCATGAAAACTAAATAATTGCACTGGAATGTGTAATATAATTTTATTTTTGTTAAAATAGATTTCACAGAATTGGTATCGGGGAAAAAAAAGTATCGTCCAGGGACCAATATCGAAGTCAAACTCTTGTTACCAATACCAAAAATATTTGAATGATACCCAGCCCAATATACAGTATACATAACAAAACATTGTGGTTAATGCTACTACTCTCAGTAATAAGGGTAAATTAACAGGAGTAATACTGTTCTTACTGCTGAGGGGGTTAATTCCCTGGCTTATCTCTGTGTCTGCTCTCAAAGAGTTCCTCTAGTTATGGCTGCCACAGAACCACCTTGGCTCCTATTTGGAGTGACAAACTAATCAGAATATTGCACTGTAATTGGTGGGTAGTGATGTGTGGCCTGTAATTACTGCAGACGAGGTTGCCTTTATTCTCCAGCTCCATCCTTGAGGGATGTGGGAGAGGGTCAACATTCAGCAGGCATGGAAGCTACAGTTTGTCAGCGGCTGAAACCCAAATGTCGTGCTCAACAGTTATCTCTTTAACAGAAGTGTCAGACTTCTGCTCTGTCATGGGTAAAATGGACCTTGTGTGGGTAGAGCGTGTGCTCAGATTAATTTCATGTTTTTCTTTATTTGTATGTAGTTTGAATTCATTTGTAACAATTTGTCTTTACTGTGACATTAGAAGTATTTTTCTGTTGACATGTCAAAGAAGCCTAATTAGCCCACAGTGACTCAAAGTTTTACAACTTTTACTACTTTTTTTAGGCACAGTATGATCTTGTACAACATAATTGTGACAAAGAATATCAAGAGCGCAAGGATGTTCACTATTCATTGCACTAATTGCAAGCAAGGATTAGGATGGAAGCAGCAGAGAACAAAGACATGTAGACTTAAAAGCTATCCACAGACAAGACTAAAAACACAGGACAGTGTAAAAAAGAACATTCAATGTACTAAAAGAAAAAAAAAATGTCTAGAGTAAAAATAAACTAAAGCAGCTTTTCGTGTTTTTTAAAACCCGCATAAAGGTTTTGATGCCTCTCGGAGAAGAGCCTGTGTCAGGAAACTGAAAAGGATTAGCAAACGTTATGTGCTAACAGACATTTCCCTCAGAATTGTGACCTTATTTGATATTGTAAAAGTGAAGATCTGCAATTGTGGCTTTTGTGCCGCTTAAAATGTCTGTTTCTAAATGAAACACTTTAATATCAAGTCGCTGTGCTCGGAGAAGGATCACAGCTCGCTGTAATAATGTCACCGAGTGATGAAGCTGTTTTATAAACATGAAAGTGTGAGTCAGTGAGGGAGGATACTTTTCTCAATCTCCTGCCTGTGACCAGATATTCTTGCTCTGACCTCTTCAGGAGATTCATAGACATATAATTCTTCTCTGCAGGCAAGATAGCGATTCCTTTATCACTGAATGCTCCTGTATAAATTGAGGTATTTTCGATATATGAGAGCATGTGTGTCACCTAATTCTTATTCTTCCAGCATCTTAGCACTTGAATAACATGCATAAAATATATATTTTTTTCCCAGGACCATATAATGTAATTTCAGTTCCCTGTGACACATAGTAGAAATTAAATGCCTTCTCTCCCCAACCAGCATGCACTTTTCAAGCCTGTTTTAGCAGATAATTTCAGGTCCCAACACGAAACATTATTCCATTAGGTATTCTAAGAGAGCTCTCCTGTAGCTCAAATATCCCATCTGAATATAACATTGTAACTTTGGACCACTTCTCCCTTTTGTTTGCTCCACCAGGGCCCCTGCTTGTTATTTTTGGGTAATTAATTTAGAGCCTGCGTGCCTCGTTTGTTGCAACACCATCGTATTGATTCATGTTTACACCTAAGCACCACAATTAACGGATCAATACGGAGTGGAGAAATGGGGGAGCTCTTCAGTCAGCCTTTGTTGGACATAAATGAAAGCAGATCCACACACGTACAGTGCGAGCGCATACACAAAACATTGCCTCCTACCTACTCCATATGCAAATGTCCCTGAGTAATAGCTGCGAGGTGGACAGGGAAGACGAAGCTACTCTACTTGTTTATTTACCAAACCACGGGATGAAAATTTTAATTTGCCGTTGGACAGTTATTCTTTTGACTATTCAATATGACCTTTACATAATGTGTGATATCGTTTATGCTAAGTGCTTACACTTACTCTACCATTATGGCAGCTTTTTATAAGCATTGATAAATTCCATCAGATTCAAAGGAATTGAAAGAACATTAAATTACAGAAAACAGCACAGGTTGGTGTCGTCATGCTCCCTCTGTGAAGTGCAGCATTCCACGGGGGAGAAAGACAAAAAACATGCCCCATCAATTTTCAGCTTCAATCAGGGATGAACCATTTTGTGTCAGGTGCTCTCCAGCTGTGAGTGTCGGTGTCTGCAAACACACACACACACACAGAAAGAAAAGTGCCCCAATGCCAGATTTAGAGTAAACAAAAATACAAAATAGCCTAATAGAAGGGGTGGTGGTCTTGTCTCTGAGGAGGCGGAAGTGTGAGTCGCATCAACACGTGTCATACTGGGTGATTGTGTGTGTTGTGCAACTACCACTCACTGTTGGTCAGGTATGATGGATCTGAGGCAGGCAGGGGGCTGATTGCTGCAGTGTCCCCCTCCCTCCCTCGATGGAGGGATGAGGTTGAAGGTCTCCAGCTCTCTGATCCCCAGCTGGTAGATGTGTATGGGGCTTTTTAATGAGAGAGCGTAAAGGTCAGTGTGTCTGTGTGTGCCCATGGACGTTTGTCTGCAAATAGGCAGGTATGTTGTTAAGATGCAGAAGAGTCACAAAGTTCCCTTTAAGTCCAGCAACACATTTTATCTTTCAGCAAAATAATATGAGGAATAATGCATGTTCTGTAGTCCTGGCACACACCCAGCAAACTGTAATATGTGTGTGTTTGTCTGTCTCTTTTTGTATGTGTGTATGTGTGTTAGTTTGTGTGTGAGCTGGAACTCTTTCACAAACTACAGCAGGCAGCTGCTGCTGGGTGGAATCATCTTCATACCATAGAACAGCCAGCCAGGCCACCGTCCAACAGAGAAGGATTTGCAGGATTTAAACTGTGTGCAGGTGAGGCACTCAAACACCAATTCTCCCCCACCCGCATACTCACACACACATCAAACCGCACATACTCCAAAGAGAAAGGGAAAAAAAGGACACTGGCGAAGCAATTGAGGTGGAGGAAGAGGATTTTTCTTCTGTCCTCTTACCTCCTTTAAAGTGCTCTATCTCAGCAAACCACATTTGTTTTATTAATTTAATGTCACATCAGGAGGAGTCTGTCAGGCGGCTGACTCAGAAACTCACTTCCCAGAAGTTTTATTCTCTGTGTGCAAAGTACTAACAGAACAAAGTATCATTGTGTAATGGCAAAGCAGGGAGAGAAAAAGAGAGACAAAGAGAGGAGGGGCGCTGGAGGGGATAAAAGTAGCTTCCCTCTTCCGATTAAATTGCCCTTTAGATAAAAGTAAATCTTGTCAAAGACAGTGCAAAAAAATGGGAACATTATTAATGATTCCCTCTTCTAATGTGATTTTCCGCCTTAATATCACAGATGAATAATAAGGAAATAGGGAGAAGAATATGTGTTTCTTAGTATGTTGGGAACTTAATCCCTTTAAAACAACTCTGCATAAAAAAAAAGCCTGCTCAAAGGGAAAATATCTTGGTGACTTGAGCCAAAAATTTTATGAATTTAAGCTCTCGTGTCATATTGATGTATAGTTTCCCAGTCAGCAGGGGCATGCACATACAGTTTTATGGACAGGGGCTCAGTTACATTAGAAAAATACCCCCGACCCCGTCACAGAGATATCTCACCTGCAAACACACGCACATAAAGGGTGCACAATAATGATGCACATTAATGAGCCATCTTATGTTACTGCTTTGGGTCAGCAGATATGGACGTGTCTCGCCAAAAAAACAAAACAATATCACACATTATGGTCAGGTTAATGGCAGTTCAAAAATACATGCGTGTGTGCGTGTGCTTGGTCTGAAAACAATAACAACAAATATATATTTTGAATTAACCTCACGCAGCAAACCAATCGAGCGATTTCAACCTCTTGACAGTTTGTGGTCATTATCATTATCAGTAGCAGTATGACCAAGCCACCCATGAAATACATTAATCTTTGTTAATTAGCCTATGCATGTAAAATGTTATCATATCTAATGTAGCATGAAGTCAGTTATAAACAACGTCCATACCACTGTCACAAAGTAATTATAAATCGCATAATAATATTTTTCCCAAATATTGAAACAACACAAAAGTTCAAGATTAACACTGACCACGTAATCCAACACAAATATCCTCCATGCACTTACTTCCACTATAATTAATTCACAATGAGAACCAATTAAGGGCAAAACAGTTGTATTACTATAGTTTTAGACATAGATAAACCGCAAAGTAAATCACCTATAAACACAGCTTATGAGTTGTTCATTCATGCACACTAAAGAAAGAAGCTGTAGAGTGGGAACATGTATAGCTTGTCTTCACTCAGAGTCTGAAAGAGTTTAAGGTCATCAGTCTTACATGCAAGCTGGTAATTACAACATGATAACCAGAAAGAGATAGAGATACCTTTTTCTGATTTAGATTCTATTCTTTTTATTTTGAAAAGCTACTCTTGACTGCACACTGTGCTAATTGATTAACAATTAAAGCATGTCCTTCTGCTTCTGCTGTGTATATGTAGTACCTACTCGCCCATGTTTATTCATCAGTTGACGACTCATAGTGACTGCTATGCAATGCTATATTTGAGGGGTGTAACATTACTTCTATTCATACTTCAGACTTCCTTAGTTTGGTATGTCTTTGCATGTCTTTCTACTTGCACCCCTGAAACAAAAATTCGCAAGTTTTACCTTTAATATTCTGTCGGTGTACCAGTTATATCATCCACTACGCCGGTGCTACATTGGATCCGGGTCCTGTGATTGGTTGTTACGCTGTGGGAGATTTAAGACTAACGTTAGGTTAAGTGTTAAGGTTCGGGACCAATTAATTGGCAGTCAAATATTTGACATTTTACTCTTTGGTGTACTGTGAGTTTTTCTCTCACACCAGTACTTCATACAAGCTGCCGATACTCTTTTTTGCTATCTGTCCATATCAGATTATCTGGGCGATTCATAATGGCCCTAAATAAACTGCATTACCCACGGGGCACTACGTGACGCTCACCTATTTCCATTCTCACCTGCCTGCTTCTCTCTGCCAGTGGCTTGGTTACATTAACCTACAATCATATTGGCCTGGCTCCAAATGGTCACAGAGGGAACACAAACAGCTGACGACACAGCAGAGCTATGAAAATCAAATTCTAGCCAACGGTACTAAGTGCAGGCTGGGAGCAGAAAGCTAACACTAAACCCACTCTGAGAAGAGAAGAGCCTGTTGATGTAACGTTAGCATCAGCAAACACTGCTTCGGCTTCCGCTCTGTTTAACCCCAGAATGTACTGTAATTAAGGGAACATCTTATTCACAATGAATTAAAGTGTTGTTTGTGCTCCCAAAAATGTCTACTGCTTTCTAAATGTATGCTGCTATCAAATATTTATTCAGATAATACAACCTTACTGTCTATTGTTTTTTTTTTATAAACTTTGGAGTTCATATGAGAAAATGACTGAAGCTACCATAGGGCTTCCTCTATTCTTTTCAAATTAAAAGCCCTCGTTTCAAATTAAAACCTTCTACCGTTGGTCTTCTTGTATCTGTTTTAAATTAAAAGCCCTTGTTTCAAATTAACACCCAATCCAGTCATATACTAATTTTTGACCTAGTCTTGTTACTCTGACAGTTGAATAGTTGTCCTCTTGAAATGTATGTTGTTAACACCAGCAATATTTCCTGGGATCTTTTATTCACTGCAGACATTCAGAATATGAAAATTAATGATCTGATACCAGATGATACACACAGGTTAAGTGAAGTATTGGCATCTATCTTCTTCTGCATGACAGTGCGCATTTGAGTTCATTATTTTATTTGTATATGTTTCATTGTTTGAAGATAACTGAAAAAAATGTTGATTAACTGGACCAATACCGTAATGAACAGCGACCCCAACGCCGAGATATGTACCAAACCGTGAACTCTGTGTACTGTTACAAACTACACAAAAAAAAAAACGGGTCCATTTTGAACAGTTACATCAGAGATGAGAGGACGCCAGTGTGTTCAGCCTCCTTTTCTCATATTCTGTGTTACGCCCCCCAATCAACATGGAGTCATTGTTATTCATCAGCGGTGATTGTTGCTTTCCTACTACATACAGTTGATTGCCCACTTTTCATGTTCATCAGCATATAAAAGCTCCACGTTTCACCTCATCATGCTGAACCTACAGAACATCCCCACATTTCTGCTCATAATAATGGTGTTATTATTCTGAGCTGTGAAGGCTTGATTAAATATAAAATAAATGTATCTATTATTATAATTGCACTTTGCATGTGATGTTTTCTATCATATTGCAACACTTTAATTTTAAATTCCTAAAACCACCTCACTGACTTAAATAATGTGCCAGATTTTTTTTCAAAATAATGATGGCCAGTGTGAAATGGTAATTTTTAAAGAATCTGCTTCCTTCCTCCTCCTATGTGATGCTGTTTTCCCACTATGATCCCTCTGCTGGAGTTGTTGAGCCCGAGAGGGTACTGTTTGATGTTAGAATTGGTATCCTGCCACAGAGGTGGGAAATAGGAAATTAGATTTGTGGCCTCTCAAAGGGATCGGTTTGATTGTGGCGTGCTGCAACGTAGAGCAAAAGTGAGGCTAGCGTGCTGTAAGCCTCACTTTTGCTCTGCGTTCTTGACACTGGCTGGTACTTTTAATATCAATATTCCCTCATCTAATACAAGACTGCAGACATTTTAAAGGACACCCAATACAATCCCCCAAAACTGGCAGAGACCAGATGATAGACATGCCCCAACTGAGCTTTGGTGACATTTCCACTATGAGCTTTAGTTCAAATTTCCAGTCAAAGGTACACAAATGTAAAATATGTCAGTGCGGAGGCTGTCAGACCTGCACATATTGTTATATTTATCAACATCAAGTAGGTATGCAAAGGAATTTAAAGTTATCTCTGAAACGTTCTGCCTTCATAGTATATTGTGTCAGCTACACTGTTTGAGGGGGAGAGTCTTCACATTCTGCCGCTCTTGTCCCTTAACTCCAAACAAAATCTCAAAGACAGAAAGGATATTTTCTTTCTCAGCCTTTGGTGAATGAAATATTTAATTAATTTTAAAAAATGGTAATAAAAAGTTGGGAGATACCAAGCAGAGAAAAATACATCATTAATGCACAAAAGTAATGAAAAATGACTGACAAAAAATATCTTCGATGAATGATGATGGCTACATCCAACATCTCAGCACGTATATATCTCAAACCATTGTCATGGATTGGTACACTTGCTCTGATTCGTATGACTCTCCCTGAGCACATTAGAAAAATGTTGTCAAGACAGCAATGCAAAGTGACTATGGGCTGGGTATCTTGGTTACGGTGCTGGAAAACAAAGATGTAAAATAAAGGCAAACTGATCTGAAACACTTTTAAAGTGGTAGTATGTAACTTTTTTGCCCTAAAATGTCTGAAAACTATAAAATCAATGTTTTATATTTGGTTGAGTTGTGCAATTACATTTCCCTTGCATATCTGTGTGCATAAACACAAAGGACCTTAAATAATAATTCCAGTTCATTACGCTTTAAACCTTGACCACCATTAATAGGATTTTACTCATCAGGTGTTTTGCTGTGAACACACTGACATTGCTTAAAAACATTAGTTAAACCTAAACTGAAGAAAAAAGATTATTTCCTTTTTAGTAAAAATCCATCATCATTTACAGACAAGTTTCTTGGTTCCAGTTTAACCTATCATATTTGCAGTAGCTGATTTTGGTTTTTGTTTTGATTGTGCATAGTCTGGCTAAACTATTGGTTTCTTTACAACCTTTCTCATAATCAGTCGCTTGCAATGTCACCATGAACTCAAAACTCAGCAATTACTGACATTAATACATTAAAATCATGGGTAATATTACATAACATTTTTTTTTTATTTTATGTCGCAGCAGAGTAGAATTAGCCTTTAATGAGACCAACACACATAAAGTATTCATACTAATTGGTTTGAGATATTGACTTTTTCCTCACAGGTGGATTTTTAGACATTTATAGAATTCAAAAGTGCACTTTAACTTCAGTTTGTATTAATGTTATCTGAAGCTGAGGTCTATAGTCACTTTTCAATCCTTCACTATATCCTGTGTTTTACTATTTATATTTCTGTATTTTCCATATGAAGGCGGAAACGTGGAGCAAACACAACCGACAGCAGCATTAATTCCTTCGTGAATTTCCCTCCCGTAAAAAAGTATTAAAATGGAGCGCAGTGATGTGAAGTTTCCATTCTTCAACAGCAGCTTTGTGACTAAGCTCCAGTGTTGCTAATGCACACTCTCCGATTAATGACTGTTTCCTAATTAACACCCATCTGGGCAACACAATTAAAAATAACTTCAAAGAAAAACGTAAACTCTAAAAATACTAACCATAGCAGGAGCTGGAGATAACGAACACAAACATACACCCACACTTTTATATGACTCTATTACCACAGCCATCAGCATCATTTAATATGTGTAGCTTCTGTATTTACTTTTTAATTTTCCCCAGAGATTTCACCCTACCAAAAGGCTAGATAAAGTTTAAAATCGTGTTTGACCATTCAGGTTGTGTTGTGTGTGTGATCATCAACCTCTATAAGATGCCACCTAACAAGCTGCATTGTCTACTGTAAACAGCACAACACAACTTATGTGCAATCCACCTCATTATGATTCATCTCCTTCACAAGTGAGCTGAAAGTTATTGCTGGCAAAATTATAAACAAGCCTTCCTCTCTCCGCATCACATCTGTCCTGGCTATTTCCTGATTGCTTTGTGGGCACTGTTTAATTGCCAATTAGGGAGAGACCAGGACAGCAATCACAATAGGTATGTTTGTGTGTCAATATTTGTAAGCGGTAGCAGGTAAGACAAGATAAATTGGTGGTCCTCGAAGCTCTGCACAACACTTATGTTGTACATTCAGTAAGATTCTTTCACAAATACCAGTCCTCTCATGTTAAAAAAATGTCTTCCTTTCAAACTAAATGAGTTATAGATGAACTAACCTGGGAAATAAATTGAACATTTGTGGCAGAAGCAGCCACACAGCTGCATCCTCCTGTGCTATTTCATCCAAACAATACATATACAATTCTGATGTTTCAGTTTAAAAAAACAAAACAATAGGCTTTCTTTGCTCAGGGGAAATCTGATCATTTGGTTTGACTATTTAACAAAAAAAAGACAAGGAGTCTGGCTTTGTCCAGGAAAATCCAACTACCAGCTTGCTTGCCAGCAAGCGATTATTGCAATTATGCAGCAAATGTAAGACAACAGCTTGCAAACTGCACAGTAAAACAATGCATATTTTTACAATCACCAGTCTGTCAGTGCTAAAGTCAACAGATGTTCACAGAAACTCCAAGAAACTCAAAAAAAAAGTCATACCATTGAATTAGGTGACTAACAGTGTCAGTGCTTTACCATGAAAATGGACGAAATGGGATTATTTTTGCTTCTTTGTTTGCTCGTTTGACAAGAGGAGCGTTGTTGTTGCTCACCGTTAAAAAGGAACATGGCACCTACATCAAACCGTGTGAGTCTGGGGTGTTCTATGGCGCGGAGGGATATGCTGTATCAGCTCGTAGAAACACAGAAATTGCTTGTTAGTTGAATAATTCATTGTTAGTTTGGGCCTGTTCACAGGACATAGGACAGTAATGGAAATTAGAACATCTGCGTCCCTTAAATAAAGCGTGTGGTTTTCTAGGCGACAAATATTGTGAGTGGGACTATTAATTACATGACAAAACATACACTGATGACAGAGTATTTCAATGGCTTTGCATCTTTTGGAAATAGCAGTGTTGGATTTGACCTTTTCCAAGTCAGCCTTAATTGTTTTGTAGCTTCAACTCTGCCATCTGTTTCCTCACAATAAAAGTATAGTCTTACAGAATGTCAGTCGACTTTACTAAAATATTAAAGTCCAGAAGTCTTTACTAATGCTAGGTTGAGGTTTGGGTTGTTGTTAGAAGTTATCAGCTTCTAATCACCTGTCGGCCGACAGGTTTGGTTTACCAGAAGAGAGAGGTGATGGTGGTGCCTGAGGTAACCAGAGTGCTAAAACTGGATCAAGGTGTATAATCGACTCACGGGGACTCGAGGTTGCGATGACATTCTCTTTCAGGTGCCCCAGAAATTTAAATTACCCTTTGCCCTATTACTCTCATTTTCACTGCTGGGCTTCTACATTAATGACAAAAATCATCCTGCTACCATTTTTTTCATCCTCCTTTTCTTTTTCTTTCTGGAAATATGCTGGTTTTAAACTAAATTTGAACCCCTTTCTTACCCCATGACTCTTTTTTTTTTTTAACTTTAGCATTATAGTTTTTAAGTTTATAGAAAACAACAGATATCACCAGTTTATGCAGTAGGCTGATTTGTATACTGTATGTCACAGTCACTAGTCATTTTTGGTTTAGTTGTTCAAAATGGCATCAGCTGCAGGGGTATGTCAATAAAAACACATTCTTGGAGTTACCATAGTAACTGGACCACGTTTTGAGTCACTAGTTGCTGTTGAGAATCAAAGCATTGAGTTAAGTCTAAAAGTTTCACAATTTAATGAAAAAAGTTGCCAATTTGGCAGCTGCTGAGGGGTTTCAACAGCATCCTGAGCCAAAGAGGAGTTTAATTTCACAATAATTAGACTTCCTGAAAGTTGGAAAGGTGACTGAGTACTATTGAATGGTTGTTTTTTTAAATCAGTTTCTTGCTACTAACTGCACTTAAGCTGCTGTTTGTGGCTCTCCAACCAGCTGCTGCTGGCTAAGTAGCAGATTGCTGACCACTTGACCCCTGACAACCTCTTTTTTCCAGGGGGTTCTGGATTAAAATAAGTATTTTCCATATTCAATCACTTTATTGTAAGATTAAATTGTACATAACACACACTCACAACTTAACTGTAGCTATGGCTTCATTTTATTAATTTAGTCTTCTGCAACTTCTTGTGAAAACAGAAGTAAAGTTGAGATTTCTACAAATGCTTTAGATCCACTCGCATAGTAGCACATGTCAGAACTGGACCTGAAACAGTAAAGTTTCTATGGATGTGTACACATGCACAGACAAAAGGTGAACATGAGTGCAATGACAGATATTGCTCAGATTTGCTGGGTTGATTGGACCTGACACACTGTGCTGACATCTGGCAAGGACAATTGATTATTCAATAACTCATGTCATGACATGATAGATTGCAAATGAATCCCAGGCAGGATGCATTGTCTGCAGCTTTGTCTTGGGCTGTGGCTTCACACTGGGCTTCAGTTTGGAGGTAAATGAGTGTAGTTTACAACTTTGTCTGAGATTAGATTTATGGACCTGCTACATGCTGTTGCCACTTATCACATGTGATTCTTCAGCGTTCATGACTAAACTCCCCCGTGGCTACAGTTTATGTCTTGATATATTATTCAAAGAAAAAGGTTTGGAAACCGTCAGCAGTTTTGAGTAAATAATGTTTTCTGTATATACTAAAATGATGAGTGTTTTGTCTTTTTTTTGATAATCTAATATTTATATTCAGGTCAATAATGGCAGCACGACAAGGAACAGCAGCACTGTGTCACTGTTTGTGTGGAAAAAAAATTAATTTGGTGCTGCTCAATGTTTAATTCGGTTTGTTTAAGATCTTAAACAAATCTTCTGAGCTTGTGTCCAAACGCTTAAGTTCCCACACCACACATTAATTATAGCACGCTCACAAATGCCCCCCAATGTGCCATCATTAAGCATTCTTTGAAATGTAAACAACTATTGAACCAACTTCCAAGTGCTCTGGAGCTCGGTAGAGAGGACTGTAAAACACGCCAGGCTTTTTACCGTATTCATTTTAATGTTTACAAATGCAGTTTAGAAAGACAAACCCAGAATCACTGATTCAGCAAAGTTCTTCAGAGCCCATAATATAAGTCAACTGATTTGTATTACCAAATGCATAGATCTCTGCTGTCAGTATCACAGCAGAGAGTGGTGAGTTAATTTCAGTCTGACCAGATGGCCACCATTGTCTCTTATTAAACAGAGGAAAAGGATGGAAAACATTATGGCAGAGACATTAACGATGCACCAATCTGTCCTGATGCTGACCATAATAAACAGGTCGGGTGTGGCCCAGACCAATCCACATTAAATACTGCATGTTAGTCATTATGAGAGGCGGTCCTCGTAAGAAAAAGAGACGTGACGGCATCAGTCGTTTGAGCAGATTCCCGAAAACAACATTTGTTTTTGTTCCAGTGACAAAGCCCTCGAATAACAGTCAAAATTATGACTTTTGTCTGTTGTGAGCAAGCGGCAACCAACAGTGACGTCCCCCATTGGTTTGTGAATGGCTGTTATGAAGCCTCGCGGCTGGCACCATCTTTCTTGGAAGTGTCGCAGTTCATCGATGTGGTTTCTTCCTGTCCATTTTATTCTGTTCACATTGTTTAGTTTTGTCAGTCTTTTCCTCATCCTCTGGCCCTCTGTCTCTCTGTCCCGAGTCTTCCATTTTCACTCCGTTTTATTTTGACAAGTCACCTTCTCGTCCCACTGCTGTTGTCTTAACTTCCTGTCCTCTCGTCTTTGCACCTGTGTCTGATTGTCTTCCTCGCCCTGATTGTTTCCAGCTGTATTCTATTATCCCCTGACCTCCTGTGTATAAAGTCTGCATGCTCCCCACCTCCTTTCTCAGATGGTCTTCGTTGTTATTTAGAATCTGCTTGTGGTTGTGCTTTTTCCAGTGTCCAGTAAGTTTTTATGTTTGACCTGTGTTTTCACCTCTTTGGACTTTCATTTTGCCTCACTGTTTTTTTTGGGGCTCAAGGACAAATATTTCTGAGTTTCTGGACATTTACTTGTACCAACTTCTGCATGTTTAATTGTAAGAACCAGTAATGGTGTTCAACTTTACTTATTTTTATGTTGTGCATTTGAGTCCGTACTCCAACAGAAGAAGTGACCATATTTGGACGAGCTGGGGCGAGCAAGCGGTCAATTTGATTGGAAACCCGGGATACTACGTCCTGCCTACTGATAGCCGTAACCTGACTGCAACACAGGCCTGTCAATCAAAAATACACGCCCCCAAAAATGCCGCTTTTTGAAATGTATTTTGTAATTAATGATGTGATTATTTTCTGATATATTGAGGGTGTCAGACAGGAAAGTGGTCACCTTTAATGACGCTTAGGTGTTGGAAACATTAGTTGCACTGTCCAAAGGATTCCAAGAAGCAATCGGTGTGAAAAGGGGTTAAGAGCCTTCCGGCTTTATTTGGATTCATTTAGATGGACTCACTGATTGTTTCGCCTGCTGATACTGGAATAAAATGCACTGTTACAGTCAGGTTTGGAGGAGATGAAAGAGTGGATGACTTTTTTTTATTTTTTTTATTATAGATCTGCAAATGAAAGAAATTATCCTGATCTTAGTTAAAGGTCTCAGTGGGACAAAGCAGATCCACTCACCTGCTATTTTCCTATGCTTTTACATGAATACTACAGTAATTGAGCTTCCAAAATGCTGCTTCCCTATAACTCTGCATTAGTAGGGGAATCTATTAAAGCCAGTGTTCTTAAAAAAAAATATGGTTTTCTGTATTTGTACATATGCATGAGGGAGATTTAAATACGCAAATCACTGGCACCATTTTGATGTTCTTGTAGATGTAATTACATCTGCCCCATTTCCCCATTGATACTTGTGACCACATCGGTTCAGAAATTCAAACTCCAGCAGTACTTTTATGATGAATCCAGGTATAATATATATTCCTTAGTAGTTCAGTTCCTTATCCCTTTTTCTTGTCGAATAAAGAAATGCTTGGATGTGCATTTCAAAGGCTTCAGCATCATAAAACGATGCGTCAGTCGTGGATAAAAGCTTCACTGTTGATTCAGACACCCAGAATCATCTCTTTCTCGATTTGAGCACTCCTACGATGATGACATATGTTCTAATCATTGGGTCACGTCACATCTGATGCTCTCACTAACATCAAAAGTCTCACGTTGAGATGCAGAAAATCTCAACGAAGCAGAGGAAGGAGAAAGCATGCTGACTTCCTGGGTTGGTTATGTTGAGGAGAAGAAATCGTTTGACACGTCCTTCTCGGCTCTGACATTTTTGAAGCCCTCTGGGAAGTGAAAAGGACTCTGTGGCTGATCTCTACCTTACAGGGACATCCGCTGGGAGTTGAGCAATTGCAGAAATTTATTTTATTCATATATTTATGTCCACGGAGAAGTCATAAGGGAGACAAGGCAGAGTGTGAGCACCGCAGGTCTCTGGCAATACAGTGTATTTTTTCAAGGTATTAATAGATTTTCAAGCACTGAGCAACCTGACCTAGTTAAAGCCCCTTGAATGGGTTTTGTTAGTATATGCAGGTGCTGAGTGTCTTTCACTGTGGGCCTTCACTTTAATGGACAAAAACTGTGTGTAGATTTTTTTACATGTTGAAATTAATTCAGCATTTTGTTCTATTCATTAGATGGGTTTCTTTTTTTAATTGAGTTTCTTCTGTTTAATTAAAACAATTTGAACACTATTAAAACCACATTTGAACATAGATAATTTCCAGTGTGTTCCAGATATTGTAAAAATGGTGTTAAAATTCAATAGTGATAACAAAATTGACATATATTCCAACATTTCTGATTGATTATTTATTAAACAATCCCTTTATTCTCACAATTGCGCAAGTTTTGCCATTTTAACAATTTATGTTAGCTTCAAAATGTATTCCGTTTTTGCTTTTCTTTTTTAATAATGGCTCTAATTTTCCTTTACAGATCCTTAAGGCACACTGAAGGAATCAAAATGGACGAATAATTCAACATTTTCCTTCCACTGGATGAGTAAGTGCAATTTCCGTACATTATCTACTACATGTTATGCTGTATGTCAAACTATATAGCAAACCGGCGACTTCTTTCCCTCATACCCATCCTATATGTAGCTTTGGAGCTCAGCGCCTATAAATATGAGGCCCATAATGTCTTCATAATGTCTTCTTATTATATACAGTGGGTCACTTTCATGGTAGTTGCTATTCTGGGCCAGAGTAGCAGTCTAATGACACTGAGACCATCTGTCTGAAATATATTTATGTCGGTGCATATAAAATCAGCCCAGACACTGTATGTAGCTTTAAGGTTAACTGTTGCTACAGTCCCAAAGAATGGTATTAAGGTAAGTATTCAAATGTTACATTAATATTAATGCACTTGAACAACTTTGTGCCCACTAGATACAATGACCTCTTTAACCAGATCCAGATGGTGATGATTTAACCAGCAAAAGTATATATAACTGTATGATGAATGGTGCTCAACAGCTCAACAGATGGCTGGTATGGACACAGGCAAAATGTTACATCCCAGTTGGGTCTCTGCTAGCTAACAAATGGCCAGAGCAGTCACAATGTGCTCATCTGCTTTAGGTTCTGTGAACTGTATATTAATTTCAGGTAAATACGTTTCTTTAAAGCTTTTTTTTTTTTTTTTTTCCTAATGCCAGTGACTTTCTTTCTTAAAGTTGTATCTATTTGTTGCACTCTACATTCCTATTTTGTGTAGAGATAATGTGTGTGATGAATGAATGAATGAATGAATAGTAACCGCCTCTAACACCAGTAAATGAAACGGGGTCTGACAGATTGATCCATCTTCCTCAGCCACACACACACACACACGCACACGCACACACGCACCCACGGGTGCAGTAACACCCACCTGTTAAAGCCAATGCCAGCATGTACTGCAGGAACATCCAGACATAAACACCCACACACACACACGCACACGCCATCTTGGCCACAGTGCACCTGGTCGCAGCTCACACATGGAGAAAACATACACTCCATTTGCCAAAAGAATCGCAGCGTGTTGCGTGAGAGCGGTGGATGACTAAGGCAGGATAAAAAAAGGAAGTCAGAGCATTTTAGTGAGCAGAAAGAAGAGAGGAAGATCGCTCCGCTGGTTCTTTGTTGTCTGAAGAGCAAGAGTAAACTACATTGCGGTCGCTCCTGTCTCGTTTTTTTTTGTTTTTGTTTTTGTTTTTACACATTACAACAACTCTGCCTCCCTGTAGATCTGAATAGTCACACAATATGTTTTTGTTCCAGGTAGAAAAATGTAGACATACATATCGGTGAGGTGAATCTTTGAAAAACCTTTTCTGTACTTTTCTTTTTTGACTTCTCCATGCCCTCCAACTAACCCCCACATTCACTCGCCTTAGTGAGCCGGTAATAACTCTCTGCTCCCCATTCACCTTTTCACCTCTCATAAGGTTCAAGTATTGTGGAACTGTGTGCTCAATGCTGAGTACGGCTCTGCCGCTAACCCTGCGACCCTCTGCAGTTACTTACACACACAAGCACACACCCTTTTGCCCGTGCACGTACTTAAACACTCAGACGCTTTAATGTGCGCACACGCGTGTCATGTCATCTTATGGGCACTGCTCCAGTCATAATGGCAAAAGACTGGAGCTCCTGAAGGAAAATGTGGACACACATGCATACGCACAATACCATATTGTGGATAAATCTCTGTGGACCTTCGTGCATCGCTGGTTTTTGCCCCTGAGGGAGAAAAACACCGCTGTCACAGTGAATGTTGGTCCCCACAAGTACATTTATACACACAGTATAGGCTAATTTTTCAAGCTAGTGTGTGAACATTATCACATTTATACCTTCAATTATCACAATCAAAACATGTTTTCAGAAATTGCTCTCGCCTCGTCCACACCGTGGTGTGATCACAGGTTGTGTTGTGTGAATGTTTGCAGCATGTGCGTTTGCAGCAACAAATCCTAAAGTGTAATTGACGGTTTACACTGTTAGAAAAGCTTTAATTATTTGATTAATTATTAATCACGAGGGAAAAAAAACTGAAACACATTCCGAGGTCTGATTCATGAAAGACAGTTTAGTTTATCTTCAGGTTTGAAAGGTGATCAGGATTCTTGGCAAGCTGATTTGTTTGTTATGGAACAAAATATGTACAACTTGGAAAAAAAAGAAAACTTCTCAGTGAAAATAAACATCAAGCAAGCTCTCCTAGACTCCCCTGGCTTTATGCACGTCTATTAATTCACATATTATTAGGGGGAAAAAATGAATTCACGTATTTTATTTTGTTTTTCATACATGTGAATACTGAAGGAGGAACGATAATTATGTAGCATTACCACGGTGACAGCAAACCAGTTGATTTATCTCCTGCTAATTCACTGCCAGTGATTTCAGTTTTGAGTGCGCCCTGGGAAATGTCTGCAGGAAGTGAATTACAGTGCTGTTAGATATGCTTCCCGGCCAACAACAACTTAAATTCAAACACACATTAATGAGACTGACTCTATTTAGGCAAGCGGAGTGGAACAGTCATGGGAAATAAGTAAAAGAAAAACCATAAGAAAGTGCACAGGCCGTGCAAAGTAGGGTACATTCAAGTGTCTGACCCGATACTGTTCATCAGGCTGTTCAAAAGGGCTTAGGACTAATAACCTTGTGTCACACAGCAAAGATTTACGGGGACCTTTGGGCCAAGTTGTGGAAAACTATTATGTAAATTTAACACATTATCTTGACTTTCTTGCCTTCTCCATCACCAAAAACTGTCACTAATGTGCTCTGCCTGCTGTGTGGGCCACAAACAGACAAGAAAGAGACAAACAAATGCGCGCAAAAAGGCAGACATGAGTAACTTCATGTTTTTTTCCCCCCCCTTCTCTCAATCTGTCTCTTTCTTTCTGTTTGTCTTACTGGGTCTTTCATCTTCACACACAGAGACACTTTGTCAGACTGATGCAAACTCACATAAACGTGCAGCGTAAACAAAAAGAGAGCAAGCAAACAAAAATAAATCTGAAAGGCGCTGCTTTTGCTCATCTGTACGGACTGATACACACCCCGCTCGAGCATCCACACAAAGCTGCCCCCACACACTCGTATAGCGGTGAGTAATCAGGTCTGTCTGCAGTCCTAATTACACTCGCATCTGGCTTTTAGTCACCCATGAGTAGCCAACCACAGTAGGATAAACAAGTCCCTTGGTGTCACATCTCGGCAAACAAGAGGGTGACACTGAGGTACGGACAGAGGGCAAGTAGGAAAATGAAAAGAAAAGATTCCTGCCCCGTAACACATAATGACCCCGATACCAGGGTTAAATACATTAACAAAGCATGCCAATGACTGTCATTACTCTTACCCGTCATCCAACAGATCAAAACAATCCCTGTTTTAAATCCTACTACTCCTCAGTGATGGAGAACTGCCCTCAGCCTGAACAAAGCAGGACATGTCAGGAATACATCCTAAAACATCTTATTTTAGATCAAATAGTGAGGCAGCAGCCTTACGATCGACTGAGAGTCGTTGTTTCAATGAAGACATTTTGTTCTCTGATTAGCTCTCTCGTATCCGTTGTGACTTTATTGGTTGTTACAGGTCAGTGAAGCGGAAGCAGACAGCATGGGTGGGAGGCTGAAGCAGTGCCAGAGATGTGTGTCGGGAGAGCAGAGTCATGTTGGCGTTGCTGCATTCGCTTGTGATCGCTGGTAAAGGTCAATAGGTCACGCGTCACAGGAAGCCACGTTGTCAAGTCATTTTCTAACATTTTCAGTGTGAAAATGCTTTTTTTTTTTTTCAAAAAAAAAATTGAAATCATTGGACATATTTTAAAAGCAGTTTCTATGTATTTTAATGCATATTTGTCAGCTGTTTTTACAAGCATCTTTTTTGATGGTTTGGATAGGGAGCAATATTGCACTCTTATGTATTTTTCTTTATTTATTTCACAGCCTCTGCATGTAGAATGTTACATTTGTTTACTTTAACATGCAATGTAGAACTTGTGTCTCCCTCTTCTGCCATTAAGTGGAATTATATAAAATGCTGTTGTAAAGGGCTTACATCACACACTTCACCATTGCATTCTCCAAAGCTACTGTTTGCGTCTGTAAAATCACATATAAATTGCAGATAAATGCATTAAAAGGCGTCTTAACAGCCACAAAATAATTAGTTTGATGAATTTTATACATTTGGTCCAACAACATTTGGAAAGTCTGGAGGAGCTACATGATTAATTAATTTTGTTAAGCAAGGGTTTAAATGTAATGGACCTTCATATATATATACATAAAGTTATGCAATTTAGCTTTCACATCCCTTACTGTTTTCTATGATGCCTGTTTCAAAATATACTCCCTACAGTCAAATTAGGAACAGTCTGTGAATCATATAGCACACCCGTGTTTCATCCTTTGTGTTGCTTGTCTCATTGGTTTAGAGTTAAGGCACCGAGTTACACGTCTTGGCTTGCAAGCATATAAGTTACCTAAATACAGGTATCTTATTTGAGTGTGTTGTAGCTGTGTAGTAGATATGTTTCATTTCATAGGACAAATGGTGTTCCCTTCATTTTGTGGTTATTATTGTCCACTGAGTTCAGTTTGATGTCTCACTTTCAAAGACAAAGATGGAGGTTAAAATTGGATTGTTTTGGGTGGCCTGGCTTGTAACCAGACCACATTTGCAGGCTAGGGTTTGTAGCTGAACCTGGAACTGGGTGTCTGATGTCCAGGATGAACATAGTGAAGTTGTTTGGTCCATTTGAACAAACCTTCGTGGGACATTTGGTGTGAACCCTGCGGTGATGACAGTTGCAGAGACAAGGGAGCAAGAAAATTATTACCAGATAGATATAACTGTCAGATATTTCAACGACAGAAAAACCTGCATGGATTCTGATGAGATTCTCTCTGAAATCTGACTTAATTCAGTAGCTCCTGCATCATCCTGAGTCACATTGTGAACACATTGACCCATATGCCTCGTGTTGGGAGTGGAGATGCTTGTGCATTACGCTCAAGTGGCATTACAGGATTAGACAAGGCTTAGACAAGATAATGGGAGGGACTAATATGATACACTAACAGTACATGGATAAATATAAACATTTTTTTACAAAGACTATATGTAATGACATTCATTTTATTTATGCTTGGTTTGTAAAGTTTATTGCAGAGCCTCACTATGCCAGCAGGGGTGTAGTGGCCATCTGGAGAAGTGGAGGGTTGGTTGACTGTTTGTACCTCCTGCTTTAGATGGGCCAGCCAGCTTCTCTCTCTCTCTCTCTCTGTGTGTGTGTGTGTGTGTGTGTGTGTGTGTGTGTGTGTGTGTGTGTGTGTGTGTGTGTGTGTGTGTGTGTGTGTGTGTGTGTGTGTGTGTGTGTGTGTGTGAGAGAGTGACTGATCTCTCCCCAGAAATCTTTTTTTTTTTTTTTACCTTTCCAACTTTACTTTGGCACGCTTTATCTTTCATGCTGGACTAACAATGGCAGACTGATTATGCTGTGCATAAATTGTGATAAATTACCATTATGCTGCCTTCAGGTTGTTGTTGAAAATATCAGTCACGACTCAAGCATGCATGAACAAAATAAACAAGTGGCTAAATATAATAGTTGGTATTTATTTTCCATCATCCCCAAGTGTCTGTTCCTGCTGATAACTTGCAGTGCAGCCTTCAAACTACATATAGCTGACAAATTGAATGAAGCTTTGTTTTCATGTTTGAGGATGTTTTTCATGTGGGCTATACTCTCCAATGGTCTGACTGCCACCGAGCTTACCTGCTTCCTCTGATGATGCCATTTTTGATGCCAACACTGCTCTGTTTTAGTTCCTGCCCTGCATTAATTTTCCTTTGCTCTCCCCACCATGCCAGTATCCACCTATGCGTATGCTCACTGTAGGAGATATGCCCTTTTTCCTGTGCTCAAATTCTGTGTCCAATATGCTTACACAGTGACAAAATACACAGCTTTAAAACAAAAATGGTGTTTTACCTCCTTTTGATAAATACTTTATACATTTTATTTCAGACAGTCAGCTGTTTACTTCAAAATATTAAACCCCTACACTATTTTACAAAATAATACCATGCATGTGTACATGTAGTAACTTCCAGCTGTGATGCTATTTGAGTCTGCCGCTGCTCACTACATCCAGGATTCTGAACATAAATTAAATAATTTAGCCGCTGAACTTCACACAAAGCCACAATATGACACAACTGCATGTGAAAACATCTATAGCTGTCTGAGAGAGACAGGACCAGACTAAAAACCTTATGAAAACACCAATGCCAAGTAAGTCAACGTCTTCACTCTTGTGATGAAGGCCATCATTATCGCATGCCTGTGATGTCAGTACCTTATCCACCACCATGGATACAACTGAAGGTGAGCAGACAAAAAGTTGAGAGCATAAAATATCATAAAAGAGTGAAATATAAATCCAACAGCAAAGTCTTGAACTGTCTTACCTTACTTATGCAGAGCCTTTGTTGTGTGGGTTTAAAGCTCGGGTAGGCGGTTCTGAAAAAAGTCCCCAAAAATAATTTTAAAAAGCAGCCCTCCTCTCTGCCCAGCACCCCTCCCACCAGACAAGCACATGCATATGTACATGCGTCAGTCCTGACGTTTTCGCCATCTCTAATACCTACCCCAATATTGGCAAGTATTTTACTGCCTTGCATCAGCGGGACAGTGGGCCTTAAAGTTTTTACCAGTCGTCTGTGTGCCTGTTAACAGTGGTACCAGAAGCCGTAATGCTGTATGCACTGCACGTATTATTATTATTATTATTTATTTTTGTGATTTCCTTTTTAACTTCCCATCTTGAAAATATATCAACACTTTCTGTAACTTTATTGAAACAAAAACATGAATTAATCTCTCTCTTCTTTGGCCACTCCTTAACTGAGTTAGACGTGTGTGGAAACCATAACGCTAAAGGTAGCCTACAATCGGGTACTATGAAATATAATCCTGCCGCCACCACTGCTGTTCAGGGCTGCATTTATTTCCTAATACACCCAAGATTGTGTTTAATGTCTGATTCTCTTTGATAAGTCCATTTTCCTTTCATTGGGTGGTTTTGCTGTGCCTTCATTTTTAGCCAAGGCTGGAATAGCAACATTTTCCTCCAGAATCTTTCTTATTATCTGAAGGGACAACACATCTGCATCTGTAGAAAGCAAAAGGAATGCCCTCTCTCTGAAATGTCCTTCTTGGCCTTAAGTTATGAATTTTTTTTTTTTTTAAGCCATAATATGTCTCCAAGAGGAGTTGCAAAAGTCTAGTCTTCTCCAAGATCACTTAGAACAGAAAATATTGAAAAGTTATTATGGAACTTTTGGCCAATGTAAGAAAAAGACTTTAAAAAAAATGCCTACCCTTGAAGTACTGTCAATAGAGAAAAATATATTGGTTTTAATCCCCTTTGAAGACATCTGTGCAATTTCTTCTCAATTCACAGCAGGGGGGGTGGGGGGGGGAACTAGCACAGTGTACAAAAAGCTCTGCTACCCACTCTGCTGTGATATATTAACAGCCTACATCTATTTGTTAAAGGTTGCTTGGTAGTATATATGTTACAGTGAGATCAAATACAGTATAGTGAGTAGGAGACTGATAGTCTTTCATATGTTAGTAAAAGCACATTGAAGTGACACGAATGGAAGTCTGTAAGCGAGAATAGAGAATGTTTTACTGTCAGAGTATCCGGTATGATATATATATACTGGCAGCAAAATATTTATGTCTGGCTGCATAAATATGAATGTCTGGCTGCATAAATGAGAAAACGGCAACAATTATAATATGAAATGCCTTAGACAATATTAGGGATTCCAGGATGCAGCATCTTTGTTTGTTAACTATTCAACTTATTTACATATTTTTAAAAAAATAATCACAATGTCATGTTTCCTTGAAGTCAAAGAACATGAATTTATGAATATTTATACAGAGAGGAACGAGTCCAAGCATCTTTGAACTAACCTGTTATTTTGCTGTAATCGTAATGACTGGCTGATCTATGGTGGATTTTTATGAGATCTGTCCCTTAGAAATTGGTGGAGATTAAAACTACAGCTAATAAATGAAGTGAATATTGGGCTCACATTGACTTGGGGAACAGAAGTTTGACTCCAGACAAATACTAATGATGTATGTGTCTGCTGGATGCTTTAATAGACAGCTGTTTGCCAACACATTCATTATATCAAATGTATAGGGTGACAATGTGTCAAATTTGAGTTTATATATTATTGTTTTGTCCCCAAATGGCCACAATAAATCTTAATGCAGATGTAAAATTGGAGCTTTGTGCTTGTTCAGACAGGCAGGGATTCTTTTCTAGCCACAAGTCCCTTTCTGTCCACCCAATTAGCCCACTTTGTAACTGAGGCTTGCTCTGTGCTCACCACATTGCTCACTCCTTGATTGGCCTTCCACTCTTTTTCTGCAGATCTTCTGCCCCACCTCCTCAGCAGGAAGAGCCTGCATTAGCCAAAAGTGTCGTCTTGGTTGATATATGCAAATGTTGTGAATCTCATGCTGTGCTGTGAGTGTGCGATGTCAGGGACTGTCTGTTTCATGCCTTCCAGAGCATCACCCGAGCAGCGTCACCGCCAAACGCATGTCATTCTGACATAAATTGTGATAGATGTCAGTGTCCTGCCTGAACTTAAGATTTGGCATTTCAGACAACAGCATTTTAATTTTGTCGCTGAGAGGAGATTGTGTAAGGATTCGAAAAGTATAACTTTAGAAAAGCATCGTGGTTAAAAGACATACCAAATAGCTCTGGATCAATAAAATAAAATGGGGCATTATGTAGGATTTTACAGATTTTCAAAAGTGGAACATGTCATGAATGGTAGCCTTGCCAGCTGGCTATGATGTGTGCTTGCCAAATGCCTGTGTGTAGCTTCTGCATGTAACTAAACATAGAACTTGAATGGGCACCGCTCAAAGGGCTTGTTTGAGTGTTCTGTAATATTGCTGCAACTGGAGCTGCAGTTAAGGCTGCTTGTGGCAAGGGGTAATGAAATTAGAGCCGGTTGTCAAGCTGGGCTTCACAATGCAAGTTGCTGCTATTAAGGCTGTACGGTAAGAGATTGAGTTTTTGCTTGAGGCAAGGCTGATTGACATATCAGCCAGCACAAGCGCAGCACATATTTATCATGCTCTGAGATAATAAGACTAATGTTGCAACATGTGGATGGTATTATTGGCTGTGCATACCCATCTGGTTTGGGAACAATGCTGAGGCGGACATGTGTGCTAATGTGGAGCTTGCCTGGCCATGACGAAGCAAAGCTTCATGAGGTTTACTGGGCTGATGGAAAGACAGAGTTGGCTTGGCTAGTGCGACCATGGAAGTGTAAGTATGGGCATCTATTATTCAAGACATAATTATGCAGTGGGCCGCTTTGTCAGCCAGTCAATCAGAACCCCAGCTTTTCATTAGGCTGCCTGTCATTGCAGTTTGCTGGAGGCCTGCCTTTCACACATTACACGCGCACGGACACATAACACACACGCGCACGGACACATAACGCACACACGCACACGGCAATGAATACAAACAAGGACACAGGCACCTGTGCACACACGGCTATTCCCTCTGCCAAAATATCATTATAAAAAAAGAGAAGGTTTCAAGAAAAACAGTGGAGGAATGACTATTGCTTCCTTCTCTCACTTTCCTACTCTTTCGTCCATAGGCCCGCACTGAGACTCAATTTAAATGTTAAATGAGACTGATTGGGTGGTGGTAGAGTGAAATCTGAGAAAGGCACAGTGAGAGGAAGGAGTGAAGAGGAGAGGTGAGGAGGACAGTGAGGTGGTGCTGAGGGAGGGCAGAGGGGACCAGTGGGAGGCGAAAAGGTGAGGAGCCCTTAAACACAGAGCAGACTGGCACCTTGTACACTACACATGCACGCGCACACATACACATACATACATACATACATACATACATACATACATACATACATACATACATACATACATACATACATACATACATACATACATACATACATACTGTATCTTCCTTAGTCTTTGTGAGAGGTTTAACCCTGTTTAGTACAACTGGCAGCATTGTGTCTACGATACTGTGATCAATTTAAGTTCAGAAGCTTTTAATATGCACCACTGTATGAGGAAAACAATGATAAAGATGAATAATCAACTTAAACTCAACTCAACTCAACTCGGCTTTATTTATGTAGCACATTTCATACCGGCCTGCAGCTCAGATTGCGTCACATTAAAAAAGCAAACAAACAAACAAATGTACAAGCACAAAAATGTGAAATGCTGGACTTACAATTGCAACAATAAACCAACATGTTAAAAATAAATTCTGAAAATTAGAATAAATAATAGTGTATAGCTTTGATATTGTGTTATCAAATGCAAAACAGACTTCTTGCGCTACATGCAAGGTTAATCGCTGACTCTTGCTACTTAGATGTGAGTAGAGTTCAGGTTCTTCAGAGTGATGATGAAGTTTTTGCTCGGTTAGGTCTTAGTCCTGAGTGTTTCTTATTAAGGAAACAAGAGGTGATTAAGTTTCCCCGTTATTACCGACAGAATCCTGATTTGAGCACAGACTCCCCTAGTCTCACACATTACCTGGATGAAGTGGATAACAGGATAAGTGAATGAAGCTGATCAAATTGGGACTCCACCGCATATTGCTGTTTTCTCACACATTTGGCTTAATTTCTGCAGTTAATGAGTCTTTGAGATGTGTGCTAACTTTGTTACTTCACCTTATTTATGACATCAGTGAAAGGACCCTGACAGAGCTGCAAAACAAAAACACTTTTAGCTCTCCTATTTTCACTTTGAAAACACCATCAACCACTTGATCTTAGTCTATGAGCCAATTTCAAACTGGATTTATCATTTAAAGCAACCGTTGTTTATATTCAGCGGCAAGAAAAAGTAAGTGAAGCGGCATTTCTGTATAAATTTGTTTTAAAGAATGGTCAGACATGTTGCTGTTGTAAAGTCAGATATCTATTTTAACTAATAACGCATAAACCACTGTATTGTTGTGGTAAATATTAAATATATCATTAGTAAAGCTAATTGGAAATAGGAGTTAGCAAACCTGGAGTTTGGATTATACAAGGTTGGTGGTGTGAGGTAAAGCTAATTAACTTCACTCAAGCGGTTTGAGTTTTCTGTTCAGATGAATAAAATCATTCTTCACTAAAATTCCAAGTCTCACCCTTTAATAATTTGCATGAAGCTGGAATGGGTCACAGAGTCATATCAGATAGCTTAGATATTCATCAGTCCACAGTCAGACAAATTGTCTATAAATGGAGATGATTTAGTATTGAACCTACTCTCACTGGAATTGAGCACCCAACTAAGATGAAATAAGATGCTAGCAGAATGGTTAGAGAGGTAAAAGATCAGCCCAGAGTCACAACCAAACATCACTCGTTTCCCAAAGAGCACCTGGACACTCCAAAACAGTACTGGGCTGGGTACTGTTCAAAAATGTCCAGTACCGATAACAATACCTTCCTGATTGTTAAAATCCATTCCAACAAAAAGAAAATCACAATAGGGGCAATTATTTCATTTTCATGCAGTTTATAGGGCAAGACTGTAGCCCATGTTATTTTGAGTAGCTACAATGTACAGACATTCACTAAACGTCATGCAGACAATCAGTAAAGTGTCCCCTTAATGTCACACATGCTAATAGTAGACGCTAAAAAGCTATCTCCACACAAAAAAGCCTCCGATCTTAAGTTACTGCAGCACAAGAAACTATAAAAGGCAAAAAAAACTAAAACTTTTAGCCTCGATGTAATCTAGATATCGAAATTTTGTACCGAATGACAAGGTATGGTTTTCATTTGACAGTATCAATTAGGTTGGTGCCATAAAAATATTGGAGTTCAATAACCAGACCCACTACTGGAAAACATTTCCGTGGACTGAGGAAAAAAACTAAGCTTTAACTTTTTGGGAAGAACATACAGCGATACTTATGGCATAAAATGAGCACTGCATATCTGCAACATGAAAACACCATCCCAATGGTAAAATATGGCATCATGAGCTTCAGGATTTGGGGCAGCTTTGCAACCTTTTGCTCTGGACCACCATCATTGAGCTCAAATGAATTCACAAGTCATTAAGCTATCGTTCATAATAATAATAATGTGAAGGTGGCTGTTCGCCAGTGGCTCTGTTGAAGCAGCACGTTGACCCTGAACGTCGAAGCAAATTTACTACAGAATTACTTCAAACAAAGAAAATCCACCTAGACTTTGACTGGGCCTCTGCAAATACAGATGCTGTGGACTGACATGAAGAGAGCTGTCCACACCAGACAGCATAAGACAAATATCGTGAGACATAGGTGATCTGAATCAGTTCTGTGAGGAAGAATAGTCAAAAATTCTTCATTTCGTTATTAAATCCAAGGGTTCAATTCATTTTTACCCCAGTGCTGCAAATATTTAATGGGTCTGTTGAACAAGTGAAGAAATATTGTTTGTGTTATTAGTTTATGTTAAACCTAATGTGTGTCTTTACACTCATGACTTAGATGATGATCCAAACAAATTTTATGAGCAGTTACCGCATAAAACTAGGTAATTCCAAAGGTTTCACATACCTTTTTTTTTGGCTACTGCATGTATGATAGAGAAAAATAGATAGGGACTTCGTAGACTTATTTTAATATGTGGGGATTTGTAGCTTTCCTAATATTACAAGAAACTCGTATCGCTGATCCAGGACCATATTCAGACACAATGAACCCACATGGGTGGGAGCCCCGATGGGGAAGATTGTGTTCTTTTTTAACTAAAGACATTTCCCTGATTATTGGTCACTGGGAAGATGTCATACAATCAATCTCTAAACTGTCTTTTTCAAAAATTGTACCTTCATTAAAAGAGTGAAATGTTCTTGGATATAGTCGTGCAGGACCTTGAAATGAAGCATCATCTTGGATTCAAGCGCAATGATAACTTGGGTTCACAGTTGGCCTTCATTCTTAAACAAAATACATCAAATAGCCCTGAAAATAACCCGTAGTTTTGGTGCTTATATCTGATATATGTTTTAATACAAAGCAAAACAAGAAGCTTATATTAAAAGCAGGGTTTCACCCTCTGCTCAAGTTTGAAAACAACTCGTATAGTATTATGTGTCTGTGTTATTTCAACCACAACAAATCACAAAATCGCAGCTGCTATAACCTCAGCTGTTTGTTGGATTTGTCTGGATTTTTACTTCTATTTGATATTGCTTCCTTTGAAAATATCAATATAATGTGTCTGATACGTAAACATAAAAATAAGACAACATGGCTTAATAGTGTTTCAGAAACCTCATTGAAATACATTTTCTACCAGGGGACAAAAAAATTTAATGACATGTCAAAGAGAGCTACAATTGGCAAAAGCGCCCTCCCACACCCCTCTGTGTCTCTTTTGAAATGAAAGAGAACATAGTGTGACTAAAAGGGCAGGGATGGAGAGAAGAGAAAGGCAGGCGCAGACTGCAGGTCATGGTGAAAGGACGGCTAAAGTTGACTGAAAGACAAGACAGCAAGATGGAGATTTTGGCAAAATTAAGAGTAATAACAACAATATCGAGAGAGGTGAGCGATTAGAAGAAAGGATAAAACAAAGTTAGCAACTTCCCAGTGTTCAGAAAACAGAAAGAGAGAATGAACTCCTGCTGTCAGGCCTGCAGTTTGTGGTGGTTTGCATTTGTTTGAAAGTAAGAGAAATCTCATCAATATGTATGTGCACATCTTGCACATGTGTGAATTGTGTGCATGTTGACTCTCCTTTTGTCCAAAACGTCTCATTACCAAATGTGACAGGTGGTAAGTATGTGGAAGGGGAGGAGGTCCATACCATAGAGCTTGGGATCAAAGCCACCATTGTGTACTTAAAAAAAAAAAAAAAAAAAAAATCAGCTCCACTCCACTCCAGAGAGGAGCAGCACGCAGTAATGATGTTGACTCAAGTCTGATCCATGTGTACACTTCCTCCTCACTCGGCGTGCCTAGAGAGGGAGGTTTGTGGATGTTTCATTTCGAGAAGGAGTGTGCATAATAAGCAAAGTGACAGGGGACTGCAGCAAGAGCTACAGTACACCAAGGCCGTCAGAAAATGTTTGAATAATGTTCCCTAATTGGTGCCCGATATGTTTGGGAGCAAACAAGAGCAAAGAGAGCAGTTAGCTATACTTAGCAACTCTTAAGTCAGTCACTGTTTCGATTGGCCCGCTGAGGGATGTTTCTGCTTATAGAAATACAAAAACAGCTCTGTATTTGACTATTTTGGGGTTTTTAATTTTAAGTTGATCTTAGTTTTTATAAAAATAAGTGTCTTCATGTGAAATGCATCATATGGACTTTACCATATATATTTTCATCACAATTCCAAGTATCCTTTACTGTAGCAATGCATCACTTCAGAATCTCTCAGTCTTCCCCTTTGCCTCGTAGACAGGCAAATGAACAATGAATTATAAATCTTTAGCTGTTAAACAGTTATTCAAATTGTCAACAGATTTATTTAATCAGTAGAAGACAGAGTCAACAAGTCATGAGCTGGGTGCCTGCAGGTATGTGTGGATGTTAATCATGAGTGTATTTAGAGGCTGGGAAAAGCGTCTTCATCAGCCAAGATGTTTAACAAACAGAGTGGGCGGAGAGGAGGGGACATGGTGGGCAAAGAGCAGGAAGTGCTGTGAGAGTGGTGAGAGGGAAAAAAAGAAGTGACAGTGTGACGAGGGAAAAAGGGAAGACGGATGGAAATTAGATTTTTCTGACAGATCTGAACAAATTCAAATTCCTTATATTTAATGTTGTGTTGCAATGTAGAGATTGGACAAGGGCTCAAAGTTAAAAAAAAAAAAAAAATACTTGAAGAAATCGAACCCCGAAAAAGCAGATAGATGAAGAAATTTCCTTGTATTATCATTAGGTAATAATTATCAGCCACTTAAAGGTTTTAACCAAATAATAGTAAACATTTGATTGATTGTTTCAATTGTTAATATGCTCTATAAATACTGGCTGATTTGTTGCTGCATAATGACAGTACAGGATATAAATGAGTCAGCCACAACATGAAAACCACTGACAGCTGAAGTGAATCACATTGATTATGTCGTTACCTATGGCACCTGTCAAGGGATGGGAAATATCAGGCAGCATGTGAACAGTCAGTTCCTTAAGTTGATGTGCTGGAAGCACATAAATGGACAAGAATCTGAGGCATTTTGACAATAACAAAATTGTGATGGTTCTCCGAGCATCTCGTGGGGTTTTACCAGAATCCAGTGGGTGGTACATACCGAAAGTGGCCAAGGACAGACTGGTGAAAGGGTCATGAGCGCCCAAGGCTCACTGATGCGTGTGAAGAGTGAAGGCTGACCCGAGTGGTCTTATCTCACAGAAGCACTAATGTAGCACAAATTGCTGGAAACCTTAATGCAGAAAGATGTCAGAACACAGTGCATCGCAGCTTGCTGTTTAGCCGCAGACTGGTCAGAGTGCACATGCTGACCCCTGTCCACCTCCAAAACCGTCTACTATAGGCACGAGAGAAGTACACCATGGAGCAGTGGAAGATGGTGGGCGGGTCTGATGAATCATGTCTTCTTTTACATGTGGTGGACAGCAGGGTGCGTGGGCGTTGTTAAAGAGATGACAGTAGGATAGACTATGGGAAGAAGGCAAGCTGGTGTAGGCAGTAAAATGCTCTGGGCAATGTTCTGCTGGGAAACTTCGGGTCCTGGCATTCATTTATGTAGCACCTACTAAAGCATTGTTACAGACCACGTACTCCTCTTCGTGGCAGCGGGATTCCCCCATGACAGTGGCGTCTTTCAGCAGGATAATGAATCAAATATTTCAGGAACGGTTTGATGAACACGACTTTAAGGTGTTGATTTGACCTCCTAATTCCCTAGATCTAAAACTGACAAGTCGGCTCCATGGAGGCACCACCTCAGTATTTACAGGACCGGAGAGATCCGCTGCTAACATATTGGTGCCTGAAATCACAGGACACTTTCAAAGCATTATTACCACTACAGTATTTTTATCAATAGTATTACAATTTTCCCCCACCACGATCAAAATTACGCTTTGAACTATGTGTACATTACTTACTACTTAACGTATACAAAAATAGGTCAATAACCAAAGAACGTAGAACAGTACTGGTTACATTTTCCACATAGTTAGCATACGTAAAAGGAATTATATAATCACCTGGGAACCAGTGGTAGTACCAGTCAAACCACTTTGAGGCCCTGTCTCCATCGTGGTTTTCACTTGAAAGGAGTTCCACAAATGAAGGCATTTAAAACTAAGATGGGGAGGAAGCATGTTTTGTTCATCGTTATGTCCTCGAGGAAATGTTATGGAGGAACTATCTACCCTTGCTGCAAATCCTGCAGCCACCTGCCTTGTATCTAATTAAATTTATTATGCTCCCCTCACATACATTTTGCATCAATTTCTCTCCCTTCCTCACTCTGGGAAATGTCAAGCAACTGTGTTTGTGCCCTTGGTTTGGATTAACAGGGCGATTTGGCTCAGCAAAAAGCTTCAACTTCTCAGGAACAATCCCATTTTAAGTCACAAAACGTCTTGGTTTTATGAATTCTGTCACCTTCCATTTTCTTGAAATGCTTTGCAAAAATGGCATGGTTGCCTCACTGCCACTGCTTAATTTGTGTGTTTGCTTGTTTGGTTTGTCTCTGTTGATACATATGGATTAGTCACTGGTATTTGTTTTATTTATTTATTTACTGTTACTGTTCCTGTTCTTTTGCCATGCAGGAATGTACCAATTGAAACACTAAAGCGCAACGAGAAGCGATTAGTAAAAAGTGAATGAAAAAGAGTTTGCTGCAAGGCCTTCACTGCCTCTCCTCCCTATGATGATTTTGATCTGATGTGTCACCAGATAATTCACATTTGACAATTAGCTCTCTTGTGCAGCACTCGCTATCTCCCACATACGCTCAGGCACACGTATACAAGTAAATGCTGCCATTCGTCATGCCATTTTCCAAGACCACTTGGACTAGCCTCCAACCTGTTGAACACAAACCCAAGATAAGATGGATTTGGTCGCCCACTCTCTCTCTGTGTTTCCCAGGCAAAATGTTGACAATACAAAGTGCCCCAGGGAGTGGCTCACACCAAACAGCCCTCCAATATCAGCCTGTCTTGCCTCTGATCCCTCTTTGATGCCGTGCCTTTCCATTAAAAGTCTGAAAGGATCTGGGCTCCTTATCTTCCATCTGCTCTACCTCCATCATGCAACTGCTAGTGACGAAGCACACACAGCTTGACTTAATTCAGGTTGTGCCTGTGTGTGTGCGCAAATGCAATCTCCAGCATCATACTTGAACACGTGTGCCTTCTTGATTTTGTGTATTTGTGTGTGTGTGTGTGTGTGTGTGTGTGTGTGTGTGTGTGTGTGTGTGTGTGTGTGTGTGTGTGTGTGTGTGTGTGTGTGTGTGTGTGTGTGTGTGTACTATAGTGCAGGTAAGTGGCTGTTGATAGTCCTCCTGGCATTGTGCGCAGCACCTTGAGTGACGTGCGGTATTAAAAGTGTCAGTGTGGGGTGACATGACTGTGATAAGGAGCCAGTGAGAATCATCCTCATTAAACATCAATCATGCTTGACTTTCAGGCTTGTTGCCCTTGGCAACACCCTGCATTGTGACACATGGAACAACAAATAATGCAAAAACAAAAAAAACAGAGGAGGGAAAAAATAATGTGCTGGTCTATACTTTTCTCTTATTCCTTCACACAGTTGTAATTTGATGTACAGCTCTGTTTTGACACTTCTACAGTTAACATATGAGCAGATTAAGCCCAGTTAGAGGTGCATGTGTTCGCTTATTGTGGGTCCTAAATTAAAGTCTAGTCATCTGTTAAGTATTATAGGATTAAAATAGTTTTGTTACCAACTGCAGATGGTGCTGAAAGGGATTTGTTTGTTTCTTGTCTCCCTCACTCTCTTAAACACACACACACACACACACACACACACACACACACACACACACACACACACACACACACACACACACACACACACACACACACACACACACACACACACACACTTACTTACTTACTTACTTCTCGGGGAGAGTTGTATATCGATGCTCAAAGCATTCCAGTGTGTCTGTGTGCTTATCAGCCGTCCTTAGAGAACTAAATAGAAGTATCGTGACTGGGGATTTTATGAGTGACAATGCTGACCCTGTGTTGTGTCAGTGTGTTGAAAATATAGAGGTGCATGGGATGAACAGCCTTCTCGCTCCATGCGTATAAGACTGCGTGCATGAGAATGTGTATGTGCATGTGTGTGCCACGTAGTTCTCGTGTCAAACAATAACACATCTGTCTGGTAGCAGTTCCTTTTTCCATATTGCTTTAGAAACATGTACACATAAGGTATTGGGTTTGAATCGTAATCTTGCTGTTCAACATGTAGAATAGATGTACAAGAACATGTCAAGGTAAAATAATCCCTTTAGCTACAAGTGCGTGTCGCACAGATGTTACAAGGAGAATAGGAACTCACATTGAAGAACACCGTGTTATACACTAGGGTGGACTACCATTGCTCTTCATATTCAACATTATATCATGAGGATGCAAGCATGATGTGTGTAGCAGCCTGGGCTGGAGAATATTGTTGTTGGGTGAGGAGTGGAATACATGAAGTGGTTTCTGTGCACTGTGGACGGCATGAATGTATAGTGCCTAAAGACAGTAGCGAAAGGAAATTTGAATTCATGCTTGTGCTGCTAAAATTTCTGCATCTGCTACCAAAAGTTAATTTTTGCTTTGCCTTTTATACATGTAGTATGCAGAGGAAAGTCATTTTACAGAGAGCTTCCCATAATCATTGCTGTTTGTTTTATGATACCAACATGAAATATAGATGCAGTATGTACGCCATCTGTTTCTATATTCTAGTCTACAAGAGAGGCCGTAAAAATATGTTGGGATTCATGTAGGCAAGATGCAGCAGGTAAACCTCATTTACTAAACTTGGAAGGCAATATGCAACTTTAATAATCGTATGTATTGTGTATTAAATCTGATACCATGTTAGAAATGGGATGCAGAGGATAATTTGCAAGACCGGTCACTACAATTTTGGAAATCCATTTCATCACGCAAGAGATCATTGTTTGTTTCCACCTCCCGTCCCCATTAACCTGATGGTAAAAAGAAACAAGAGTGATCCGATTTAACATTGGATTTAATCTGTACACTGTTTTTTCATCATTAGTTATACTTTTCACATGCACTAGTGTCAGTAAATCATCCACCATTTTGCTGGAAAGTTTCTTCCAAAAAGGCCATCCTGAGTCACAGGCAAATTCATTTTAACGACAATTTGTTTTTTATTTTCTCTGGAAGATAATGCTGGAGTTTGGTGTTGTAAGCTGTATTTCTAGTGATATTGATCTTGCAAAATGAGGTGCTTTTGCAGAATTCCAAGCAAATTGGAAGAGAGTAGCAAGAGGGCTTTTATTCAGGTTCTCATTTCGTTGGTTGCAAAAGTCAATCAGTTTGGAAAGTGTGTCAACGCGTTCAACTGCTTTGGCATGTCAGTTCTCAAAGGGACAGACAAGCTGGAATCTTAAAAAACAATGAAGAGCCCATCCAACTGGTTTCCCACCTCGAGGAGCTCTGTTCATTCTTTGAGACTGGGAGCTAACTTTTTTTTATTCATGGCTTACTGCTAAATTTCTCCTTATCGCCTCAATTCCTGCAGCATTTCCTCCAGCCGCGAACACCTGTAACTCTTCCAGGGCCAAATAGACCTTTCCCATGTGCCTCTCAGCAGCCAGTCATATCATTTAGCGACTAGTGTTGTGCTAATTATCATCAGCCTTCAGAGCCCAACTGCCTCACTTCAGAGGCTGTAGTGGATCCAGTCTTGATGATGAGTCACTGGCCACAGGCCTGCCACTAATGTGGGTTATGTCCTGCGGTTGGATAATTTGCATGAGGAAACCAGCAGGGTTTGGCTTTAAAAGAAGAGGGTCAGTGGAATAATGGAGAGATTCACTTTTCTTTTTAATCAGTGTGGTATCCTGAGGCACTGTGCTGGGCTGTTCTGAAAGAGCTATTGGTAACACTTTGCTTTATGCACTGTGCTCATGCTGAACATTCTGCTGACAATCAGCAGTATTGGATCTGTGCTGGATACACTCGACCCCATGTGGATGAATATTACTTACATTCTCCTTCCATTGCCCCATGCCATTTTTATCTTTTTTTTTTTTCCGGTAACACTTCACTTAGGGGTTAATGAATTAGCATTACTTCATGCGTGAATCCTCATGAATTATCAGGAATTAACATGAATTCGAAGTCTTTCATTAATCATCTAATGCATGAACATCACATTAATTAAGGTGAGTAGATCATCATTGATTATGATTTATTAAGGATAATGAATTATTTGCAAAAACAATTTGGACCACTGAACCAAACTCTGCTACACAGAGCACATCATTAAATCATTACCAAGTAAGCATTAGTTACTCATGAGTTTATCATGTTTGTGGCCCCTAAAGTGAAGTGGTGAATCTTCAATCTTTACTGTTCATTGTGGGTAAAACTGCAATAAGTGCTAGAACATGCTAGAACAATTAATGCAAGAACAAATGTTTTTCAATTGTTATGAAGTCTAAGTTATTGTCTTTGTATCATATGTATGGTAACATGCAGGTAATTGAACAGACCCAACAATTGGCCTGAACTTTTTGCAAAGAATTCATCATCATGCTTAATAAATCCTAATCAGTGATGATGTACTGGCCTTAGTTTATGCTGTAATGAATGTGTTATTCATGCATGAGATCATGAATGAAAGACTTTGAACTCATGTTACTTCATGAGAATCATTAGGTATTAATACATGAAGTAATGTTGAAATCATGCAGGAATTATTGTATTAATTCATGATAATTGATGTACCCTGACCGTAAAGTGTTACCTTTTTTTCTTTTTTTGTCATCAGATTGATGTAAATCAGCAATTGCATCATATGTGTTCACCATACATAGAGCGGTACATTTAAGCAGTTGAGAAAATCATTTTACTCCATGTTCCACTTCAACAATGATACAGGACATCTTTTTAATATTGTTATAAGGTATAATATTTGCAAACTTACTGTATACCATGTGTTCTACCTGAATGGAAACCACACATTAGTTAGGCTGGTTAAATACATGACAAACACAGTGAATCAATGCAGCGTAGCCTCATCAATAATGTTATTATTGCAATTTACACTGAACACAGGATTACATTGACACCTTCTTCTTATGTAAATCTCACTTGTGCACATGACGCAGCTGTGATGCTGAGATGTCAGAGTCATGACAGCAGCGTGTTGTCAGAGCTGAACTTCCAGCAGGAGAGAGCTTACAAGGCTTACTTACTTGCAATCAATAACCGGTGCTGCAGCAACCATATGTTAATGTATTAAAAGACATGACAATCACCACACCTTCTTCAGGTTACAGACCCCTATGTATTATGTAAAGTTCAATGAGAATACTTCAGATAAAATATTGAGCGATCAATTCAAAACATTCAGTCGGCGGCTTATGTCCCCACTGTTGGAAGAAGATGCTACATGTTTCTGTTAGAACATACAATGGACATAAAGGTACTTTAACTTTAATTAAGTCGTCTTCATAGCTTATCCCGAACCGAAGATTGAGTGTCTGCGCTGTTAAAGCAAATCATTCAAAATGCCACATCAGCCAATTTGTGGTAGAACAATTTAAAATTCACATGATTTATGATGCCAACATGTTTCACAGCATGTCTCATCCAGTAACGTTTCATGAGGCCGCGTTGCTTTTGCCATATGTGTGTCGCAAGCTGTATATGTTTACACGTTAATTTTACCTTGGGGTACACAGGATAGATGTGCTGCCGTATTTTCCTTCTCCCTTAGTATGCAATCCACATATGGCCACATGTTAAAAGGCCGCAATGCATCATCCCTCCACTAGAGAAAGTGAAAGACGGGGAATGAAAAAGAAAAACACGGGAAAGGGAAATGAGATGCAAAAACCTATTATGGCAGCCTGCATTGTGTAGTATTTTCCTTTATTTGTGTGGATATACTTAAGTGTAACTTTCCATGTGTATCTTTTTGCTTTTTGCAGTAGCTGAGTCATAGACGCTGACAAATCCATTTCAACAATGTCTTTTGTGAACACGATGTGCCATTTTGGTGACATTTTAATGTGTACTTTCAGAGGTAGACTCTGACAACATTATGTGACATGAGGATTGTCTTAAAATCCGAATTCATGTTATGGAAAGTCCGTACATTCAAAACTCTGCAGCTTTCTGCAGATTGCAGTTTTCAGTCCGGATTTTGTCATAGGATCTGCTCTGCAGACGTTTTGCAACACAGAAATATTTAGTCCAAATCTTTATTACATGTAATTGCTGTGCAAGAAGCAGTGTGACCATAATTTAATGTAACTAAAGTATATGAAGCAGAGGCTACAGTGATGGATGGGCTGATACAGTCAGTGCTTGTCTCAGCACTGGCGTCATTTGATTGTGCCCAGAGTCATTATAGTATTCATGAGTAAATCCTTTACTCTTTTTTCTGTAAATCTAATCTTTCCTTCAGCTTAAGTGGTTTAACTGTAACAATCCAAGGCTTTAAGTTTGATTTATAGTTGTCTGTGAAGGGGATGTGATGGAGCCGTGGACCCTACATGACAAACTGCATGTCAGGCTACAGCGGCAGTAAAGACATCACATGGTGTAAGAAATGTGACTGAATGTCAGCGTGTTCTCCTACAAGTTGTTTGTGCTGGCAGAGATAGTGCCAATAGTGAAGACAACGTTAAGGAAGTAGAAGTAAGAGTCAGTGTTGTCTCGTTAACACATAACTAGCAAAAGCATCTGAAATCCTTCTGCTCAAGACGCAGTGACTACATTGCAAATGTCTTCTATCAATATAGTCAAGAAAAATATGATCTGTCTGATGTAGCACCAATTACTGAATACAGAATATGTGTGGCCCAGAGTGGCTCTGTATTTCAAAGTGAAGTCAAACAGTGTTTGTGAGGAATACAAATACAGTAAATCCAACCACATCCGTCTAGGACTGTTGGGCGCCATCAATTGGTGAAATCAACATTTAACTATAAATCAAAATATATGCTTCAGATATATGTGGCAGGTCTCTGCTAATCCATGTGTTAAGCACAAACAAGGCTTTAGTTTAATTTGTCCATCATCTTCCACTTTGTGAGATTGTTATAGGTAAAGTTTCAGAAAATAAACGCCTATTTCCACATCCAGCAGAAAAATATCAACGTGGACATCCTATTGAAGTCCTTTTTCTTGTTAAGATTTGAATGTTCCAAGTTCAATGCACATTTTAGCACTTTATTGTTCACCAACTGCTGAATATTATTATGTTCATCCTTCCTCACCATACATTTGTTTACTTTACTAAGGTGGGAGCAGCTGCTCATGGCTGTTTGTGAAAGCTGTGTTTGTTTTTGTCAATCCAATAAACCAAACAACAATTTAAAAATATGTTCAAAATAAATGATAGATCTTCAAGTCGACAGCTTGCCCTCTGGCATCGGCAGCGTGACCATCCGAGTCATAAAACTATGTCATGTGACTGAGTAGAAAGAGTGACATTGTCCATGGGGGGAGGAGGTCAGGAGAGGTCGGATGGAACAAACACAATACGTTCACCTGGGAGTTTGTTTTTTGAGCCCGAGAAAGCAGAACTCAACGCAAATTTGTCTTCACATAAAATACCTATGTTAACCCAAACCATGATTATATCCTAATCTTAACCATATAGTTTTGGTCCGTATCTCTGAGTGGGCTGCGACAAAACAGCAGTATTTGACACCCTCGAATATGATTGGTTGGAAATTCAGATGTGTCATGAAAACGGCTCTGAAGTGAAACAGTTACATGGACCAGTGCCTAGGTAGTTGCGACATAAGAGCCTGAACGTTTGCATGATGGTTGACACCCAGCCATATTGACACACTGTAAGATGGATGTGCAATATAATAAAAGCGAAAGTAAAAGGGAGGCACATGTCATAGGCAATAGGGAAGAGTTTATTTCATTAGATAGGCCTTGTTTTGCTGATTCACATTTTCAAGCAGAACCTCCAACACACACACACAAACACACACTTTCCCAACACACCCTCTCCCCTCATTTGATGGTCCCTGCAGTGTGCACCACTGGAACACTATAGACTCAGGATTGATTTTAATCAGGGCTGTCACTGGATCAATGGAAGTTTATTAGCCCCAGAAGGAACACTTGCAATGAGGCTCTGCCCCCTGGGAGATGTAGTTTCACCAGCCTTCATCATCTAACCTGCTAACACCCCTTCGGGAGTATCTGCTATGGGAATAGCAACTTTTATTGCGTGCAGTAAATCCCATTGTTATTCCTCTGAAATGTGACATTTTGGCCAACACCGGTGTCACAAAGGTAAAATTGAAAGCAGTGCCACTGCCGAGAATATATTATAAATGCAGTAGTCGGGACCACATTTGTTGTTTGTCAAATGCAAAGTGATGTCGCCAGAAGTGGAGAGACAAAAGGGAGCCGAACAACAGAGCGAGGTTATTTATTTGTGCTCACAGTCCTGTCAGCATGATGAAACAGTCGGTTTCTCATCTAATATCTGGCATGTGCATGCACCGGCCGTTCTTTTGACAAACAACCAAGCAGCGCTGCTTACAGCGCAGCATGTTATATTAGAGCCATTTAGAGGGACCGCTGGAGCCCAATCCCCACTGCTCTCAATACACACTGGTTTTCAGTTGCTCAGGTGACCAGTACATGGCTGTGATTAATTGCACTTTGTTAATAAGCAATTCTGCCACAACTGTACACTCGAATAAGAGAGTAAACATATTTGTGTGTGTGTGTTGGCAGTGGAGGTATCTCCGCGCGCACACGCATGTTTCCATACCAAGCCTTTGTGCCTCCATGCACATGTACATGATCATATTCACAAGGGGGTTAAACAATTACAGGTAAGAGATGTTTCTCCCCAATATTGTCCTCATCACTCATTGTACCCACCACCAGTTTTTATCCAATGATATATGAGGTGAACCTAATACTGTTCTCACCAACCCAATGTCCTGATTACAAACAATTATTCATTGTTACTTACAGTAATAAAAGGGTAATGGGTCCCCATAAATCTACCTGCTGGTACTTCCATTGGCTCCCAGAGGGATGTTGCCGGTTGGCCCATTGGGAGATGGAGGACTAGTTGAAAAGGATGGGTCCCCGACAATGTCAAGCATTTGACCCCCTTCAGTTATTTGAGGCAGTGACATAAAAAGCATCACATTATTGTTTAGTAAATGGCGCGAATGATAAATCTTTGTGACGATTTATGTGCCACAACAAAGGAAACTAAACAAGTCACGAGGATCTGATTGGATTCACTGGATGACTTTAAAGAATAATCTGGAATCAGATTATGGAGGATCATGGTAATGGTAAATCTTGTGCCGCAAGGTTGATGCTTTCAAATTACATCCAAATGCTGATGTTGTAGAAACGTATGATTAGCACATGTCAGGAGAAAACCTTTTGATGTGTAAACTCAAGAGATGAAAAGAGGGAAACAGGAGGCGGTGAGTAGAATATTTTTTTTTATCATCTGAGCACATCTGAACATGATTTATGAATCTTCCCTCCACTTATTCAAATTGGAATTGGAATTAAAACATCAACCTATTTTTCATTCCCACGCTCTCCCTCCCACGCATCGTGCACACACACATTCATATACGCTGGAGTCCTGGACTACCCTGCAACAAAACGGTAGTGTTACCATGACGCTACTCCGGTCAGTCATCAAGGACAGCTCGTTGAAATTCCGCTCATCTCTTCCCTTTCTACCTCAGTTTCCCTCTATCCTTCCAACCCTCTCTCCCCTTCCACGACCGGGGTGAAGCGGCCTGCTTTTGTTAACGGCATTACATAATTGCCCGAAGAAACAGAGGGAGAGATGGAAGGCACAAACACAAAGACAAAAGAGGGCCAAGACTCCACACGTAGGAAAAAGAAAGGGACTCAACTCATGTATATATTACACAGATAATCCTTTGTAAATCACTTATTATGTGCCTTTGTAAAAAAGGGATCAAATGACTAGGAGGCCATTTGAACAGAATGCTTCCTGTCCTCCTCTCCACGCACGCACGCATGGATAGAAGATGGTGGATACTTAATAAATTTGTGATGGCAGACTCATTGAGAGAAAGACCCTTGATGCACTGCATGTCCGGTGCTTCAAGGACAGGGTGCAGAGGAGAGAGGTGGGTGTGGACTGTGAGGCTGTGGGAAGTAGAGGTTATGGGTCGGGGGAGGCGGATGTAGGTTGGCTGGGGGGGGGGGGGGGGGTAATGCGATAAGTGTGCCGTTTGATTCAATCGCGTTCCACGTCAAACACACGTTTCATTACGCTTCATTTACCGGGGCCGAGGCCAGACTCTGTGACTCCCACTTACACTGCAACACATCAATGATGCGTTCTGAAATCAGGGAGCACCCGCTCACGTGTGTTCACATGAATACATCCGTAGGCGCCAATGGCATTAATCCATCAATATCATGCAATAAGACTAAAATGCTTGCACTGATTTTTGTCTGGGACACGCATATACACGCACTTGCACACACGTGCACACAAACACAGCGATGCACCTGCCTTTGGCTGGCCCATTAACCATGTTGAGAGGGAGGAACATCAGAAGCAGTTGAGTGCCTCTTACTCCGACAATCAATCATACGTTAGCCAGACAGCATATCCAACTTAGAAAGCTGCCAAACAGACACGGAAACAGAAAGGTGGAAATCGCTGCTTAACACCAGCAGCTAGATGCAGAAGAGTCTGTGTAGGTCAGAGACTCATAACCGGTGTAAATGCTCACAACTGAAAAAATACACATAGCATGTGTCAGATTTGTAAAGCAGTATTTATGCATGGTTTTGTTTTGTAGAGCTCCAACTCCCAAAAGTTAGCCATAAATGTATGTAGCTAATCCCTTAATCAAATCAAATTTCACAAGAATTGAGCCATAGATCCACAAGTGTCTGCACCTGTCAATGAGTGGAGTACGATTTCAAAGCTCCCCACAGCCGCCATTTTCACTCAATGATTAATTAATCAAACCATTATTAACAGGGGTATCTCAATTATGATCGTCATAACGAGTCAGTAAAGTCATCTATAGTGATGGGTTTTATAGCATATTCCAACAGAGGTCAATGATTATAATTTCAGAGCAGGTAAAGTAGGTTGTCTACCAATCGTAAGATTGGCAGTTCAATCCATAGTTCCTCCTGTCCACATGCTCAACTGTTCTTGGGCAAGACACTAAACCCTTACTCCAGATAGAAGGCGAGCTCCCTTACATGGCATCTCTTCCACCATGCATGTGTGAGTGTGTGAATGGGAAACATTGTAAATTGCTTTGAGACCGTAACATTGAAAAGCACTATATAAATGCAGACCATTTAGCATTTACTAAAGCCAGCATAATTTGGAAAGTGATGGGATTATTACTCAGACATGTCAACATTGCTAAAACCTTATATGTGGAGTGAAACTGGCTGAGAACCAAATAAAAAAAACTTTCCCATGAGATTTGGTCTCTGTAAGAGACTCCAGCTTGGTCGTATGGTGCACAAAGTCTCATCACGTTCTGTTTTTTCAGTTTGTATTTGATTTCTCTCAGACATGGTCCCAGGTGTACTGACTTTGTGGATGGTTGTTGAAACACTTGTGTTTCATTTATGTGCTCGTTCTTTCTGATGATACAGAAAAAAGTTACCATGGTTATGTCTCACATGCTATACTATATAAATTCAAGGTCTTGACAGGGTGTGGACACTAATGAGTACAGCATAATATGTACTGCACTAGTACGGAGCATTGCTCATGTTGGGTTTTATTAACATGTCTGTTCATTTATTCATGTTGATTTTTTTTCCACACCCAGGGACATTCAGTAATGACCCCTTCAACCCCACGGCTATTTTTACTTCACTCTTCTCGGTCAGTAGAGGGACAGTTCTATATCAAATCATGAAATCCATGCTGACTGCAGTTAAATTATTATCAGAGGTGAAAATATATGGTGAGTTTGAATATGTAATACTATCCACCAATAAATATGTTGCACACTGTCCACAATTCTTAGTTTTATGTTTTTAATGAAATATGTTGTATTATTTCATCTTAAATTTCTTGAAAAATAATCAAGCTGTTACAGAATATTTTTGTTGTCTCTCCACTTACATAACGTCTGTCTCTATGGCCCTGTGATGGACTGGGGAGCAATCCATCAAATATGTATTGAAAGCTTTCTTTCAAAATCCTAAATATCAGCCTGTAGGTGGTACTAAAATACAGAAAAGGGTTCATCCTTTAGAATAATGGATATTTATGTGTGCTTAAATCCATTAGGCAGATGCTGAGATATTTAATTTGAAGAGTCATAACTCTGACCTGCTGGTATTGCTCAAGAAAACATCAGGATGATTCATCTTCTGGGGACCATAACTGTAGGCAGGGTACACACTGGACATGATGAAAAGTCAGATCACCAATGTATTTGCCAAATGTGATGGCTGTGCAGCAACATATTGTTAGCTTGTGGATTGTGAGTATTTTAACATGTTGATGTTGCATTCAGCTCAAAGCACACATTTCATGTAATGTAAATCTCGAGTTTCCAACTTCCAATTCTGCAGAAACTCTGAATATAACTTTGGAGTGTCTGAAACCAAATGAATATGGAGGCTTCACAGCAGCCAAAAATATTCGTCAATATTCTTAACTCCTCATTCTGTAGACGCCATACACTGTATGTTTAAGTGGACATAGTGTCCGTGTCTGAAATATGAGGCCAATGGGGAATTACCATAATGTGCAATACCACTGAACATTCCTAGGGGCTGCCTCCAAAACGGCTCTGAAATACAATGTCAATGTTTTTTTTAACAAGTTATAATGTTGCCATTTCCTTAGTCACTTATTAGTTATTTGGCAGTGCATCTGAAAATAATCCCATCATTAATTTGATATTAGGCCCAAAAATAGCAGTATGTTTAGGGGTGTGTCTGTTTGATTGACAGGCTTGTGGTCCAGTCAGGTTTCTGCAATAAGGCTTAGTGTCATCGGGCTCCGAATCAAATCGAGTCAGATCCATCGCTCGCACGTCCCCAGCTTGTCCAAATATGGTCACTTCTGGGCCAAATAGCAAGATGGCAAAAATCCCAAACTGGAAGATTCAGTACCACAATTCGCAAACCAGTGGGTGATGTCACAGTTGGTTTACACTTGGTTGCCAATATTTACATGGAGCCTATTATTCCAGTTAAAATATTTACAAGAGTCCAAACACTAAAAATACCACATATAAACACCATAATCAGAAGAAACAGGCCCAAACCCGGGCAATTTTAACCTTCTCATAAACCAATCAAAATAACATTTGTACCATGCAAACAAAAACTGATTACATTCTTGTTGCGTTCTTTCTGTGCGTGCCTCCTGTTTTGACGTAAATGCGAGTGGACATACGTTTCTCCCCCCACGTCCAAAACATTTACTTTATCTATATTAATGATGGGAATGCTAATGAACGAGTCTTTAATTTGGTAATCTCTACCTTCCACCCCTTAAGACATGAACACAGCATTAGTGGAGCCTTAAAGAGCTATTGACTCTGATAGCTGCTTCTGAGCTACACCGCAAAGGCTGTTTGCCTGCAGCAAGTGATTTACTAAAGAAACATACCTTAATTGGCACAACAAGTTGCTGCAGACATGATGTATGAGATACAAGTAGCACTCATTGTATTTGGTTATGAAAGCACTGAAGTAGAAAAGAGTATATGAGAAGCAAACCAAACTGACATCTCACATTAACCATGCCCACCTGATTTGTGCTGTTTTATACAGAGATAAATAGGCCAAATGAGCTTCAGATCAAAAGTACTGAATTGTATATCTGGTAAAACATCAAATAGTTCATTATGTACGTGAATTAGAATTCATAAGGACACCTAAAAAGGACTTCAACAAAAGTTAAAAGGACATTAATATAAAAGAATTAAAACTCTCGTTAGGGCATTGGGAAACCACATACAGATACAGTCAGTGTGATCCGGCAAGGTATCTTTAAGTTACTGAAGCTCCGGGAGCTCAGGGATAAAAAGACTGTATCCTTCTCAGTGGTAATGTCCATAACACTGTGTATTTTCTATCATTGAAGTTTAAAGGTTTAAGCGCTTGAGTGGACCTAAAGGAGACCATAGCAGGAAAACCTGAATGCTTTTATATTTATTTTTATTACATGTGTTTTCTTGACTTAGTTGTTTTTTTTGTTTTGTTTGTTTTTTTCCTCTTGTGTACATATCAGCAGAAATTCTGCAGTCAGCACCACAGGCAGCAACACATGCTTCAGTGAAAAGATTCAGGATTCATGTTTTCTTTTCTGTTACTTGACAGTTCTAAGTATCAATAATACATGAATCTCTTTTTCAGCAAATATAAAACTTGCCCCTGCTGCATCAGCAGAATTCCTCAAGGACAGCAAATACATGACATAAAGTCATGAAACTTAATTTAATGCCACAAAGCAGATGCTTTTATCGCATTAACAAGTAAACAAAATGTGTATGACTGAGGGAAACAGGTGGACCTCTGCTCATTGCTCGTCAACATCCCAGAATTTGTGGCTCATATGGAAAACGGAGGGCACATAAAAAATGATTGAAACTTCAATATGGTAACAAGTTCATCAAGTTCAAGCTACAACTCCGGAAGTTAGTTGCAAACTAGGCAAGCCTGACTAAATGGGTCTTTGGAAGTTATGACATGGCTGAGTGATCTAATATGATTGTGTTAAATTGTAAAATAAAGGAATCTCATCTGCATATCATAAATAGAGTAGTGATGCATGAGGTGCATGTTTTGCATTTTAGTGTCAATGTACAATATGGATCTGTGTGTGCCATGCTTGGACCTGCCACTTCCGTTCTAGGGATGCATTATTTCTATCTGCACATTAGTAATAACAGCAGACTGGATGTGCTCATACATACTGGTTTGTAACTGGAAATTAGTGGTACTCAGTGTGTTCTGAATTACTGACATGCAAGGCAGTGAGTCAGTGAAACCTGTCCCTAATTGTGAAAGTTTGTTTTGACGGTTGCTTCTCCTGTGCCTTTTTTTTTGTTGTTTGCACCCTGGGAAGAAAAATAACATCAGAAAAAGCACAACCTGAACTTAAGAACATGATTGGATTTTGAAAGGACACCCCCACCCTAAGGATACCACTTCAGTAAGATTGACTCTTTAAAACATTTTTAGTCATGACAATCATGACACCCAGGCTTCATAGGTTTCCACACGTAATACCTACAGTTTTCCACGGAGATATCACTGTTGTTACTATTTGTTAAATACATTCCATTTCTGATTCTCTTTTGAACTATCTAAGAGCGCCAACTTTGACTAAAGCCACTTGAACTTCAAAAATGTGTCAGCAAACATGTATGGTGTTTGATGATGAGTCTGGTTTTAGCTCTTATTCCATGAACCCAATGACATAAGAGATTCCATATCTGTCACAGCCCTTCCTCTGAAATTATTATTAGTTTTCTGTTTTTATTTTCATTATTCAATTGGCACGTAAACAAAATAGATTAAAACCAAAGAACATTTTTTTATTATGAATGTAGTTTTGTGTTTTCTTTTATGCAAGCACGAAGGGCAGTTTTGAGACCAAATTTCTCACACTGCAATCAGTGATGATTAAATATATAAATACAAAATATATGAACTGAGAATAACATTTTGTGAATTGCAAAAAAAAAATTCCTTAAAGTTTTGTTGGTTTTGGGTGCAGATCACAAAAAGTGCCGTTGCAGTGTCACAAAAAGTTTTGATTGTGAATCAGAGCTCTTTGGTGGAGAGTAAAAGAGTCAAATACTTTTGATTGCAAGTTGAATTGGATGTAATAGGCAGGATCTGTGCTGATCGAGGATACAGGATTTTCTATCGGTGCTTTTGACTTGGATCCACAGCATGGCTATACACACTAATTTCCTCCTCCCTCTGTAAACACTAGACATGAGAGGACTGTGTTGAGCTACGTGAATGTCAGTTGACATTATAATGTCTTTTCTACCGAGATGCTTTTAAATGTAGCAGCAGGGTTTTCACTTTGCAATGGTTTTTATTACTACCTTTTCATTTTGTTAAGGTCAACGGCATTACATGCTCCCAAAGTACCTCTTTTTGACACCTAATATGTAATTAGTGAAATTGGCTCACGACGGCCACATTATTTCAATTTCATTTGAGAATTTTATGGTTTTTGAATGGGAGTGTATTGGCTCTAGAGGTTTTTAGAGTTAGCCCCCCTAGTGGCCCTTAGTGGTATTGCACTTTGAGGCACTTCTGCATTGGCTTCTCTTTTCAGACCCTGGGACTGAGAACACTTTTATATACAATGAATGGATTACAGTGGCACGTCATTTTGTTCTGCTGTCTTCCTCTACAATGCTTTAATGTCACCAAACGGGAAAATTGTGCATATGCTGTTTATTTTAATGTGTTCAAGTCTTCATGTTTGCATGGATAAAAACATGGATTGGTAGGCATTTTCTTTTGCTCATACAGAACTTTTATATAAAATAACTTTGATCTCTCACTCATTCAGTGACAGACACTGTATTTAAAGCTCTGGCCCTGCTGTTGTGGTTCAGCCAACATATTGTATTTATGTTATTTACCTTATTCATAACCACCCGTTTCTTTCCAGCTCAGTGTGAGAGTATCTGTTTGTGTTGCAGACATTGACAGTTGTGCGAGCTTCTCCCTTGTGATCTCTGTGTTTCACGAAGGGCGGAGCTCAACCCTGCCTGTCCCCCCTGGCGCTGTTAAAAAATGGGGGAAATAAGGAAGAACGATAGTTGCATTTTCTAACACATTTTTCAAATCATAACACCATTATAATATTAGCATGTCCTGTCCTAGTTATTACACTTTTAAATCTACTTCACTGACTGTGACATATGTCACACTCTGATATGGTTTAACCTTAAAAAAGGTCTTAAGAGCAGGTGGCCTTTAAAATCTTTCAGCTTTAAAATATTTTTTCCAAAGGAAATACAAGCAGATTCTAAATAATACATTTTTACTGCAGTCATCGTCCATGTGACAGTGCTGTTTGGACAGTTTATTTCCCTTCCTTTTGCTTGTGCTGGTGGGGTCGTGGAAATTGTACTACTGTTGTGACAGTATGTTATCCTCATCAAATCTGCCCAACAAAAACATGTAACACATTTTTTTCAATATTTCATGACCCACTGAACACAAAGTATGAATTGCATTCAGTGTGTGCATTATGCTTTTTTCTGTGTCACTGAGCACTTGCTGTGATTCTTTCTGAGCCCTGCTATTAAAAGATACCATAAGTATGAATTATGGATGGACTGTTGGAGGCTAAAATTGAGCCAAAATGGAAGTATATTTTTAAAAACATTACATGCAGTGGGAGTTTAAGTTGTGTTCTTTATGCAGACAAGCAGAACATGTATTACTGGCCCAGTATGTGATCATACTACTTATGTAACACTATCTACAAGAAAGAATCATCGAGAGTACGCAGGGATACATAGTCATGCTTGTGCAGCAGAGTGCCTTGAAAAACATTTAAAATGTGCATGTGCAACATTATTGATAATGGTGGATGCTCTCCTGTCTCGCCTCTCTTACTTTCTGTCCTTCTCATTCGTACAGTCACAAATAGACTTGGGACTAAAGGCCTTTACCTTTTAGTGTTTGTGGTGCTTATTGGAGCATGCTGTCTATGCCGTGGCCCAGCTCTCAACAATGGCCTCAGCAAAGATCCCATTTAGTTAAGAGCCCATAGAGGACCTGTCTTGAGGCTAAGTACAGAGTAGCAACGAGTCAAGGTAGGGCAAAAGAGAGTGGCAGAGTGATCAAAAGAGGAGACAGAAAACAGGGAGAGAGAGAGATGAGCAACTAATACTATGTGGGTGATACCTATTGGATTATTGGCTGGTGAAACTGAAAACAGGCTCTGTCCACTCATCTCTCCTCGAACCCATTTTCAAACCTTAATATTCTTTAATTGAAAGTGGAGGAAACTTTCTCCCCCGCTATCAGTATCGGTTGCTTAACACCTCTGATAAACTACACTCTCATGAATCTGGCATTTGTGAATTGCCTCCTCTTGAAAGTCCAACTCTCCCCATCCTAGCAGACCAGGCAATCTCACTCTCATCTTGATTCCCTTTTGGTATTGTCAAAATGATGGAAATAGCAGCAATACCTCAGTGAGTGTTGCTCTCTAATGGTGATGTGTGTTTTCTACTGGCATGAAATTGCTAACTTATCTCCTAGAGGGCAAGCTCAACCGTCATCACTACTGTCACGCCAGGTTTTATTCATTGCCTCCTTCTGCCCACCTCATGGTGATGGAGTGCAACCAAGCCCCGTATTTCATGTGCTGTAATTAGGCTCATGTCTGGCAAGGGAGAGCTGGTCACAGGTATATGCCGCTAACATAATGCAGAAACAGTTGGATGAGCTTTGGTGAGTTTACAATGCTTTTATTACATTTTCTCTTCAGTGAGAGTCATTATTTGTTTTAAAGGTATCTGAATGATCTTAGTTGTGTAAGTAGGTTAAATACATAGTCACTTTATTATATTTTTTAATTCATCCTGATGAGTTACAGCATAAGTTTTTTTGTTTTTTTTCACGTGTTGAAGCTATGCTAAGCTAATGTTAAGCCAGCAGTTCTTATAGCTTCGAACTGAGTGTCATTGCTTTTAATTTCCGCTACCAAGAAAGATGTTTTGCGTTGTGCGAGATAAACTCAAGACATAACTAGCCGACAGAGACGGTTAGTCACAAAACGATAGTCACAAGCATGACTACAGCTCTATGAGTCCTGTGTGTCTGTCATATGTGACATTTGAACATAAAATTACCGAGAACTCTGCGATCTGGAGAGGAGAGATAAAGTAGACCTGACAACACTTGTACACCGGTGAGTAGTCTGTTTGCAAGCATTGTTTAAACAAAAAACAATCGACAGCATTTTATCAGTAATTTATGAGATTTTACGAGACCTGTGTCAAAGTATTTTGTTTTTGTTTGTGTATGTAATCTTGGGTGTGTGTGACATAGGAAATAAGGATCTTAGATCAACAGCAGCTGTTTATTCAGGGACTTGAAGAGCTTTTAGTATTAACCACATTAGATTTGGCCCTGTTGAAGACCATTTGACAAGACACTTTATACTTTACCTTCAAGGCATTAATTATGCCTTAATGCTAATCAGAATTGATTCTTCCATGTAATACTAGAGTGATAATTAATGATTCAACTCTCTTATTCCTCCAGTTGAAGGATTTGTGTACGGTACAGTCGGTTGCGGTAGTCACTGCTGTGTGCTTGTTTATTGCCACTCATGCTGTGCACGTGATACAAAACATGCTCTTGAAAAAATAGATTTGCTCTTGGTTCATATTTCCAATTGCTGGTGAAAATTATGCAAACAGTTATTCACAGGGATGAAGGATAGATTATAAATCACAGTAGCTGAACTCCAGACCCCAGCTGGGGCACCACACAGCAGCCTGCCCAGCCGAGAGCAAAGTAGACTTAAATCATAGTTTCTTCTTTCTTTTTTTTCCTTTTTTTTGGATCTGTTTGGCCTACAGTCAGTCGTGATGGATGGGACACCAAAGTGTGGTCTGCTGTGGGCTTCAGCTGCTCTTAAATGTATGGGCAGGGGGATGGAGAGGTGGAGAAAAGACAGAGAGATGAGATGGAGGGACCAGGGGAGATATATGAGAAGAAGGCCGGGGAGGGGTGATAGATGTCTGCAGAGAGGGGCGAGAGGGAAGGCATAGAAGGGCCAAGATGACCACCGAGAAGTTATACTGTAGGTGGGCTGAGGGGGGCCACGGTCAGCCTGTGATCTGTCTCTGTCAGCTGAAGGAAAGGATTGTCTTCCACAAATAATGCTGAAATTTAACACTGCAGCTGACTGCAGGGACGGTTGTGTGTGGGTATTTGGAAATGCACCACACACTGCATGTTACCCAGTATCGGAGTGATTTATAGCACATACTGTGTAGGACCTGGCTGCTTCATGAGGAGACCGACTTTGTTGACTCACCATCATGGATGCAGCCTACCCTGCATGCTCAGAAAAGAGATGCATGGGCACAGACTGGCAACAAGTTACAGATTATGTTGTAAGAACAAAAATGTAGATACATTTTACAGTTTCATGTGAATCCCTTTGTCTTTCCAATGGCTGACGGTTGTCCCGTTGCATATCCTTATATCATTAGATTGTAGTTGTAAGTGTTCCATATGGTGTGATATGGCTATTTTCATCGTCAATCCCACTAATTATATGGATCTATAATACAAGAATATGTAGACCGACAGAATCTATTAAATCTATTTGTATCAAAATCTAGAGAATATTTAATGGTGGGAGTCCTGAAAACATCCAGGCCAACAAATACTTGGAAACTGTGTTTGATAACAGATTAAGATTTAGTGATGTCATTGTGGAAAAGGCCCAGCAGCAGCTTCACTGCTTACATAAATTAAACGTCCTTGAATTAGATCAGAGAATATTGAGTCTTTTATTAAAAAAAAGGTAAACCACTAAATCTAGGAAGTGAATCATTGCCTACCAGAGAATGGATCCTTCTAATTTTGGTGATCTCCTAACTTTTCCAATAGCCCCCTTTTGAGGTTCCCATTTATGGTCTTTATTAAAATTTCAATGTGAACATGCTAAATTAAGACGGAGAACATTGTAAACATCAGCACGTCAGTGTGTGAGTGTGTGTGTGTTAGCGTGCCAACATTAGCATCTAGCTCAAAACAGTGCTTTGCCTAAGTACAGCCTCACACAGTCATTAGCAAGGCTATTGTTTCAGGTATACATTAATTTGTCAAAAGGATAGGAGCCAGTTGTAAAATGTCGTTAATCTCAGTTTTAGAATTATTAGCAAAATGGAGATCCCTCTCAGTTTATACAACACATTTCTAAGATTGGAGATTGTTTTTTTTTTTGTGTGTGTGTGTAATCCAAAGCACTTCTTACACATTCAACTTTTGTACATTAGATTTTGTCTGTATGAATAAACTGTTTGTTGACTTGCATGCTTTAAAATTCCCTTGTGAGACATAAGTGAAGCATTTTGAATTGGACTGAAGATTGTGTGAAGTAAAGGTCGAGAAAAGTGCACAAATACAACTGCTACAACTGCTTTATCATAAATTTAATCCCAGGAAACGAGCCAAGTCAAGTCTACTTGTATTACTTTGTATGCATTTTATCTGTTTCTTGTGCTTTTTATGTGTTTCTTGTGCATTTTATGTTTTACCTCATTCCTTTCCTATATTTTCAAATGTTCCTTTATATCTGTTTTTATGTGAACCACTGCATGTAAGTATCTTGCTGTGAACCACTTTGAGCTGCATTGCATGTATGGAAGGTGCTATACAAACACGGTTTATTATTATATTATTAATGCAGGTGGAGTGCAGAAGAAAGTTTACAAATGAAATGGGTAACAGGAGGTCAAAATAGTTTGGAATGAGGGAAAAATAATAATTTAGAGTACCGGTTGCATGTAAGAGAAAAAGGCAGCAACTGCAGGATGGAAAGAGGAGGTGGCATTAGGAGAGAGGAGAAAGGAATGGATGGGGGAGCCAGAGGGGAGTTTTGTACCAAGGAACACTATCATAATTGTCACATTTGATCAGGGAGGAGCTCTAGTTAGCTTCATGGACCACTGCTTTTTTCTAAGCTCCCACCCCTCCAAGGATTCAGTAGGCTGAGCATTAAACAAACACACACAAACAAGCACGTATATCCTCAATTGTATGTCGGCACTCATGTATGTGGCTGCACACAAGCACACACATGCAAAAATACACTTCATTATACTCATATAAGCGTGCACATATGCTCATGGACAGATTTAAAGAAACAGAGTAAGTAAAAAGTATGATTTCTTAGTAATTTGGGGATGTTTTATTCAGATGTTTTTCTGCATGGATTTACCTCGGCACAACATCCCCGAAGCACAACATTCTGTTCTCCCTTGATTTGAAATATAAGCAGAGAGGAGAGGATTACTGAAGTGTAGCTCTGGAGAAGCGTGAATAGAAAAGAGGTAGCATGAAAACATTATGGTGTCTGTGTTATTTTTGATCAAAGTTGGTGCACAGGCGAACTCCAGAGAGAGAGAATAAATCCTAAAGGCAAGTAATAACTATGGACATTCAAACTGCTGATGCTTCACAGACTGCTCGGAGGTCCTGAGGGGAAAATGTACAGCTCAAATGAAATACCAGTTTGAAAATCCTTCTGTCTGTGTATGTTTAGCAACTTGTCAAAGTGACAGGGATTGAAGCGTACTCAGTTTTCTCCGATACTATTAAAAACATGAAAAACAACTGTGACAATGCAAATTCAACCCTGAAGCTTTGGCCTGTGCTCACTTTCCCTTATTAGTAGGAAGCTTATCAAATACGCCATTGTTGTGGAGTCATTTAGCCTCGACAAAATTAATCAAACACAGGCAATACAATTCTCTGACACGGCAGGCATTTTAATATTACAGAGAGGAATAGTAGAAAATTACCATGGTTCTGATTAGGGGACCTGTGGTGGAGGTTTTTTTTAGAAAATGTATGCCTTTTTACTTTTTCTTTTCTTGTGAGTATTAAAAACAGAGAAGTGTACATTCAGTCCTAGCTGCCCCAAAGGAAAATGCTTACATCCATTGCTACACCCAACCTCTTAATGATAAAGGAAAAATGCAAAGAAATAGATAGATATTCAGCATCAATGAACATGTTGGAATACCGTGTACCGAGTAAGCAATGATTCTGACACTCAGTTTACCTCCAATTAGCTCCTTGACGTTGGAATCCTGCTTTGAATGTTTCCTCCACTAGTTCATCCTATAGTGTCTATAAAGGAACACTCCCTCTGGCTACAGCAGCTGACAGCTAATCAGGTCAAGGGGCCCCATTGACTTGTGCTGACGTGTACGTACATGGTGCATTCATGGCATGCAGCTGCATGGACAGAGCCTGATCTAGCTGCTTTCCAAAGCATGGCCAGGAGAGGAGCAGGTCAATTCCAGAGCTGTGAAATTGTTATTACTGCTAAGTTGTAATGTTCATAACTGAATGTATAACAAGTAAAAGTGACAGTTGAAAGACAACAGAGTGAGTCAGTCATTTCAGTCATTTAGTTGAACCAGTGAGCTCTTTGAAAATGCTTCTTCCTTAAAATCGAATTTACAGAAACTCAGAAAAAAATGGATTTTTCCATAAATGCTGATGAATGTTTGACATTGTTCAAGGATTAGCTAATTGTCAGAGTCGTAAAACATCTGCAGATGGAAGATAATGCCTTTGAATTAAAGCTGAGAAAAATGATTCAATGTTAGTTAAAAAAAAAAACTGTCATTTCTCAAATTACTGAGGACTGCAGTACAGAATACTGTTACCCAAAAGAGGTTTTCAAAGGCTTTGTTTCTTATTCACTTTGTTTTCACTGGAAAAATCAAGAGACAAATTCATATTTAGAGAATGTTTCTTTGGTTCAATAGAATATAACATCTTATACGAAGAAGCTCTTTGTGTTCGTGCTGCCCTGAAATTGACTTATATGAGTGAGTATCTGTCTCTGCCCAAATGTAATAGTCGGCTCCATGTCACCTTTAATGTCTCTACTAAATAGTGATAGAGCTCTCCGTGGTGCTGAAATCTTCCAAGGTATTTGTGTATGTGACAACTACTCTGTTTCTCTTTTAAAAGTTTGCAGGAATGTGTCGCCAAATGATGTCGAGGCTTCGTTGAGCTCTTCATGGTGCTAAAATTACAACAACCAGCAGTTCATTCCATCATCCAGCTCCCATTATGTAAGTATTTCAGCTTCCCTTTCACTGTTTAGTTTGAGTACCAAGGTCATTATTAGGCAGTAAAACCAGGCAGGATAGCAAATGTTGTAATTCATTTGTACAGTCCAATATTACTATTAGGGCATTGTTTCAGTGGGATTTGCAGGCCAGCAGTTTTCAACCCCAACCCCAGCTCTCCAAGAGGACAGTGGCATTGTAATCCAATAATGGGGTATAATAGGCCCGATATTTAACAAGTCTATGCAGGTTTTGGTGTGAATGAATGCATCAAATTTGAATCCATTTGTAGTATTTTACTGTACTAGTCCACATCTTGTTTGTATGTGGTTTACTACAGTACAGGAGCTCATGCTTGAAGCACCTGCTAACCATCCTCATTGTACAACAGAGGGAAACATTTATAGTCCTGACAACAATTCTTCCATCTCTGCCAAGAATATTGATGCCAAACAACCCGTTCTAGTCGATGAAAAATCTCCTTTTCCAGTGATGTTGTTATTCTGAGCCCTTGTTTTGCCAGCTGGTTGATGTATGGCAATATGAGGAAGGCATGCTTGACTGATGTTTGCATACCATCCTGGAAGTTTGGTTTGGAGAGGAGTCGGAAGTCTGAGCATTGTCTGTTATGTGTTTTCTATTAGAATAGTTAACCTTATCATAATCCCGCTTTCAATTATCCATGAGAACTGACAAACTGTAAACAGATTGTTCTATCTGTCAGTAAGTAAATTAAAGGTGACAAATTGTTCATTGGTATACGTGGCAGCAGAATTACTTGTGATGGCGTGTTCTAATGCTAATAAATGAGAATGATTATCACAGTCACAGACAGTGTACCTTTTGGTCTGCTTTGTGCCTTCATTTGGTCCAATTTGGGAGCCCAACAATTTGATTCTCGGCAGAATCCTCTCAGGCGAACAGCAACATGTTAATAGAAAGTCTCTTATAAGAACTGTAGAGTGGAGGGAAATGTGACATTGACAGATCATTTGACAAAGGTACATCCAGGAAAAAACAGAGTTTTCGTTTATTGAAACCCAAGCAAATCAAAGAACATCTAACGCATGGATTCTGCCCTAACATTTCAGAGATTACAGTCATTTAATTTTCATACTGCAATATTCGTGTTAACACAAGATCATCACTCACTAATTAAAAAATGGACTTGCGGTACAATGCATGCCACTAAACTTAGGGAGACCATAAGGCTTACAACAAGAGTAGCAAAAAAGTCCAGATAGTGCACCAGGTATATTTACATGCAAGTAAAAATGTAGAGACAAATGTAGTGGCCCTTTTAAGCCACATTTTTGGACTTGCAGTACCTTCAGGTTTGGTGGTTAATATCTGTTCTCTGACGTGCTGTAATCAGCCAGACATAGTCTCGTGATAGTGTCTATTTTCTCCATATCATTTGCAGCTGTGTTCATTGAGCCCAATGGTGAGCAGCTTTCAAAGCCGGCCTGTGAAAGTAATATTGTCCACTTTTGTCTTCATAGATATGCACTTCATTTTCGCAGTGTTCTGGTGTCTTTATCTCGATGTTGACTGTTCTTAAATGAGAAAATTCAATTTGAAAAAAAGCAACTTCAAAGTGTACAAAAGATTTCGTTCCGTTTGGCTCACAGCTGCAGCACTCATCAGATCGAAATCTGGCAATCAAAGAGAAAGATTAATTCAATAAGTTTACTTGGATGACTGGTTACAGGACTGTAAGATGACTGAAACATGGATGATGGATGAATATATATACGGATGGTTAGTAATCTGCACCACTGTAGCTCCTCCTCCAAACCCATGCCTTCAGAAGAAGCACTTGAGTTGACTAATGTCCCACCACTTATGGTCATCCAAATGCAAATGTATGCAGCGAGGCACCTCTAAGTCTAATCACATCATCTACTGTATAGGGGGTGCCGTGATATAAGTATGAAATCTAATACCAAATCCAGGAAAACAATACGGTATGATAATTGCACCTTTGAATTTTTATTTTGGTTCATTCCCATTTGAAGGATCGGTAAGGAAAGAGTGCCTATTCTCTGTTTTAGAATATTTCAGGCAGAAGGTCTTAAGAAGGAACAAGGACATCTGTTAGCACTGAGATGCAGCGAGGTTGTTTTTTTTTCCAATCACAGCTACTATTTAAAGATCTGTGGATATAGTGCTAATTTGTTTAAGTTGTTGTTAACTGTGAAAAGTCATGCTCTGTATTGGATTTGGATTGATTGTGTATTAAATCAACCCAGATACATTGCAAATGTATCAGTAAAGAAGTCTAATCATTGTGAGTTGATGTCAAACAAACCGGAAAATCTGGCTCATGTTCCAAACATGCTGAATTTTTCCTTTAAAGAGCAAATGTGAAGACATCTGTGCTTGTGCACTTGCTGTATTTGGAAACTGCGCGTGCTGACGTCATTACGGGCGATGATAGTGGGGGTAGGAAAAGCAAGAGGGCGGGAGGGGGGCGTTCTGCTGTGAACGCGCCTGACGGATCCCCGGCGGAGGGCAGCGAGGGCGCGCATCTCTGTCCTCCGCTTGCGAAGCGACTGCAGGGGAGCCAGATGCCCGACTGTGAGCCGCTGCCTGTGGATACCTATCCCAAATGCCAGAGCAGGCAAGAGCACACACACACACACACACACACATTTCACCCTGTGAAAGGGAAGAGGAGAGAATAGGGGCAGTAAACGGAGTAAGAGTTGTTTTATCTTCCTTTTTTTTTTTCCACCACTCGCGCTCTCTGTTTCAACCTATGCTTCAAATGAAGAGCTTCCTTGGACTTGGAGTACCGGGCATCGGTAGAAAAAAAACCCGCTATCCCACTCTGCCCCTGCTGCTGCGGTGCTGCTAACTGTGAGCGCGTCCTCTCGCTGCTTTGGAATATACAGCGTGCCTATATGCGCAAAACCATGGAGATTATATGACGTGGATTTATTTTTTTGAACAAAACTGGACATCTACAATAACGACGATCCTTGTTTTGTTTTTTGTTTTTCCTTTTTGCTTTGCCTTTTTGCGTTCTTCTCTTCTGTTCTTTCCTTTGATCTATGGCTACTTTATGATTTCATGTCCTTAGCGATTCTTCCTTGTTTCAATTTATTTATTCATTTTTTTACACTTCTTTCCTCTCTCTTTTTTTTTTTTTTTTTTTTTGGTCCGTTTCGGACACGCAGAAGTGGGATGCCTCGCGGAGAACATTTGCGGGGAGAAGATTCCGCGCAGCAGCAGCGAGGATGAATGAATGATAGTCTCCCTCTCCATCTGAGACGTGCCATGGATGGGAAACTTAATTTGTATCCACGGAACCGATCGGGGAATAGCCGTCACATCAAATAACTACTGCTGACAGCGATCAGGTAATGTGATTTCCTCCAAAACTCAACATCTCAACATGGACTGTTTCTTTGCGTCATGTACTCTGCTTTGCAGTCTGCCGGCTTTTTATTTATTTATTTATTTGATTCTTGGCATCCATGTGTGAGGATCACTGTGTATAAGTCCGGTTTTACTGACGCATACAGTGTAAGACTCTGGCTACAGGACGGTTATTTTCGCCAATCCGGGCAGTTTCACTAGAATGAGCTACACCGGCATTAAGCCACGGGGATGTGCGATCTGTGAACCTGAACGAAAGTAGCGGTCACGGAAAAAAAAAAAAAAAAAAAAAAAAAAATCCCCAAATGCATCCCCTCATTTGAATTACAGCCAGTTAATAAGAGCACAGGTGGACAGCAGAAGCCTCCTGAATGCCGAGTCCCTCAGCGGGAGACACAGAGCTATACGATTGCTTCTAAAGCCGTTGGCAGACCTGTAACTTTGCGCAGTGGCCAAAAGAAACGCACACACACACACGCACACAAACACAAACGCACGCACACACACATTGCATATCGTGCGGACGTAGCCTACACACACACACACACACACACACACACACACACACACACACACACACACACACACACACACACACACACACACACCTACCTTAATTTCCTCCTTCCACACTGCTTCGCCTTGCTCAACACATTTACATGCTCACGTCCACCCACCCACCCCCCAAAACCCACCTCCCAAAAAACAAACACAAAACACGCACAATGATGGTTTTCTCTTTCCTCGTGTGGGGGGTTTCCACGATGCCATTTTGAGTTCGGAATTACAATAAATCTGAGCTCTCCCCGCGCCAATGCTTCTTTAACAGTGCCCCTAATGGCTGGAAATGATTGTTGGAGAGGGTATGTCTCCTCCGTGGTATGATTCACGTTTACCTTTAGGTTAGAGAGCTGATGCCGATGTTCCTTAACCCCCGTGTGCGCACTGTGCGCCTGGGTGAGTGGGTGCCTTCCCCCGTTGAATGTTAAAGAGCCAGGGATGTACCAAAGATGCCACTGAGTATGCACAGGGGATTGAAAGAAAGCTGCTTGACTAACATCCGTACTGGTATCTCACCACGCAGCAGAAAGCCCTTTGAAAGCTACCTGATCACGCTTTGAGGTCCGATTTATTTGGTGACGGCGATTTATGTGTAGGCGCCTCTTGACTGTGTTTGTGCGTCTGCCGCAGTGCTGCTTCTTGTTACCATACCTCTTCTAGTCTAGTCCGTGTTATTTTAAGTAAAATGATCAGTATGCGTTTTTTTATTTTTTTTAAATTTTTTTATCGGGTCTGAGAAAACGGTACCTCAGACGCGCGCCTTGTCTCCCCTCGCGAGCGAGCAGGTGGCTCCGGTGATGCTGAGTGAGAATGATAACCGGGACGCGACAACGGGAGTGCAAAGGAGCCTCCAAGCATTCTCTCTTTCTGTCTCTCTTTTCTACCCATCTGTTGAGCATGCAGTATGTGCGCTCTCTCCACACGCATCTCAGATCAAAACTCCCATCGCTATCAAACCCTCTTAAATAATGGAATGTAACACACATGGTAGCAGCAACCTCAATTATTTCGTTCCCCAAGTAGCCATCTGGGGTATGTTAATACATTTCCTAAGATATTGTACTAATTCCACCACTGAGCTGAGACAAACTCTGTTACAGCAGCAAAAGTAGGCTTTTTAACAGGGACTCTGGTCCATGAGAAGTCGCTGTCTCTTTGCTTCTTGGCACATTTTAGAATGTGGATTAATAGGTCAGACACAGCCAGTAGTATCACTGACATTTTATTAAGGGAGTTCAGTAGTCGTGTCATGGATTTTTAAGAAACAAATCATTAGAAATCGCTTTAGTATGACCACAGAATCACATTAAAGCAATACCGACTTTTCATTTGGAGAACTCTGCACTGTATTCCTGTTTTTACCCTGTGAGCATGGAGCAGTGAATAACCATAACCTCCCCTCCTCTTTTATTTAAACACAGTGAATAACCTTGTTTGTTGTATTTCCCGGGGCTGGTTTTGTAGCTAATGGAGGTGGCAGGGCTGCTTTTAGCCAAGATGAGCAACGCACGGATGATGGCTGATGAGTTGGATGTGAGAGAGGGCACCTTTTAAACCCTTGCTCGTCACAGGACAAAACGTGGACAGGGGCATCGGTTCACTAAAGGTTCTGCACTACGTTCACTTTGAGAACAGAAGAGACTGAGCTCAGATGAACACTGGTTTGGATTGGTGCACTGTTTTGAATTTTCTTATATGGCTTTCAGAGGAAGTTCTGAAAGCCATATAACCATTACTCAACCAATTATTTGTATTAATTATATTTGCTTATGCCTACAATGACAAAAAGTATGAGACTAAACTTCCTCTCACTTTGGTTAGTACCACAATTTTCCACCCTGTAGTTCCCTATGGAAATGATACTTGTATTCAACTTAGAGGATGTGAAGTGATGGCCAGTAGTCAGAGGACGCTCAAAATGATCCCAGATTCAGCACCATGGACAGCGATCAAGGCAGAATCGCATTAACAAAGCAGCAGACTTGGTAGTTTCATTCTGTACTCCCAGTAAAAAATGCAGGCAGTACGTTCTCCAGATTATCCAGATGGATGACACTTCTGGAAACAGATGCTGCTGTTTTCAGTGTAATTGTTTTCAGTACTGTGAGCACCGCGGTGATAATTTAATATAACTCTATTGTATGTGGTTCGGCAGCAGATTCTCAGGGACAGATAGCTTAAAGCCTGGTCAAACAAAACCAAAACTATCTCGTTTACCACTATAGGTAAGCGAGAAAACATGGTTTGCTCATTTTAAGAGAAAAGACACCATGTAATAGTGACACAAGAAATCTAATTATTAAGTGACTCCTAAAGATTGGTGTAGTGTCCACGCTAACACTATCCATCATGCTGCTATCTTAATAAGATTTATATCTGATGTAGCGTGTTTCCAATCAAGATGGATATTTTTATTTCAAACAAAATACACATGAACATTAATTGTGGCACCATTCTGTATTGATTCTGCAGCTGATGATCCTTGAACATGAATAGCGTCGTTCTGCTTCTTAAATCTCTAATTCAATGATCATGATCATTTAATGGACACGATTTGTACTATGTGCCATGTCGGCATGTACAGACCCTTAACAAAGGAGCATACTGCAGTTATGACACTTGATGCTAGTTTTCACAACTCTTTGAGTGCAGAAGTGGTGCCTCCGTCTTTGAGTTTGTGCTTTCCGTGCCAAACTGGTTGCGGCCATTGCCCACCAAGATCTGTCGAGATGTCTCTAGCTCCTTCATGAAAAGCCTCCTCGTGTGGAGCATCTTCCAGGGTTCATTTTTTCATTCTCATCGGGGCCGTGGTCCAAAATGAGATCAAGTGCTATGCTCACAATTGCAGTTTGTTGCTTGCTCATTGTAGCGCTACCACAGAGTGACATGTTGGCAATATGGCCCTAAAATATATTTTGTCCCAAGTGAGGTGTGATTGGTTGTAAGTGAAGGGAGAAATAAGGTATTGTTGCAAGAACTGGCTGTAAGTGGTTGTGAAAACATCATAAAAAATGTGAAGAAATCCTACAAATTGTGATGATCATTAGTTTTAAATTCCTGGTCGAGTGTGAAGGCAGTCAGATGAGAAAAAGAAACACATTTATTACAAGATAAAGCTATGAAATGGTCAATTGTTTTTTTTTTTACCAAAGCACAACAGGGAGGTTAAATAGCACAGGGAAATGAGACGGCGAGTAATGACTGCACGATCACGGAATGATCATCTGAGCAGCTGCTGCAAATGCAACATCAATGACAGTGTGACACATATCAGCTGAAGATGTATGAAAACCACGCAGCTCCGTGGCAGTTTTATAAGGCCTGTAAATGTGATACTAATAACATCTTCAATATCCACCCACATGTCATGCACTAATGCTGGCAATGCTAAATCTTTCTCCCCCTCTCTTTCTCACACACACACACACACACACACACACACACACACACACACACACACACACACACACACACACACACACACACACACACACACACACACACTCTAACCTCTCTCTCTGTTTCGCATCTCACTTTCGCTCATGTAACTGTGATGGGCAAATGTTTAAGAGCAGACATTAACACACACGCAGTGTGAGGGAGAAAGCACGGTACGCAAGGTGATGGTGGCCCATCAAGCCGTGTCTGTGTGTGTGTGTGTGTGTGTGTGTGTGTGTGTGTGTGTGTGTGTGTGTGTGTGTGTGTGTGTGTGTGTGTGTGTGTGTGTGTGTGTGTGTGTGTGTGTGTGTGTGTGTGCACGCGCGCGCACATGCATGCTGTTTAAATAGTGCATATGGACCGGGGGCCAGGCAACAGCTTGGTCTTGCCTGGATCACTGCACCCTGGCTGGGCCATTGTTCCTCTGACACCCCCCCTCCCCCCTCTTACACACACAAACACACACTTCCTCCCCTTCGCTGGCCTTTGCCTAATAAGCTTCTTGCTCTCTTCTCCTCCTCCCATCTCTCTTCCTTTGGTTCGAGCTCCAACACTCCGCTGTGCTATTTCCTTATTGAAATATTACTTTTCTGGTTTCAAGTTTTTCACATCTTTTTTTTTGTTGAATTCTTAAGTCTGTGATTTGATTACTCGTAGGATTTGTAGTTGTAAGGCTGAGCTTGGTTTATTATTTTAAGCTGGGCATGGCAATCTTCTTCTATCAGTGTGTTTGGCTGAACCCGTTCAAGTAACATGCCCCGACAACTAGGCTTAAGACTTTTTATCACCACATCTAGAAACTCTGCTGTCAGCTCTCTGCAAATCAGACATCACCATGCAGACTAGGCTACTGCTTAGCAAGGGAGAAAGGTCAAATGAGGAAACATTTTCTTTCATGTAATTGTAACATTTAGAGATAGATATGAACCAGTATCCTGAAGCTTCTTAGCTGACAGAGATTTGAAAAAAAAAAAAAAAAAAAAAACTAGAAGAGTTAAAAAGGGCCAAAACCAGCAAGTATCTACTTCCCTCCTCTTTGCTGTTCTCTTCCTCGTTGCATATTGTGCCCACCTACTTCGCATGCTCTGCCATGCTCCATTTGGAGTCACAGATGCCTCTGTCACTGGGGCAGCATTCATTTGGCACAGCCCCGGGTGACTGTGTCAATATTTGAGTTCCATTTTGGTTTGGGGCGCCTCGAAAAGCATGACTGGGCTTGGGCGAGGCTAAAGTTAAAGGAAAATCAACAGGAAACAAAAACCCCGGCCCTATATTGTCAGTCTGTACAATTAATTAAGCCTTTTGGCAAGAAAAGTGAAAGGATGAGCCTCTTTGGGAATAGATAGGTTGGAGTTGCAGGAGGATGAATGGTGGAGGGGAAGAGAAAACAAAACAAATTAATTGCCTTGAATTGCTGTGATAATTCACATCTCTGATTAATATTGATCGTGCGGGAGATAAGAAACTGCCACAATACAAGCATAGAGAGCGGTTAATTCAATGAGTTTTTGTATTAATAACTCGCTCTGTGCAAAGATGAACAAGGAGACTTCGCTGGGCAATGACTGTGCAATTTGAGGTTGTTACCCTGTGCGCTTGAAGCTGTGTGTTTGTGTGCGCAGGCTCTTCGTTGGTGACTGACTGTGTCCCAGCAGTAATATTTGCCTTTTATGTAATGTTTTTCATAATGTGTGGCCCATGGGGATGGAGAAAGAGCTGGAGCTGGCAGATTGTATTGATTCAAAGCATCTAAAGCTGCTGTTTTATAGTGCAGTACAGGAGGGCCCGCGAGGATTCCTTAAGTTTTCATGATTGCTTTTTTCTCAACAACTCACTGGACAAGTCTTACCTTTTCATTGTCAACCCATATGCCTCTATTACGGCTCGTATTTTTCTCTCTTCGTGTCTTTGCACATTACCATGCACACTCTCCAAAACGCCCTCTTCTTTATTTTTTGCTTAATTATTTTATGTAATGTGAAATGTCCAACTTCCCCCTTTGTTTCCACATATATGTATATTTAGCTACCCTTTGCAGCTCACGCACAAACAGGCGGTCAGTTCCACTGCTTAGCACAGTCTTCAAAGGGTACAGACTCATCTGCCTTAGCTCATTGGCTTTATCATGAGTGCAGTGCCCTGCTGTTACACCCATCGGCCCCTATTACAGCTCCTTATAGAAGAGGATGCTTCGTGTTTGCAGGCCAACAAGTCAGAAAGCTGTGCTCTGCCGTAGCAGATGGAAGAAGCCCAGACTCCTTTGTGGTGTGTTCTAATGGGATCTGATGAGTGCATTTGTGTCCAGTGTTGCATGTATGGACCGTGTAAATATGATGTCTCCTGCACCCAAGTGCTTTTAGCCAGAAGCAATGAAATATATCAAAGGTTGACCCTAGTGCGGGGTATTATTTTAGAAACTAGGAGGAAAAAACTCATTTATATTTCAGTGGTAAAACTCAGAGAAAACTACATCATTGTAATAAGTCACTACGGTGATGTTTCCATTAACTTCCAAGGTCAAAAACTTGCATTTGTTTCAACACAATTGTTAATTTTCAAGAAATATATAAATTCTAGTAATACTCAACACTTTGTTCCCTAAATGTTGCCCAGCTCTTTTGATCACTGAAAGTCCTGACTTGCAGTCATATCTAGCCAATCCAATACTTTGCTGAGGAAAACACACAAAGGCCTCCGACTCTTGACAACTCCTAACGTCTTCACACTTATGCATGGTGAAGGGGAGAAAAAAAACAACCTCTCTGACAAAGTAAGAGACAGAAATTATCTTGAATAAGGGCATCTCATCTCCCTAGGCTGCTGTTGAGACTAAAATGTGTTCTTGGAATGTGCTCAGCTTGCCTGTTTGAATAAAGGTTGAAAGGGAAAAAAAAACTCTGACAGGCATTCAGGGGTAGTAACATGCTGCGATTTTATGTGCTGCCAGTTTTCATGTTTCATTAGTTGTGTGTGAGGCTGTGTGCTAGATTTGTGTACGTTGATGCATGTGCAATTATCCATGCCTGAGTTGTGTGTTTGTGTGTGTTGGTGTGTGTGTGTGTGTGTGCTTGCGTGTACGTGGTCCAGTCGCTTGTCAAAGCTGCAGCTTGTGTGGTTTTGGAGGAAGCAAAATGGACAGGTGGAATTCCAGCCAGAGGCACGCTGGGTATACTCACGGTGTGACAGGTGTGGGACATTGACAGTGCAGAGTTGCCATGGAGACGACTTGCTGATTCCCCGTGTTACATACCTTTTATCATGTTTTGGGTGCTTGTTAAAATATTGACATGGGGACTCGGGGATTGATGGTGTCTAAAGTTTCTCTGTATGGAAATTCGGATGTCTTTTCAATGAGTCATTCAGAAATGCAGACAAAAAGGGAAGGAAATTAAAAAGATGGTGAATAAGTGAGTGAAAAGTTTGCAGGTTCACCTGTAATAGCTTTGGACTACACACGATGTTGCATTAAAATGTGGCCCTCCACAATGGTTAAAAGTCTGCATATATTAATGATGCAATTATTGATGACATTAAACAGGCTAGAGAGAGAAGAAGAAAAACCTGAGATTGTGTGTCAGTAAAGAAAAAAGCAATCAGCTGCATCCCATAAAAAATAATTCACCAATTTAATATGAATCTCAAAAATGTTAAAATTGATGCATCTTAACCACAGATATGTTTTTTTTTTCTACACATTATCCTTTCTAAACCTGATGCCTACACTACCCACAATGAAACTTGAGCCAGTTTATCAGATGTTGTGCATCTCTCTGTCAAGCTCTATTAGGATTATACTATGCACAATCTAAAAGTAACTATTATTATTGTTGGATATAGGAGTTGTATAGTTAGCAATTGTAAATTTACTCTAAATAGATGTTTGGCTACTTTGAGTTCAGGTAGGAAAAAGTGACAGATTTAACTTAAAACTGAAATGCTAGGCTTTCGAATCATTTTGCATTCAAGCTCAGCTATGTCTAACTTCCAGCTTCTCTCCAGTCTAAATTATTAGATCTCAGGTTTGTCAGTTTGCTTTTATTTTGAGAGTGTTAACATCTTTGTGGATTAACAAGCACATTTGAGTATTATACCTCGAAAAACCTGCTTTCTTTGTGCCCATAACACGTCCCAGTGCTGCATCTTCTCTGAGTCTCTGTGTGACAATCCATCTTTTATAGCCCAACACATTTAGTAGAGCTAGTCATAATGGTACACAGCCTGGAACACCTGCTTCAGAGGTGATGTCGGGGGCAAAATAATGATGAAAATATATGTAATGGCTCATGAAAGTCTTCATCTACTTCACCAGAACGTCCATTTTTGTCTGCAAGGTCCAGTTTGCAGATTATATACTGTAAGTGTGAGTGCAATTTTCTGTGGCGCAGTTCTTTTGATGAAAGTGGGCTCCCTCTCCTTTCTCATTCATGTGGTTGCTCATTTGATTTTTTTTTAGCCTGTGTCTTTGGCCACTAACATCAAGCGTGTGTGTCCCTAAATGGCAGTGCAGATGTTCGCTTTAACGACACAAAGCGACTGTGTTTGTGGCGCATGTTTGTGACAGTTCAGACTGACTGATTCCAGACTTTACAAAGAGCTCAAGTCGTTTCTCTTTTATTCCCCTCAGACCGTCATCTTCTGTTGTTGTCTCTGTACATTCATCAAGTGGAGTCAAATACTGCTTTACAGTTTGGGGTGACTACAAAATTGTGCTCAGGTTGAAATGTTTTCACTCTGAGTTGACACGTTTTTGTCTCAGATTTTGCCAAACACAACGTTTTCTGTGCTTCTCTCTGTCTGCATATGCTCGCTGACTTTGTATGCTTTTGTGTCGCCTTTTAAATTTCACTTTGCATTGTATAACGCAACTGAAGGGTGGCCTTTACTGGAGCTTCCTCCCAGGATCAGTGCTGAATAAGTGGAGAGCTGCAGCTGGGAATGGAGTGAAAAAAGATACAGTACGATCAGCAATGAAAACTACTGTTATTCCATATTACTCAAGCATACATCAAATCTAAATTTAAACTTTAATATTTGATTATAGCATCCCATCCTGTACAATTACATTATTGTGTAAAAGGTCCATCATGTTCAGGTTCTTCCAATTCACCATCTCTGTTGAAATGGTGCAAATATATGGGCGGCGAAAACAATAAAGCCAAATACAACAAACAACCTCAGCAAAACAAATTGACTTGAGCCTCGCAGCTTTAAAGACCTTAAAAAGGAATTAGTACGCTTAATAACACAGATCTGATTTTCATGGAGTACCACAGTGAAATACACGTCTTGTGGAGCGAGACTGTTGTTCTGTTCACAGATGCACTGTGTAATTTACTGTCTCCCACTAAACATTGTGACCAGAGACTGTGTCATCATGCGGCCCTCCCACTACCTTCACAGCAATTAGACAGGTAGTTGAGATGAGAGTGTTGCAGAGGCCAGCCATGTAATTAAACTTGGAGTAAAATGCCATGTGCTCCTATGAAGCAATGCCCCGCTCGCCCACACACTGTGTACAGGCATCGCCACAATCCCTATCAGGTGTGTGCTCTTCATCAAGTTTATCTCTACTGTCTAGATGCTGAGTGTGTATTCTAGTTAGAAGGAAGTGCATACCATGCATTTGATTCGTTAAAGGCCGGTGCCAAATGATGTTGGTTAGAGTGGTGAGACTGCAGTGAAACAATGTACTTAAAGGCTCTAAATCCAAAATAAGGCATTGAAAGACACTCCAGAGCCAACACCAACAAGGAAACTGGGCAACCTGTGAAGATGTGATAAGAAGCACTGTTAGATTTCCCAAGTAAGGTTGAGCTTCCTCATTAGGTTCACACACAACACTTCCAAGCCCCAGAAACCTGCATCTTTGGTGTAGCTCAAAGGAGACGTGCTGACTCTGTGAGTCCCAGAACCAAAGCTTGCAACACATTATCTCTGTCTGCAAGCCAGTGCTGACGTGAGGTTGGTACAGATGACACCATTACCGGTCTGACGCAACCCTAGCAGAGGTCTTGGAGGCAGGCAGACTCCCGAGACCTCTGAAGCAGAATTAGGGTGACTGGGTATCCCACTTTATGTGGGACTACAGAGCACTTTTATCCCTTGTCCCGTGTCCCATATATTGAGACCATGTTCCACATTTTGATTGGCTCTAGATTTCAAAAGTCAACATACGTTTCCTAAAATCTGTAAGTGTAGTTACAACAAAGACATTCCCACTGAAACCCAAAAATGATTGCAAGACAAATGAGGAAACAATAGTTGACATAACTCACTATACCAGACACTCCCAATCATACAGGTCAGCAGATTGTGGCAGTAATTTACCACCCCATAAGACCATTCGGTGTGTAACTTCACCTCCTTTTTATGCTTACTATTTCTTAAGAAAGTTGAATTCTAATAACATATATCTGTCTAGTCCTTCACATGCTTGAGGCCTAGCCTGTAACCTGCCCAGTATACTGTGTTTTTATGTGTTAAGATGGCTAGACATCTCAGCACTGGTGTTCTGTCCCACATTTGGTTGGTTGACTTGTCCAACCTCGTCCCCCAAAACAGGATGGACGGCAATCATCTGTCCTGTAGAAGTCAGCTGCAGAGGCTTCATGCACTCAGCACTTCCTCAAGTCCTTTAGACTAGACGTAGACACTGACGACCCTGCCGCTCATCGGATGGCAACATCGGAGGTGCATCAGGCACAAAAGCCTAGTTAGAAATATCTCTGCCTATACCTTTACAACTGACAGGAACTTTCACAGTTATTCAATGAATGGTTAGTAAATGAATATTGATTATTGATAGCAAGTTTAATATCTGTTACTAAACATCCACTGCATTATGAACTGCAACGGAATACATGTTTCCAATCGAACGTGCACGTACCACAAATTATGAGAATAATTATAACGTGGATCGAATATGGATCAAAGATGCATTTCTTTTCTGAAGATCTCTGACATACAGAAACATGTTGTGTATTCACAACCATGTCAGACAAATAAATCAAACCATAATAAGATTGCCACCATGGGGTCATGGGGTTTGTAGACAGTAAGATCACCAATACCAATCGGTGGAACTTTGATTTGTTTCATCATGTCTGGTATGTGCTGTGAAACCATTCCCACGAGTGTGCTCTGCTGACATGGAGCTGGTTTAGTCTACAGTAAATAGAGGCTGTAAAAGAGCACATTGAGCTGTTTGTTGGCCAAATGTAAAGGTAAAGCTTTGTGACATACCACTTGGCCAAATGGTGCTTGTCCTGTGCTCACTGGAAATTAACATGACCATACAATGTGAGCTGTTAATCAGTCAGCAGTTCGCTGCTGAAATTATAATGAGCTGCCTTAGGGTCTGGCAGAAGCTGCATAAGATTTTTTTTTTTTTTTTTAGATTTAGTTTTTACTGAAATTCAGAAAAACACAACGTGATCGTCATATGCCTTTATTTTTGAATGCATTAACTTCAGTCAATGCAGGATTATACAACATCTTACACAGCAGATGGCACAGTTAGCGCTAAAAGGGTTCCACGTGTGTGAAGGATTGGAGTATTTTTTTGTTGTTGTTTAACAACCAAACCATGAAACATGTTTAATATTCACGGTAATGGTTATTTGAATCAAGTAACTTCACCTCTAAGTTCTTATAAGGTTGTGCATTGAGGTTTTTCTGTGTTGCTTGTGTGTGATCCTCAGTGGCTATCCTGCACTTATCTTTAGGATGATTTTAGCCCACACATGTCTATCACCACCTCTTGTCTGGATATATCCTGTACCACTTATGGTCAAATCCATATTCCAGCAGTGTCACATCGTCTCACTAAAGAAAACGCAGTCTTTACATACGGAGTGGATAAGAAAATAAAAAAATCAAATCAAATCTTTTATCTTTATCTTTGTCCGACTGCAGGAAAATAACTACATGCATGTTCTCAGCATCTCTTCTATTTTCCGTTGCTGTTGTTGAAAGAACACTTTTCCTCCCAATCCTTGCACTGCTTGCACAGTCACACTCCATGCACGCTCCCTACTCAGCGGTGACAGCATCGTAAGCACACACTGAGGCACACTGAGACACATAAAATCTCATCCTGTTACAATTACACCGCAGCAAAACCATTATTCAAGAAAATATCCTGAGTTATAGTCTCTGCCAGAAGGGCCACCAGTGTCCTTCTTCCAGCTGGTTGGGGCTCCCAGTAGTGTAACCTTCTGATTCAGACTGTAAAGCTGTTACGAACAATGTACTGTGGAATACTGAAGGATGTCTTAAGATGTTTGAATGGCAATGTCTCTGAAAAGAACAGAATATAAATGTAGAAGCATTAGGAATAAAGACTAGACATTTCCCTTGGTATTCTGGTTTTAAATGTATTATCTACCTCAAACTTGACAGTAAGATGTTTTTACCTTAGTTGTGTACACTGATTCGGCCAACTTGCTAGCTTGAACTCCAACATAATCTCCTCTTTGATACATATGAAGCTTTTTAGTAGATTTTTTACTTATTACTCGGGCAGTAATACTTCACACCGCTCTCTATGTGTGCTCTAGTGAAGAAGAAAATCCCTGGTGATGCTTACATAGGTTTTATAGCTTGCGGCCCGACAGCATTTTAATTCCCCTCGCGGTTCCAGTATCATAGCAGCTCAATCTCCTGTCCCCACACCAACTTCACCTTTCTGCCGGACCCAATTTAGCCAGTGATCCTAAAACTAGCATGCTCGCAACCCTGGAGATTCAGAGCGGTTCCCTTCATGGAATAGCACCCTTAGTACCTTAAAGGAATAGACCGCCTCAGAATGTAATTAGACGCTGCCAATCTCTTGCGATCGCTCGGGAACGTAGGGGCTTGTGGGTCTCTTAATGGAGATTACTTTTCTGCATGGCCGTACTGTTTGGAAGTAGAGCAGAACCTCTTGCTTTTCAAACCAGCTAGTTAAACATCAAAGTCTCTTGTTAAAATGCCCGTTGTTCTGAATGTTCCCTGTTGGATCTGATCTCATTTACAAAACGATGCTTTGTTAAACTTTCACGTCTTGTCAAACAAATTCACAAAGTTAACAACACAGCCAGACTTCCTGCAATTAGGGAAGCACAGTTATCTGTTTTCTTCTCCAACAAATTATTTGATCATATTCAGGTTGGGTTTTCATGAAATATCTCACCTTTCTGTCACCGAATACTCATTCTGCATTTGTAAATGAGTATCACACAGCACACCATGTGCTCTATAAAGTGATAGTATCATAAGTATCTCAGCTCCAACTAAGTCATCTCATACTTCTCAACATATTTGATGACCAGTATGATTATCTGCAACGTATAGGAGCTGATGGTGTCTTAAACCAGGATATGAATGTGGCATATGGCACTCTTGCCTTTACTAAATCCACCATTAATGCTTTTCGGTGTTTTCATGATATGTAAAATGTACCAAAGATGAAGCATTGTTAAGTCCCTGCTTCTGGAAAATTGATATGCAAAGCCCTCAACCTATTGGGTAGTGTAATGCAGTAAAGACACTGGTGGAGATAGACACATCCAGCTAACAGGTGGGTGCTGTGGACATGCAATATAGGACTGGACACACTGCACTGCCTCTTCACTCAATATGTGGTCATTGTTCTTCCTAAAGGCAAGGTTAAATGGTTGTAAATATCTATTGAGCCAATCAGACTGCACGTTTGACCACATGAATGATCGTTTAAGTGTGTATGGCTGTGTTTGTTATAGTGCGTGGTTTCCACTGGATTTACCTGCGTGAGTGTGTATGAAAGCATCTGACAGTGCGGCGATAGGGCTCTTTCTGCCTCTTTTTTTTTTTTTTCTTCTTCCTCTGTATCCCATATCTCCACCGCCTAACACAGTTACAGGATTAACTTTAACTACATTTGTGTGCATGGACGGGGGTGGGTGTACTTTACGAGCTGTCCAGAGTGAGAGCCACTGTCAGCGCCGGACAGCAAAAGGTGACGCCAGTAATAAGAGGCTGCTGGCGTTATTAACCCCTCACCTGAGTCGAGTAGAACAGGCAATTACAGCCAGTCATATGGCTGTCAGACTGTTAGAGGGAGACAGCTCTAACTAACACACACGCACACACACACACACACACACACACACACACACACACACACACACACACACACACACACACACACACACACACACACACACACACACACACACAAACACTAGGTGACAGAGTGACATCCTTTACTTAGAGGGCTAACTGAGGCTTTTATTTTCATAGTTTTTATTTCCCATCACTAATAATCCCTTTGTATTCACCAAGATAATCGCTGATATCTGAAACATCAGCATCACCACTGGAGACAAGTCAGTCGAGGCAAGAAAAACATGAGCAGTAAGACAACCATGTTCTAAACAAACCCCCAATAAGACATCAAAGGGAAAACAGTAGGCCTCACTTTCATCTCCAAAGGATTTCACGGCTAAACTGTTGGCTTGTTTACAACTTGGTTTGTTTACACTGTGCATTCCACCACTGTGTACTAAGGGTTTAAGAAAACATCGATAAACTTGGCTGTTGCAAGATTATGTTTGTGACACTGTATCCATTCTCAAAAACAGTCGATTGATTTTGAATTGATATTTTACACGCAAAGATGTGTGGAAGGCGTGTGATAGATTGATTAAAACACTGCTAGGTAGCAGAGTTGTAATCAATCTTCATCCAACTCCAACATAACAACTCAATAAATCGAGACAGCGTATACTGCAGCACTGAGTGTAATATGATAAAAAAATTGCAATACATCACAATATATTGAATTGCAATCAATGTATTTTGATACTTTTTATGTAGAGAGATTGCTGCCAATAACGGCCCGACTGCGCACACAATCATGTGTAAAAAGTCTTCCCTCTACATAAGATATCTTTCCTGCTACATCTTCCCTCTGTGTGCAGCAGCCCTGGACACTGCTTCCCTGCTTCATTGCTGTTACTGTCTTATAAACACGCCACCCGCATCAACTCTTTCCTTCTCACTTTCTATTTCAGGGTGTTAAGCTGCTGAGCACGACCAAACCTGCTCACAGCAGTATATCTGTTCAAATCGATACCCATTTCTCTCTCCAACACTTTTTCTATTCTTTCCTCTCGTTTCTGACTGCGGTTAGCCATGATAGGATGATTGGAAGGTGATACATCCACTGGGTCTGTCTTGTCTTTGTGAGATGGATAGATTAGCAGGGGGAGTGGGGAGGGGGAGGGGGCGAGAGAGTAAAGATCAGCGAGAGAGATTTTCCATGCTGCACAGCAACAAGGTGTTAGCAGATCCATCAGCGCGCTTAGTGGAGGCCAACCCCAGCTCACTGGACTCGCTGGTGAAGCAATGTAACTCCTCCATCTCGCCTAGCCTTCACGTCCTTCCATTAACACCTCATGGAACCAATGATGGAACAGATTGAGATGCCTTGTAGCACCCATAAACAATCAGCATCATGTCACCCATTTTCCATTCTTTGCCTGCACCAGTTGTGTCTGTCAGATGCCCATATTTCTCAACAATCTCTTCTCACCTCTTTCTTCCTTCCTGTGTTGCCGTCCATTCGCTTCACGTTCTTCAATCTGCCACACTTGAAACTCTGATGTGCTAATTTATTTGCATGTTTTGTAAGAGCTCAATCTTTTTTTTTTTTTTATTTTTTTTAATCTTTATATTGAGCCTTTCCTCCCTCCCTTTGATGATTCTGTCCTCATCTCCCCGTGTGGAGGAAGGTTTATTATTGTCTGAGCACCAAGTAGGTGTGATACAGAGGGGTGTCAGTCTGCTGCATCTCCTTTCAGACTTGTTTTGCCCTCCTTTTCTACTGTCTTGCTGCATGCTTTCTTCAGCTGTGTTTTGATGCTTCTGCGCGCTGGCTCAGGTCCTGTTAGTTTTAGGAAAATGTGAGGATCTAGCCGCAGTATTTCATTAGCACAGCGGTCCTATCACAGTAGACTGAACACACACACACACACACACACACACACACACACACACACACACACACACACACACACACACACACACACACACACACACACTCAAACCATTTATTCATGACTCAGCCAACATAATGTGAGCGTGTGCGAGGATGTGTGCTGCCTTTTTTTCCTCCTCTTTTATGAACATCTAAAGATTCTCGGTCTTCACACACATACCTCTGTGTATAGCTGTCCATTCCCATCACTCTTACAGTCGCCTCCTAGATCTCACCCTACACTCAACACGTACTTAAAAGCTGTCTGGCCTTTCTGAAGCCTGGATATATGAGATGTTTGTTTCCCAGCATTTTGTTCGTTGTGTCTTTTAGTATTTTAATTTTGCAGACATGCTGTTATGGTTATGAGCTGGCAACCTCTGAAAATCCTGACTTTTGCATGTGGTTTTGAAACTCCCATGAGCCTGCAAACACACATACTTTTAAGTCTTTCTCCGTGTCTCTGTGTCTTCAAATCTCTTCACTTCCTTGTGAAGCCAGTGGGAAAAAAAAAAATCCGTTTGGGGAACAATAACATGCCTATCTTCTTTTTTTCTTTCCTTTTAGACACACACTGTGGAGGGCCCCCACACACCAATTAATTAGATCAGATGCCCTATAACTGGTAGTTGTACCCCAGTAGGTAAGGTGCTTTTGCAGCTGCCAGTGGGACTGCTTAACTAATCAACTCAATTAAAAGGGAACTTTATATTTTTATATTTACTTTGAAATGTATTTATACATCAAGATATCTCTGTGAAGGAAGAGTAAAATAGGCAAATAGTAATACAAATTGTCTTCTTTACTGCATTTACATCAGTAAATAGGTTCATACACCTAATTAAAACAGGTAAAACAAGTTAGCCAGTAAGTAGTAAATATGACACAATTAGCTAAAAGCAATAGATGAAAGTTTGATAGCTACCTAAAATTATGGTTGAACAGGCTTGAAATAACTTAATAGATAATTACCTTATTTAGCTAAAAGTAATGGATTTTGTGTGTATTTTGTCACGTAGAAGTTAAAAACTTCCCCACTTCGTAGCTGCTCATGAACGCATCATAAGCTGTAACCCCCAGCAGAATGGGCAGTGAAATATTGGATGAACACTTCATGTTGCTTTCTGAAAGTAAGCGGTTAAAAGCGCTAGCTAAAAGTAATGGATACATACATACAGCTTCTGTCACTAGTAGCACAAATATACACTTGAGCAAAGTAACCTATTCATGACTACTTAATTGTATGAGGCAACATTGAGCTCGACTGGCGGTACATCAGTCCAACAAAGTATGACAACAGCAGAATTAGACAACTTCATGATTTTATTAGTCATTGTTCAGATAAAATGCAAACGTTTGTCACCTTGTCTCCTCTCCTCCTCCTCCTCCTCCTTCTCGTCCTCCGTCACGACACCTCTCCCTACTTCCCCATGTGTTTCCTACCTTTACATATTTCACTTTGTCTAATGAGTCAGTGCAGGCTTTGTGGATTCAATCATCACGTATTTATGAGAAGCCCTTAAATGCACTCCAGTTCTGGAGGGGTGGTGCTGAAAGAGATTTTTTTATTTTTTTTTATCCCACTAATCCTTTTCACGGATTGTATCTTTGTTGGCCCTCATCCTCCCTATCACATTTTCAACTTTTATTCATCTAAGCGTCCTCTAATGGAACTAATGGCATGATTGAAGCATGAACCCAATCAAGCCAGAGCTCTGATAGGCTAGCTAACAGATCCCCCTTTGCTTGTTCACAACTTGGATTGACAACCTCCCGTATCGTGCTTTCAAAACGAGCTCACATTAAACGGATTTGTAGCCTTTCATTCGCGGGAACAGATTGTTGCTCGCTTTACCAGCGCAAAATTAATCTTAAATGTCTGTTATCGCTATGATTAAAATTGTTGTGATGGGTTCATTTTGTCTGTCGATAAATGGCACCCTTTTCTTTTAGGTTCCTCTTGGCTTGCTTGGGTTCTGGTGATCCGATGCATCAGAATAATGGGCACCCTAAAAGCAGAGGATGTCAGTTAAATGAGAGATGCAACCTATATATATACGGACACTAACTGTTAAAGACCTGTGTCTGTCAAGAACCATATAGTAATAACACTTTGGCAATAAAGGACAACCGTGTGTGAAATATATACAGTATATTTGGTAGAAGTTTGTTGTCTGTGTGGTGTCTGTAAGTACGACTTGTAAGAAAATTGAATATATTATCAATTATAGTTAGAAGGTGCTTTTAACATCAGTTCTTTGATCCTAAACCATCAGTGGGAATTAGCTCTGACATTTGAATTATTAAATCCAAAACTGTAAACCTTTAGTCTTAAACAGGGTTAAGGGAGAGTATAATCCTTCTCATTTAATATTAAAGTGTGAAAACAACATGATCATTAAGGCTTAAAGGAGTTAACCATTTGGTTGGGAGCGAGGTTGTTTCTGTCCAATTTACTGTTCAAGTACCCAAGAACACAAATGTTTTCTATATTTTGGTCTACGCATGTGTGTGTGTCTCTCAAGGCGATGGAGAGCCTCTGCATTGTTGGCTAATAGTGGAATTAATCTGCAAAATGAAAGCCAGTGGAAACAAAATCAAGTCTGAAAATGTCTGTGAGCTTATTTAAAAAAAAAAAAAAAAAAAAATCACTTACCCAGCGCTCACCCTGTAAATACTGCAGAGGGCACAAGCAGTATGGCAGCAGAGAAAGACATGAAAATAACTATTTTCAAAATGTGTTTTTGGCAACAAGTGTTCATTTTTTTAGTCATCATTGTCAGCTTCTTCTTTTTATTTACTTAGTAAGTCATACGATTTCCATCCCAATTGAATTTGTGAGGTTCAAGTGTTTATTTAATTTGAACAATCTTCTTGTTACTTTACTGATTTTTATTTTTACTGTATTCTTTCCACCATAACAGTTTCAGTTTCAGTTTTTTTTTTTTTTTTTTTTTTTAATATTTCCTCCAACTTTTTATCCCTTAGTCCCTTTGCTGTATATAAAATACAATTTTTATTTTTTTATTTGTTGCTATTCATTCCTCAGTAAAATTAAGATTCAGCCGAGGCCACAGAGTAATGAATTATGGCTCTAATATGCTTCCCCTGGCTGACGGCCAAATCTCATCGCTATACAGTTTTCAAGGTGGTGTGTGTGTGTGTGTGTGTGTGTGTGTGTGTGTGTGTGTGTGTGTGTGTGTGTGTGTGTGTGTGTGTGTGTGTATTTGCTGTTTAAGTGGAATGATCTTTCATCACCATCCCTTTCTCCTTCAGGGCAGACTGTTCAATCACATGCATACTGTATGTGTTTTAATGGAAATTCACCATCCCTTCACTTGCACAGTCATGATTATTACCCTCCAAAAACTGTAACCTAATCAATCGCTAAGGGTAAAGACAAATATATTTAAGCTGTAAACACATTTATGTTAAAGTAACAGATAACAATGTGTTAAATATGGTTCTCACAGAACTAAATTCATTGCATTATCACAGTGAATACAAAAAATCTGTAGGTGAAAACCTAGGACCGATTTCAAATTTGTCATTGCGTCTCAACAAAAGTGTCCACTTTTTTTCTGCACTGACTCTTTCAGCTGACCTTAATTCTTTATAACCAACATAAACCCTGACACTATGCAAGCAAATCATCTTGGCAACCAGGCCAGCTCTTCTACAGTGTGAAATATGTGCTGGGCTGCTGCTCTTCCTGGTAGATGTCTAAAATGACTAAGCCTAATTGGAGGAAAAAGGCCAATCCCAAAGTGGGTATTTAAGTCATTGGGTTCTCGACCGAAAGACAGAATGTTTGGCCGGAGAGGAGCGTTGCTGCACTCTGCTTTCATATGCCACACTCGCATCATTTAATTTACTAACTCATACAGGAGGTGTGCGATCCGGCATGTGTTGATGCATGTTTTCATTTGGGAACGCATGCGCATGTGTGTGTGTGTGTGTGTGTGTGTGTGTGTGTGTGTGTGTGTGTGTGCACATGTTTGTGTAAGAAAAGCAACCAACTGGATCTTACTTGTGTGAGCTAATGGGGGAACAAGACAGATTCATTATGTATTCCTCATAGATATTCTGCTCAGGGCTTTAAACATGAATAAACACTGACAACAGTGTAATTCATACCGTCAATTATGTGCCAGACACGTTTCTACAGGGTTAATGATTGTGACTGAGTGTCAATCATGTGTACGTACAACATAAAGAGTCCACGGGATTGCGTTCCTGTGATTTGTATTTTGTTCAGTGGACATTTTACCTTTCACTTTGATATTGTCACCGCACGAGTCCTCGTCGGACTCACGTCTCCACTTCTTTTCTTGTTTACTTTTGCAGTTGCATCTGCACGCAGGTTGCTTCCCAACAATTAGAGCACAGATTTTTTTTCCTCTCCCCGTTGAGTGGCTGACGCTAAAACTAAGAGCATGCGCAGCAGTCATTATGCAGCAACAACGATAAGGAAAGGCGAAGAGCAGAGTGTGGGAAGAACACAGCGCCTGATTTGGCTGTAGTGTTGCCTTCTGTCTGATCTTCAGCTAAAAAGGCCCTAACTCCTACAACAGGCTTATAACCCCTCGCTAATCCCCCCTTCTGACTCATTTCACTGCAGTTTGAAGCTCTCGCTTTAAATCTCGTCCTCTCGCAGCCGTGCATTTGCACGCACACACACACACACACACACACACACACACACACACACACACACACACACACACACACACACACACACACACACACACACACACACACACACACACACACACACACACACACACACACCAGAGTCGCTGAATAACAAAACCCTTCAGTTGAAATGGAAATGTCTCGCTGGACCGGTAAATTGCACTGAGAAATATCTTGAGCCAAATGTTCACACAGAGACACAAGCAGAGACACGGGCACACACTGCAAATCCATTTTGTGATTTTGTGTTTAATTATAAGTGCGTGCATGCTAGCCACCCGTGACCTTCATTACTGATAGCTTTTTTGTTTTCGTTCAGCTTGTGTTAAATGTTTTCTTGTTTCCGAAAATAATGCTTTTTATGGTAAGAGGACACCCTCAGCGGATATTCACAAAGGCATGGGCACACACACACGCACACACACACACACACACACACACACACACACACACACACACACACACACACACACACACACACACACACACACACACACACACACACACACCGTAAGGATTCAGTCCATTACATGTGTCACTATGCCTGTTCTCTCTCAGGTCCAGTCTAAAATTAACACATTTTCTTTTTTCCCTTTATGCACATCAAATTAAAAATAGTGAGCTGTTGAGTGAGTGAGGCTGTCAAAGGTTTTGAGGGGACAGGAAGTAACCCGTCCCCTCAACAGAAGGCCTTTATGTCATTATTAAAGATTAATGTTTTTACGAGCACTGGCGGAATTAGCATTAGTGACGGTTTTAGTGTCAAACGCTTGTTTCAGAGCTGTCACTCGCCCCCGCCTCCCTAAAATGAGACAGCTTAATATCATGGCACTAATAATACCACCTAATCACTGTGCCAAAATAGCAGATCACAGCCGTGGGTTTAGTGGTGGTGGGGCAGACATAGAGAAAAAGACAGGATTTTGTCACATTGCACCGTGATAGTATTCACAGGAGGCTAGAGCCACTTCTATTGATGTCTGCTTCACATTTTGTCAACACAATTGTCCCTTGATTACCGTGTTGGTCGGGATAAAAACAGATCCTCTTTTTTGCCACGCCTATTTTGGGATAAAGATAAGAAGTGTCAGCAGCTAATCGACAATTCAGCCATTTTGACAGCTTTAAGATAAATCATTTTCTTTAACATTGTTGCTGCTTATTAGTCTTCAAGTTATTTATTTGTATCTATTTATAAGAGGCCCCTGCCCTGACTATAATGCAGAATATTACTCAGCAGCTACACGTGTAAATCCACCAGCAGCTCCTACTGATAGATTGTTCTACGTATAATGTGCTGCTGCTGCAGCTGCACTCTCCATCTTCATTGCCCCATAGAATTGCATTGACCAGTCACATGTGAATAGAATGAGAATATGGTTATGGAGAGATGGATATTTACCATGCAGAACATATCACTGTCTCCGCATTTGGAGCCATTAGGCTCAGTACTCAAACAATATTTCAGCCCCTCTTTAAGGCTGACTATGACTTTTTTTTGTTTTTCTCCATATGATCCAATTACCTTTGTTCATCAGACAGAAGTGAATGGTGGTGATTCTCACTGCAATTGCTTCGCCGTCAGCCTCATGACACACACACTTGAACACAGATACTAGTATACAGTCTCCTGTGAGGCATGTAGGTTGAAAGAGTAATAGCTCAGTGATGAGGGCGGGCTTATCGCCTAACTGTATGGACCATTTAGGCCCCCATTACATACATTAATATATTGTGGGTTAAATGAGCAAAGCAGCCATAGTAATCTGTCGACTGAGATGCTGTGGGAAACTCTGTTTTTGAAGGATGGGGCCGAGCAATTCTCCGCCTTGAACCTGCATTAATGAGTGTTTTTGATCTTTTAGATTCAAATGGCTTTCGGGTTAAGGGTTGTTTGTTGTGCCTACAGTCAACCAGAGACTATCAACATTGGACTTTCGAGGTGTGCAAAGCATTTTAGGTTTAACTTTTTAGGTTACTGATATGGTTTCACAGCCCTCACATTTACTGTGTAATTGAATCTGAGCAACTTCATCAGGCCCTGATACACTTAAACCTTCCAACCAGTATGACAGTAAATGGCAGACATTAGCAACAAGCTAGTGAGTGGTGCATATAGCAAGCTGAATATGTAGTTGGTTTAGTTGGTGGGGACCAAAATTAAGCAAAAAGGCAATTCATATTTAGTGGCCAGCTGCGTAAGTAGGCAACAGGTTAGTCTCATGGCTTCATAAGATACAAATATGTTAGCAGTTGTCCATATCTCAAGTTCTGAGGTTTTGTCTACACTGTTTGACTTACTTCATTAATAATTTGATATATTTGGTGAAATGTTGGAAGTAATAATATGTAACTTCTACTCTGATATTCGTTTAACTACACTGTGTCGGCAATTTTTTTTATAACAAAAATTTTCAACAAGTTAATTGTTGGTCATTTGAAAGGGCAGGCCGAGTAAAAAGTAAACTCGATGTGCGAATTGACACAAATTTACAGCCGAGTATTTAAAAAAGATTTGTGACTGTGTTAGAGCTTTGCAGCCTGTGAAGAGTGTCTCAGACAGTCTTTTTTTTTCTATACTCAGGACAAGAAAGTTTAACGAAACACACTGAAATTGTACTCCTTTGGGGTGTGTTCCATTTAATTTCCTTCCTTGATTATTGCTAATTGTTCCCTGATTAATTGTTCCTTTTCAAAGGTAGATAACTAATATACAGTAAGACAGCTTCTGCTTAGCTTGCACAAACACCACAGAACTGAATGAGCTTTGGAGGCTTTCTGTAATTTATTATGTTCACATCCTTTTTTATTACTTTTGAACCTCCGTGTCTGCTTTCTGTCAACACCTATGCATTTTAAGTTTACAGAGGGTTTCCAGAGAAAATAGATTGTTTTAGTACACAGTACATAGATTAACAATCAGACAGATAAGCAGATTTCTGTGCTGTTAATTACATTAGTAGTGTAGGGGGTAGTGCTTTGCGCTAATTCTTCAATGTCCTTGCTGATGCACTTTGTCTAAACGACCACAATGCCTCAAAAAAAAAAATTCTGGTTTTATGCCAGGACAGTTAGTTTTATGCCAATTAGAAACTAGTTGACACCGTGCTTTTAGTATTCAAGTGGACACAAGTGATTGAGGTGCTTTCAACCAATGTCAGTCGATGTCAGTTAACAGCTTGTCCTGATTGAATAAACAGAGTAAGACGGAGGATGGAGGGATGAGAGGCTACATGTTTGATTAGCCTCTGAAGTGAGGGATGTGCCTTTAATCCCTCCTCTAACTAATCCTTCTTCTTTTGGAGGGTCCTCACAGCCTGGGTCGAAAAGTGTTGTAAGTCCTGAGTGCAGAGACAGCCATCATGCTGGAGGGCTCTTTTACCTCTGTCAGTCTTTTCATTGTCCACACTGTCTACTTTTTGTTCTATCACAGGGACCAGGATGCTGAACATTCAGTACAAAGTGGATATGTTTGATGACTGTGATCACCATTACAAACATCCACAAAGCTGTAATTAAAGTGGCGTCATTTTTAGAAATGCTTCTGGCGTAGCTCTAAGACTGGTGACACTGGTGTCCATCAATTTAGTCCAGATTGAAATATCTTAACTATTTAAAGCCCGCTGACTTTGAAGATTCCTGACTGTTCATGACATGTTTGGCTTTTAATGACATACAGTATTTTCACAAATACTAGGATTGTTGGCATAAAGTTGAGCACAAGAGATCCTAAGGACATTTCCTGTAGCATCACCCACTTTCCTCTGCTATTGTCAACCTGTTGCCCCAATGGGACCTCCGCCCCTGCCGAAAGAAAAACATACTCATAGAACTGGAGTTACATCCAGTACTATTTATTTACTTAGCTCCTGTGCACCCGTTTAACATCAGCTCAGCGTGAGAGTCGCTCATGCATTTGTCTATCATTGAGGCTCGCGCTCTAACACTGACACGCAGCAGAACAGAAGGTGGACGCAGGTTAACGTTACTTGAGTTTATAACAACTACACTTGTTACAAGACAATACAAAAGTTAAATAAAAGCCCAAAGTTAAGCTGTCAATGAACAAACCTCTACCCGATACTGCTTGACCAAAATATACAAAAACTGTTAAACGCACCCCTTAGCTGTATCGACAGAAAAGAATAGCAATATTTGAATTTATCTGAAAGGACTACTGTGCCTAAGTGCAGTCTAACAAAGGTGCAGGTGTAGGTATAGATGCTCAGCAAACGTTATTACATAAATGTATAGCCCCAATGTTTGCAATATGAACAGAAGGTGAGTACTCTTTCAAATAACAGGGGTTTTAGTTCAATGCATATATTTCCCCTGTTACATTTCTCATTCTCCTGCTTCAGAGTTATTACTTATTTCCTATCAAACACTTCTCGAGCTGCAATTACAGAACAAGGTCACAAAAGCAGTAGATGATGAACCCTCACTTGAGCCTGCACCATGTCACGAATTGGATAAAAGAATAAAAAAGAAAAGTAGTAGTACTGGCAGCTACAGCTAATTGTAATTCCCCAAGCACCAGTGGAACTTGAAACCTCAGCTTGTAGCTTTATCCTGAATACTGAGTTTCAGCTGCCTGTACCCATTATAGTCTAACATGCCAGTCCATATCTTGTGCTACACAATTCAATTTAGTCAAATGAATATCCGGGCTCCAGATAGCATGCTGTTGGAGCTATAGCAAAGCTCCACGCAGACAGCAGCTGTCATAAAGGACCGGTCGCTGCATAATGTACACCAACTCCTTCGCCGGTGGTATCAATGTGTGATCAATATGCAATAAAAACTCATTAAAGCAGTCTATGTTCTGTCATGGAAATTAATTCCGGAAGACAAATCTGCAATGTATCACCCTGGATATGATTTCAGTCCATCCATGTAGAAACAAGTTATTTAAAACCAGAAATTGGATATGAAGGGGGGGAGGCGGAGTAAGGAGAGAGATATATAAAAACAGAGATAGAGAGAGGAAAGTGGAGGATGAAACCAACCCATCTGGAAGAGAGGAGACAGAAAGAGTCCATGACAGCCCAGCATAATGAGATTCGGTCATCTGTGTGGCTTTCCATTCACCTGAAAGGGAATTAACATTAAAAAAAAACACACACACACACACACGCTATTCTCCATTCTGCTCACATCTCTTCAAATCATCATTGCTTCATATCCATCCTTCCCACTCACAGTGATTGCAGCATCTGGTGGATCAATCATCAAACTGTTTATTGCAAAAGGTGGCTTTTTACCTGGTTTAAAGGCAGTGAGACAAAAACAAAACCAAGAAATGTGACTGAGAAGTCAGTTCTAACCATATTTCACTGCAAACATGCAAGCTCATTGGATGTTTTCACCTCAAATGCTTTTTTGGTTTAATCTTGTTTAGTGAGGCCTTCATGCCGGGGCACTGCTGTGAGCTATGGAGGAAAAAAAATGCAGCGTGAGGTTTTCTGCTGGATAATCTATGTATTCCTTCCCCCTTTGTCAGTTAACAACACAAAAATACAGACATTACAAGAGCAGCTCAATCTGTATGATAAAATGTAGCTGCTGGGGGATACAGCCCCCCCCCCACACACACACACACACACTCTGCATGGACTTGTGTTTTAAGACAGGCAATAGGTGTGCTATTTGTATTTTTAGGCAGTTAAGAATACACATAGGGTTAGGGTTATGCATGTGCATTCACAACAGCCCACACTTGTACCTTCCCTCCCACTCCGTTGTATTATAATCACACATATTCTAATAATCATTTATAGCAAAATCAGAAATTGATTACCTGCATCGATCTGCACATTTACCTGCTGTAAGAGAGACCGATAATCTTCATTTTTCAAAGAGGAATTTGAGGATTGATCGAGACTTACTTTAGCTTTCATCTCCTCTACAGTACCACCAAGACAAGGCGGAGGCACACGCTTGCTAACTTATCAACGTTTCACTGGAACGTGGCTGAATGATTGAGTGGTTGTCGAGGAGTCGGGGGTCTTAGACGATTTGGATCATGTGTTAATGTGACACGCGCTAATTATCTGCTGTGCTGGAATAGTATATTGATCCGTATTACGTTAGTCATCTAGTTACCAGCTATTGAGAGCAATAACTCACGCTGGTTCCATTTACTCGTGATCAATGATTCATATGAATTACTGAATTAAAATCAATGTAACTGACATCTAATCATTACTTTAGACTGGTAAATTACCATAAAAGGCGCCAATTACTGAATAGACATGATGGTGCAGTTCCTTCTATTGTTAGTGTTGTCAATAAGCAACGTAATGATGCTCTCTAGTCTCTGCAATTTAGTTCATTGTTTGAATTGTTGTTAATTCTCGCAATAAAATGCTTGCCATTTCCTTTTAGTTTTTGTTTGCAGCATTATGCTTTTACTGTTTTTGTAATGCAGGAGGACTTGTAAGAGTTGTTAAGGCTGTATGTGTGTGTGTGTGTGTGTGTGTGTGTGTGTGTGTGTGTGTGTGTGTGTGTGTGTGTGTGTGTGTGTGTGTGTGTGTGTGTGTGTGTGTGTGTGTGCGCATGCGCACACTGTTGTCTGCTTGCTATGACTGCAGTATTTTGTTCGGAGTCAGATCCTGTGAATAGCTCGGCTAATTTTTCCATTTATCCCTGACTCTGCGTTTACAAATCGGCCCTGTCACATCCTATTCATCAGTTTCACTTATTCCACATTCTTATCACACTCTCTGGCTTGTGGTTATCCTTGAGCTCGTTTATTTGGGCCATTTAAACCCAGACCTACAGCATAGTGCCATAAAAAAAAATTGTCCAACCAAGTGGATGCTGTTTCTTGGTTTCTCTCTTCTTGTTTTATTTTGTTGTCTTCTGTGTCCCCTTTCAATCTCACCTCCTCCATGTGTAAAGTCAAGTCATTTGTTTTCCCATTTCCATAATACATTAGAATCGTTGGTCTCTATTTGCTTAGATTAAGCGAGGCCGCATGAATGACAAGCCCTGGGAAGGTTTTTAGCTCAGAAACACATGACAACGCACACCGGGTCCTCTCTATGTAAAATCACAGATGAATATTTATAATTCCTCCCATCTGTTCGATGAATAATCATCAGCACCATAATTGATTCTGACAGTGGACTTAGTAGAGCAGCCAATCACCGCCCACTTTGACTTCAAGGCCCCACAGTGAAAAAAACATATTTTAATAAGACGAGGAGAGCAAAGCCTTTGCTGTGCCCCAGATTTGTGGCTTTTATTCCTACCTGCCATCAGGAAGTTAAATATTCTTATCCGCTGCCATCTTTGTGGCTGCACATTCATGATCTTCAATATCATTCACTTTGGAAAGCTCACTGTTGGCTGGGAAATCATTGGAACTGTATGAATCACAGCATGTCTGTCTTTTTTGTCCCATCCGTCCTCCATTAGTCTGGGTTAGGACAGGGCTCAGTGGATTGATGAATGGGGGACGTGGCTTGCAGGGAATTTCCTTTACTACTCTTTTCAGCTATAGCATGGAAGCTTTGCCAAAGTGCCTTTCAACCGGTTCAATGGTTTATTGCTGCTTACCACTGAATGTGTGCATCTGTGTGTATGTGTACATGTAAACACACACACACACAAATAGACGAAAAAACACATCATAAATCTGCTGTGGTGTTTGGAGTGTGTTTCTCTAGTGGAGACTCATCGCCACTATGTGCTGGAAGACTGTTTCTGTCTATGAATAGGAAGTCTGAGTGGAAAGGCGGCTTTCTGTCATAGAAAACCCTGCGACAGCACAATGTATATGGCTCAGCTTTCACTGCCCCGGGCTTCATTTGAATTGACTCATATGCTGTTTGTTTACTCACATTTAAAAGCAGCGGGTAGCAATATCTGTCTGGTCTATGTGGTGTATTGTATCTGCTTTTTACTACCCAGCCTCTTCTTGAAGTGAATAAAGTTCAGCATATTTATCTCTGAAAGTGATATATATCATTCTCGCTGTCTTTTTTTGAAGTGAAGGTTGTAGATAAGGCGTTTAACTCTGCACTCGATCTGAGGATATTTGTGTGCATTTTTAAAGAAATATAAGCATTCTGAAGTTTATTAAAACTTTGAACTGCTATTTCCCTGACAGAAAAAAACACATTCATTTCACGTGCAAAAACTCATGATCTCATGTAAAACATGTATTTTGCCAAAGGGCAACATGTGGTTTTGGTACTTTTGTGTGTTTTGTTGGTGTAATGTGTGATTATATGTTGCCACATGTGGTAAACCTGTGTCGTCCATGTGATCACGTGTCCTATGTGGAAAACATGGGAATCCCGTGTGTTTTTTGTGTAAGGGTGGGATCCGGTCACCTGAACTAAAATGCCCCTCTCTCCTGTGTCCTGTCTTCATTCCAGGCACCGTCAGCCTGTTATATTTAAAACATAGTCATCATGTGAAAATAAAATGAGAACAGCAACAGCACAAGTTGAGAAGATTCAACAAATCAGAAAACGGATTCAGTAATGTAAGTGTTATCTAAAGTTTGCTCACCTTAGCTAGCATGAGCCACCATAAGCTACCATACCAAGTCAGGTTGCAGTGGACCACCTGAGTGCCCTCAATTCAGCAAGGGTCTTTTCTATTGCCAATGATCCTGCTTCTCATTTGTAAGACAAATGAAATGTTTTTTCTTCTTGTAAACTGCAGACTGTTGGAAATTACCATGACCACAAACATATTCCCCCAGCAGCTACTAAGCTTTGAACTATCAGCTTTTTAAAAGGTGCTGCACGACACTTACTTACTGAGTTATACTAAGCTTATTCTTCAACTGAAGTAGAAGTGCAGTTAAGAATAGCTGCTATTCATTTCAGATATGTTTTGACTACCTGTTACCTCGAAAATCTTGAACTATTCAGGATGACATCAGCAAAATGCTGTCAGTTTTATTTTATGCATCATTGTTATTTTCTACAAGCCCTATTCACTAAATAAACTGAATAAACATTTCAAAATTCCCCACGATGCTCAGGCTAGTCAATTCCAGGAACTCTTCCACTGTCTATTGTCTTTTTAAACATACTCTCTTCTGAGCCGAAGCTTTCTCGGGCTCTCCAACTTGATGGTCTTAAATGACTGGCTCATTGGCTTTCGCAGGTATACCTGCCTTTCACAATCTCCCGCCAAAACCTATAATCTGCCTGCCAGTGCTGAAAGTGTTTTCTAACCGGCATATGGCTCCACATGTTTGTGTCTGTACAGTGGGTACGGAAAGTATTCAGACCCCTTTAAATGTTTCACTCTTTGTTTCATTGCAGCCATTTGCTAAAATCAAAAAAGTTCATTTTATTTCTCATTAATGTACACTCAGCACCCCATCTTGACAGAAAAAAACAGAAATGTAGAAATTTGTGCAAATTTATTAAAAAAGAAAAACTGAAATATCACATGGTCATAAGTATTCAGACCCTTTGCTGTGACACTCATATTTAACTCACATGCTGTCCATTTCTTCTGATCCTCCTTGAGATGGTTCTACTCCTTCATTGGAGTCCAGCTATGTTTAATTAAACTGACTGGACTTGATTAGGAAAGGCACACACCTGTCTATATAAGACCTTACAGCTCACAGTGCATGTCAGAGCAAATGAGAATCATGAGGTCGAAGGAACTGTCCAAGGAGCTCAGAGACAGAATTGTAACAAGGCACAGATCTGGCCGTGGTTACAAAATAATTTCTGCAGCACTCAAGGTTCCTAAGAGCACAGTGGCCTCCATAATCCTTAAATGGAAGAAGTTTGGGACGACCAGAACTCTTCCTAGACCTGGCCGTCCAGCCAAACTGAGCAATCGTGGGAGAAGAGCCTTGGTGAGAGAGGTAAAGAAGAACCCAAAGATCACTGTGGCTGAGCTCCAGAGATGCAGTAGGGAGACGGGAGAAAGTTCCACAAAGTCCACTATCACTGCAGCCCTCCACCAGTCGGGGCTTTATGGCAGAGTGGCCCGACGGAAGCCTCTCCTCAGTGCAAGACATATGAAAGCCCGCATAGAGTTTGACAAAAAACACATGAAGGACTCCCAGACTATGAGAAATAAGATTCTCTGGTCTGATGAGACCAAGATTGAACTTTTTGGCGTTAATTCTAAGCGGTATGTGTGGAGAAAACCAGGCACTGCTCATCACCTGCCCAATACAATCCCAACAGTGAAACATGGTGGTGGCAGCATCATGCTATGGGGGTGTTTTTCAGCTGCAGGGACAGGACGACTGGTTGCAATTGAAGGAAAGATGAATGCGGCCAAGTACAGAGATATCCTGGAAGAAAACCTCTTCCAGAGTGCTCTGGACCTCAGACTGGGCCGAAGGTTCACCTTCCAACAAGACAATGACCCTAAGCACACAGCTAAAATAACAAAGGAGTGGCTTCGGAACAACTCTGACCATTCTTGACTGGCCCAGCCAGAGCCCTGACCTAAACCCAATTGAGCATCTCTGGAGAGACCTGAAAATGGCTGTCCACCAACGTTCACCATCCAACCTGACGGAACTGGAGAGGATCTGCAAGGAAGAATGGCAGAGGATCCCCAAATCCAGGTGTGAAAAGCTTGTTGCATTATTCCCAAGAAGACTCATGGCTGTACGAGCTCAAAAGGGTGCTTCTACTCAATACTGAGCAAAGGGTCTGAATACTTATGACCATGTGATATTTCAGTTTTTCTTTTTTAATAAATTTGCACAAATTTCTACATTTCTGTTTTTTTCTGTCAAGATGGGGTGCTGAGTGTACATTAATGAGAAATAAAATGAACTTTTTTGATTTTAGCAAATGGCTGCAATGAAACAAAGAGTGAAAAATGTAAAGGGGTCTGAATACTTTCCGTACCCACTGTATATTTGTGTGGTATGGTGTGTCCATATCACAACCAATCCTGGGGGTAGACCGCAGCTGTGAGATTATAATTGACTTCAGGGGGCTTGGAGGGTAGATTAGCATGTTGCATATGTGTGTGTGTATTTGCATGTCTCCGAACAGGCCCATTTATGGGGCGTTAACGTAGCTATTAATGTCACAGCTGGAGGGAAGCATCAGTGTGGTAAATGGAATTTGTTTACTTGTCTGTGCACACATGTATTTTTGTTCATGTGTGTACGTGTTTCCTCAGTGCAAGTAGGTGTTTGTTCAATGCGTACGAGTTGGGGATATGCGAAATGTCACACCTCACGGGTAGCAGGAGGGCTTTGATGTGGCGCATGAACCTTTTCCAATTTTAAGGCCTACAACTTCTCCTGGGCATCCAATCAGCTGTGAGGGGGTGAAGCGTGGGACTGGAGGCTTATGGGAAATATGGCTGGCCTTTCACGGCAGGAGATTGAAGCAGCTAGTATTTTCCACTTGGTAACACTGAGGTCTTATTACTGAGTCATGATCACTGACCACCCAACACAGTTTATACAAGGCGCACCTGAGATGTGCAATAAATCAGATTAGAGAATCTAAACCTCTTCTTTCATTTCATGATTGAAAAGTATGATGGCTGTGACAGTTTGTACGACAAGTCAGAGGAAAGTGAAATAAATAGAAAATAGGTCAGTCTGTGAAGCCTTTCACTACTGGAACATGCATGAGAGAAATGGGGATTGCACACATCCACACACACTCACATACACCCACATGCACGCAGACATGCAAACACAGTCACACATAAACATAGTCCAGCTGTTACGTTCTCTCCTCAACCTCTCTGGTGACCTGAAATGAAGTGACCCTAATGTGCTTATCTTCTCTTAAATGTATTCAACGCTCTCTGAGCCTCTGAAGTGAGTTTGTGTATTCATGCGTTTGTTTATGCACACAACTGTGGGAATACATGAGCACACGGCTCTGTGGCTGTTATAAACAATGCAGTGTTGTTGTCTTCAGACTACTGTTCCAAACTGTAAATGTGATGTAGGGGGTGATAAAAAGAAAGTGTGCTGTGTGTATCTGAAACTAATTAAACATGTCTGCATTTATTTTTTTTTAAGCTGCAGGGCCTCAGTCACTCAGTTAATCAATCAATGCTGTACATGTAACAGTGTTTAGCCCTACGACTTGGCTCTATGGAAGCTGATTGGTGTACTCAGTATTAAACATGATTTACACATGATGTATCACTCTGAATAATCTTTAGGTCTTAATTTATTTATAAAAGAGAAAATAAAACCAAAGAAATGGAACTAGCCCCTTAAAACTGGAGAAAATATACATATAACTATCGTTTTTCAACGTGTTGAAGTGTCTACAATATAACTTTTAACAGCAGCCACACACTTTGCTAAAGGTTTGTAAAAAGTTTGGTGTTGATTCAATGGACTTGGCTCAGGTCAGTACTGCAGGTGTGGTTGCATCAGTGACTCAGATCACTGAATTATTTGGATAAAAAAAAAAAAAGCACAGTTGCATCTTTCTGTCCTTTTCTCCAGAAGTCCCTGTACACCCACAATGTGCCAGATGAAAATACAGAGGCTGGCTGTATAATTTTGACCCCTTCAGCCAAAACAGAACTTTTTGCAACAATATGTTGACTTGGTAGTTAGTCTCTGTGTTTATCTTGCTAGATAGATCGAATAATTGTAGCATTTAGACGTGTTTTTACTGTGACGCATCAAAGTGACTTCACTGCAACAGGCCTAAATCATTATTTTTGGTTTTACAGTCATACTTCCCACCTGTCCATGGTGCTCTGTGGATTAAAAGATTTATTGTCTGTGGATATTGCATTTTTCATCGCTGTAAGGACCACAAATGAAAATCTGTCCACCACTATTATATGATGTCATAGACAGATATGTAAAAACCTGGTCAACACCAAACAACCCACAAGGTTTTAGACTCTACGACTACAAGTAAAAGAGCATACATATGTGGTACTTTTACTGTTATTGGTCACTGAAGTAGTTAAGCTCTTTCTGAACAACATACAAGTGCACTGGAAGTGCAGTAGTGTGAGCATCACACCACATTTCCATTGCAGAGGCCTTCTCCCTGTGGCTGTTCCGACTCTACTTATTAAAAGTCAAGCTGACATGAAGGTCCTCGGAGGTGAAGCAAGCACAGAAACGTCTGCGAGAGAGAGTGAGAAGAGAGGCGAGGGAAGAATGAAGCTGACAGTCGGCGTTCGGAGAGCGTTTTTCTGCCGACAGGTCCCACCTAGCCTAGGTCAAAAGCAGGAATTGAGATGAAAAGAAGGAGAGAAAAAGGAACGGGTGTCGGGGATTAGAACATGGTGAAGAGGTGTGTGTGTGTGTGTGTGGGGGGGGGGCATAAAAGCTGCAGCGGGAGGTTATGTGTCACACTTGTATCTCTCATTGTGGGGTATAGTCTGCATTTTGCTTAAGAACAAGCATAAAAAAAAATATATATATATATCCAAATAATAATAACTCAGCTTGATCTTATCACTCTAAGCTGTTGGTTTTTCATTTTTACAAACTGATATCACACAACCTTGTCACAATGCATTTTCCATTTTGGTGGGTGTGCCGCACCACTGAAATGTAATCCTCTCTCACAATAACACATTTATTCAATCCACAGCTAGTGGATCAGTTGACATTTTGGCTCTTATAAGCTCCTTCTTTCTCTCTGCGTCTCTTTGTCCCTGATTCCATCCTGGGATATCTTCAGCCTTCATATACATACTGCAGTTTTGTATGAGGAGTGAGTCACCTGTTACTGGTTACCTCACCTGTTACATTGGAGGAATCTTATGGACGTTACAGACTGAGTGAGTCCCAGTTGAATGAGAAGAGGGAGATGAGAGGATGGATGTCTCCAGCATTTACATACGAGAGAAAAGGGAGAGGAGAGATTAAATAGGTGTTGAGGCAAAGAGAGGAGGAAGGTGGGAAGTGAGCAGGGAGAAGACAAAAGAGGAGAGGAGGGAGGAGAGGCAGGCCTTATCAGCATTCATTCATCCCACACTGGATGAAATTACCCTTCTCTGTCTCGCTATGTCTGCGGTCACTGCTATTTGGCATGGGCTGGGGATTTGCAGTGGTCATAAATCTGTGTGTGTGCATATGTTTGTGTGTGTGTGTGTGTGTGTGTGTGTGTGTGTGTGTGTGTGTGTGTGTGTGTGTGTGTGAGAGAGAAAGTGCGAGACATGTGAAAGCACGGCTATGCTGTTGCAGGTGGGTGTTTGTGTTTAGGTGCCCTGTCGTTACGATGAAAGGACTTTGTGGACAGAATAAAATGTACGGAAATTAATCTGCAGCATGAGGAACAATCTCTCATAAATCATACCTGTGTGTGTGTGTGTGTGTGTGTGTGTGTGTGTGTGTGTGTGTGTGTGTGTGTGTGTGTGTGAGAGATACTGATATGGTAGTCAGCTAAAGCCAAAGCAAGTCCTCAGATCCCCTGCTTTCCTTAGCTCACTAATCAATAAGCAACATTAGTAACAATTAGATGTGGGTGTCTCTGTGTTCCTGGATCTTTGTGCTAGCATTCGTGTGTGTCTCTGTGTGTGTGTGTGTGTGTGTGTGTGTGTGTGTGTGTGTGTGTGTGTGTGTGTGTGTGTGTGTGCGTGCGTGCATGTGTGTGTGCGCGTGTGTGCGCGTGTGTGTGCGCGTGTGTGCGCGTGTGTGTGCGTGCGTATGCGTGCGTGCGTGTGTGCTCATTTGTGAGTGCGGATTAGCCTGCGCTGAAACACTAGTTAAAAGAGCCCTCCGGTTGATGAAATCTCTTTAGTGAAAAAGCTGATTTAATTGGGTTGCTCCCCAGTCCTTTCACCGATAAGGACGCCTTGATAAAAGATAATTCCCCTCTTTATTCTTTGCTTCATCTTCCCTTCTTGCACACCGCTCCTCATATTTTATTTGCAATGTCCCTTGATTTCTGTTTCTTCCATTCTTTCACCTTCAGGTTTTTACCTTCTTGTCTGCGTACACAGTACGTATATTCTCTCTGGCTTTCCAGCTTCCTCTCCCTCCCCATGCCCCTCTAATTTATTTCCTCTGTGTGCTGTGTGTGAAATGCTAAATTAGTAGTCGGGTAAAAAGAGGGCCTTGGAGCAAGAGACATCAATAGCTTCCTTTTCTTTCTGAGAACTCCCTCTCTCTCTCCTTCCCCCCTTCCTCTTCTCTCTCTCTCTATCTATCCTCCTTTCTCTCTCTCTTTTACCCTGCTAATAAAGCCAAATTGGCATGAAACCTAGTGGCCTCTCCCCTCGCCTGCACTCTTTTCTCTGCTTAAAGGGCCGTGCCGGTGAAGAAGCGACAATGACAAAAAAGATGATGTCATTTCCCCTCCAAAAATATACCCCGCCCTCATCAAGTTCCCTTTATCTTCACCTTTTTTTGACTCCCTTTCATGCAGCCTTATGTCTAATCTGTTTGCTTCAGGTGCCATTCTTGCGTGCTCGCCCTTTCTCATAAATGACCTCGATATTTCCTCTGCTCCTTTTGGTCTGACTTTTTTTTGGCATTCCCTTGAGAAAAGTGGGTTTGAACATTTAAAAAAAAAAAAATGTCTGAATCACTTGGTGTGTATTTAATAAGTCTGCCTGCCAGCCTTACTTACATGCCAATCTTACTGCCCCCCTTTTGAAGGAGTTGGCGCACAGCGACCCCGACATTGGCAAGGCTCTCACAGAGTTTAGATTTAACAACCGCGCTCCTTTTTTCATCTCTACGTCTTCCCTGACCTTGAGAAGCATTTTTTGTTGTTGTTTTTGTGCCGACTCCTTGATGCTTGCCTTGCTTTGTAAAAAGAAAGAAACTTCTTCAGACCCTAAACTTGGACGAGAGGCCCTTTTTAAATTCCCAAAGGGCAGGCGAGAGTTGAGCGCACCTGTCATCCGCTTGTCCTCTCCTTTCACAACTTTGGCTATGAATTATAAATACAGCGTTTCACTCTCTTTATCCTTCCCTGGACATGGAGCGTCCCATGCACACGCACGCACGCACGCACGCACGCACGCACGCACGCACGCACGCACGCACGCACACACACACACACACACACACACACACACACACTGTATTCTTTCCCTTTTGGGTTATTCATATAGTGTACATAGCAGTACTTGATCCATAGCTTATTTGCATTTCCTTTGTTCTCTCCCTCTTCTATTGCCCTCCTTTGGCCCAATCTGTTGTCATACTCTTTCTCGTTTTGCCCCTCACTTTGGCATCGCACCAAAGAGTGACATAGAGGTTGAAAAGTTTTGGATTGGCAACACCAACTTTTCCATAAAGTATGTATGACCCACTGTCACCAGTAGTGTGTGTGTTTTTTTCCCCCTTTTTCTCCGAATGATGAATTCAGTGAAGACTATGATCTCCCTTTCTGATCACGCCTCCTGGTGTTTGTGTGTGCGCCAGCGTGTTTGCATTCACCTGCTGTATCTATGCGAGTATGTCCTGTCCCTCTGGGAGTATTTACACATTAAGTTTGAGCCTGTGATTATTTTGACTTGGTAGCCGTCTTGTACTCAGAAGAGCCGAGGCACTAATATAATTGCCAATTAAATTAAGGAAGCAGGCTTTCCACACACCCCCCCGGTGAGTTTGCATAGTGGCTCCTGAAGTGCTCTACACACATTCACTGAATACTCGGCAAATAGACTCCCTAAAGTAATAAGGTTCAAAAATTGTTAGAACATAAGCTAAATGTGGAATGAGCAGATTTTTCTCTGTCAGTGTCAGACCTCTACTGGTAGAAACACAAGTTTCACAACAACACTTGATTATGAGCCAAAACCTATTTTTTTTGTGACTGAGTATGAAGCATGAACATCTTTTGACTGCTTTGAGTACAAAAATATTTTGTTTTTATTGTTTTGCTATACTTTGTTGTGTTTTTCAAATTAGAGATAGCATGTGAAGCTTTACAATCTGCAATGTTTCCAGTGATGGAGGAAGTAGATATCTTACTGAAGTAAAAGTACCAACACACCAGTCTAACAGTGCCCCGTAACATTTGTTTTAGACATTATAATTTTTAAGTATGATACTAATATCCTAAATTTACTTAAAATATCAGAAGCATAGACTGTCTATCAACATGGACAAAATCTCAGTGTCTGAAAAATAAAGCCAATGCGGGAGTGCAGTACCACTAATGCCACTAGGGGCTGGCTCCACAAACCTCTAGTTCCAATAGACTCCCATTCAAGAAGTGTCATGAATAGTCATTGTGATGTTACTAGCCAAATTCACTCCTTCTGATCAGTGTTCTGGTAGTCTTTCTGACAATGATTTCATAATTAATTAGATATTAGTCCTCAAGGAAAGGTATATTTGGTGGATGGTCAGAGATTCCTTGGGCACTCAGTCAGCTCATCCAAATATGATCGCTTCTAGCTTAAAAAAAACAAAAAACAGATAGGGAAAAACTAAATGCCAGACTGGAGTCTTCAAAATGGCAGTTCACAAACAAATGGTTCGGTTACCCACTGATCAGAAGTAAAAACACTCATCAGTGTGTAAATAGCACTGTTGTAGTTGGTTAAGATGTTTATGTAGAGTTAGGTATAGTACATTGGCTCCCAAACTTGAGGATGGTTCCTCCTCCTAAAAGTCATAATGGATATGTATGACGAAATAATGCAGAAAAGCTCAGCCCTGCTGCACAGAGTAGTAGTGATTTCCTAATTGTGTGAAATATTGGATCTTTTAACCTCTTTGTTATACAAATGAAACCATCTGATAGGTGTAGAGGGGGAATCACCCTCGGGTGCAAATGCAGACAAGTAATCTGACTCAAAGGGCCTCCCGAAGACACTGCTTTTTTTGGAAAGGCTCACAAGTCCAACAGGTTAAGATCCCGTGGTTTAATCTAATAAATAAATACATCTTGCAAATGTAGATATTATATTAAAACTATTTATGCAAAAATAAATACTTTCCTCCTACCTGTAGTGGGTAGAAGTATAAAGGTCAATAAATGTACTTGGTTATTTTCCACCACTGAATGTAAATTAAAAGAGTCAGAAGTAAATTCACATACAATGATAGTGTATATTCACTTGACACTGATGACTCCCTTTTTCCTTCTCACAGGAAGTGATTTAGGAATTCTGCATTAGTATGTGAAACATCCCCTCTCTTCAACTTTCTAAATTACACTCTGCTCTGCCCATTACTGCGAGCCCAATGGGAGCGAGGCTTGTTTAGCTCTGCTCCAATGGGAGTAGATGTTGTTTGAAGGCCTGCCATTTCAATCACGGTTGTTGTTCGGCTGTCGTTGTCTTCTGGGGAACCTGGCCAGGCTCGTCGCCAGGGGGACATATGTGGTTCATCACTCCTGTAATTGGATTTGATTTTGCGTTCTCTGCTTTTTCCTTACGTTTAATTAAGGGACTGTGCCACCGGAGACTTCTGGCCAGCGCGAAGCATCATAGAACAAAGAGGGAAGGACTGATAGGTAGCCCAAAGTGAGGTTGCTTGGTGATTAGTGTTTTGGGAAAAGTGGGCAAAAAGTTAATTAGTATATATAGTTATTTGTCAGTTTACAATTTGTTGGAGTCCTACTCGAGGGAATGGAAGCAGTTGTATACAGGCTCTAGGTGATTGTATTTGAGACCAGTATTTTCACCTTGTGTGTATGTGAGCGCATCAGTTCAATAGCAAGACTACGGGGGTTGAGGAGAGGGGAGGAGAGGCGGTGATATGCGCGAGTAGCTGCATCGATTATGACATGGCCTTCCTCTCAGGGGGAACCACGGCCAGGCCATTTGTTTGACAGGAAAAGAGTGGAGGAAGTCTATTAGCGTGGTGCCTTCATGGACTGATGACAGGCAGCTGCAGCGGCTAGGACTGAACCCACTGGGACCGACCCCTTCACCCACTCCACCCCCACTCCCTCCTGCTGGTGGTTGAGGCAAAAACACAGAGGAAGAGAGATAGCGGGAGATGGGATTTATGCTCCCAAACCCCAGGGGTGCTTTGAAGGTCAAGATCTTACAATTGCGTATTTAATGTTAAGGAGGGGAGAGGACAGTGTATGTGTGAGAAAGGGGTCATATTAATGGTTTTCACCTTATCCTTTTAGTATTTTACTGACAAGGAAATAGAAATGACCCCAGTATACGTAACTTGTTTTTGGCCTCATCTCTTACGAAGTGACTGCCACTAGTTAAAGTTAAATATATATGCTATGTATGAATTTGATGCTTTAAAGATTTTAAAGTTTCTTCAGGAGGTGCTCTTTTCACTGATGATGACTCACTACTCATAATAAGTGTCCACACTAAACACTATCCTGTTGGGATTTTGCCAGAAATATAAAGTGTGCAGAACCATTCGGTAATGTCTACCAGGGGTGCAAAATGTGTCATATTTGCTAGGGCATCAAGATCTATTAGCCCAATAACAATTCATCTGATTTCCATAGTCCTGCTGAATGAAACCTGTTATCAGGCTGATTTAAAATGTCTGGGAAGCAATGGAATAGAGAGAAAAAGTGCTCTTAGCTGAACAACTTTTGGATCTTATGTCATGCTTCCAACGGGAGATTATGTGTCAGGAGGCATGAGGTAAATAGATTAATGTTGGTAGCGCAACAAACCTATGAGTAACAGAATGAGTTACGGGAAATTTATGTTGGAAATTTTATGGATTTTTACATGGAAGTAAATTCCTTTGACTAGATTAGCTATGGATATATAAAAAAATAACAATACAAAATTAATTACATAAAATTATACGGGCTGATTTAATCTGAACACCCTGAAGTGGACGTGCTAAAAGACATGGGGAAAAAAAAAAAAAAAAAAAAAAAACATTTGTGGGAGAAAAATAAGAATGATTACATAAGGACAAATACAATTTAACTCCTGAATATTCTCCAAAATATCTTGCATACTGTGCACAAGAGGATTTTTTTTTTTTCCCACAGAAAGAGCTACCTGACACTTGAAGTTTACAACCTCATAAAGCTTCATTACTAACTACAATTGCATTGCATCAATTGAAAATAATGAAAAGCAAACAATTATTTATGAGACAATTGTGCAAACCAGGGCTTACGGCATTGTGAGCAACCCCCATCAGTCAGGCTACTTGGCTTTTGAAAATTGCTAAGCAGCTTCCTTTCTGACTGTGCAGCTTTCGCCCCAAGCTAAGGCAACACTCACTCGCTGCCTCCGCCGTCATAGATCAAATTTGAGCACTCATTCCAGCTTAGTTAAATTCCCCCACGTGATTGCCCATGCACATGAATATAGCCCTGAGCCAAGCTTGAGTTAGCAGCGCCGCTCCTGTTTTGCACAAAATGTAACGCAGCCTTCAAAAGTGCCTTGCTATTTTTCCCTCGCTGTCATCCTGACACCCCACTGCCCTCCTCGCTGCTACGCACAGCTCTTGAGTGGCAGTGGTTCGCCCACAGAATTCCACAACAATCTAATTCTGCCACTGATTGACCGTTAGAACACAATAATTATGTAAGCTAGGCAGCCATCAGCGCTGGCATACAACTGAGCACTCAATTGTGCACTTTTTGAGGCGTGGAGTAGAAGGTCGTAAGGCCTTGCTTCTTCTTTTTTCTTTGGACAATAAAAAACACCAAAGATGGAATTTTTTTTATTCTTGACTGTGCTATTGCGATACAGTAAAAATCTCACTCTCAATGTTTATAGCAGAGATGGACCTTGTTTACGGGTGTTCTTTCACATGTATGCACATGGTCCTAAAATAGCAAATAAACATGCAAGTGAAAACACAACAGAAAGGACCAAGCAACAAGTTTCACTTCAGGTTGCAGTTCAATAACAGTTATGTCCTTGGCGCCACCGTCTCTGTTGTTAACGTTCCATGTGGGCTGCAGGCGCAAGGCCAAAGAAATGAATCCATCCCAAGCCCTTGACTCTCCGAACAACTAACTGTCAGTGACAGAAGTGAGATTGATTTTTGTCCCAAAGGGGCAATTTGAGATTCGAGCAAAAACATAGTCATTTTCATTGCAATTCTGAAAGGTTACATTGCCTAAAAAGGAGCAGAATAATGAATAAATCTGAGGGCCGGTCTCTGGATAAATTGCGGCAGGTAAAGGGCTGTTAAAGAAATGGAGGGATAATTGGGCAGTTTAACAGACATAGGAAAACTGAATCTAAGCTACAGGTTACAGTTTGGAATGAAGAGACGTTGTCAGAAAAATAATGACAGTGGTAATTGATATGCGAGGACTGATGCAGGAAATAAAAAGTAGCATTTTTTTCATGGTCATTTCGACAAAGATACACTTTCTCTGTTATGATATAAAATATTTCAACTCGAGTGACATCTTCCCATCGTGGTTGCAAGATTTATGCAACGGCTTTTGCCAATGAATTTCCATATAGGTAGGCTGGTCTGTTCTGATTGAGTCTGATAAGGTTCCAGATCAACAGGGCACGGTGACATGAAAGAGTAATGAAAGTACATTTTTTTTCTTAAAGGTTTTCCTTCAGAAAATATAAAGATGTGCCTGTGTCTGAGAATTATATTTTTTTAAAGGGATGAGTTTGTTTCACTGAGGCAGACTGAGCCACCATGACACACACACACACACACACACACACACGCACGCACACACACACACACACACACACACACACACACACACACACACACACACACACACACGCACGCACACACGCACACACACACACACACACACACACACAACCATGCAGAACTTGTTACCTGATGAGAATTTTCTTATTTCTGTAGATTTTCAACGCCTGGAAGAATTTGAAGGTGGGCAAAGAAGGAAAAATGAAAGAGCAGATTGTGTGAAACTTGTGTGTGGAGTTTTGTGAGCCTCTACCTGTGTGTGTGTGTGTGTGTGTGTGTGTGTGTGTGTGTGTGTGTGTGTGTGTGTGTGTGTGTGTGTGTGTGTGTGTGTGTGTGTGTGTGTGTGTGTGTGTGTGTGTGTGTGTGTGTGTGTGTGTGTGTCTAGACTTGGCCTCCCAACTTGTCTGTAGCGAGCCTGTCATAGACTACTCCGCTCAGCAGTACTGTAATATCCACTCATTCCCTCCCAATCCTTACACGGAGCCACACACACACACACACACACACACACACACACACACACACACACACACACACACACACACACACACACACACACACACACACACACACACACACACACACACACACACACACACACACACACACACACACACACACACACACACACACACACACACACACACACACACACACACACACTTCTGCACACACACACTCATTCTCTTTATTCTGTTCATCTGGCCAATGCTGACTCAGGAAATATGGAGACCAAAAAAACAGACAAAGAGCTGACAACACCGGGTCATTTGGCCCGCAGCAAAAGGGTTGCATCGGTTGACAAAATGTGCAGCGTGCTGGCCGCAGCTCTTACGAGCACCTCATTGAGTGTTTTCATTTGAACATTTCCTATTCCTGTCTTCATCAAAAACAGCAAGAAAAGACAGTCCCCTGTCCTTTTCTGTCTTCACACTCAGCATTTCATCCATCTTGTCCTCCTTTGGCTGTGCTGTTAGTTCTATTGTGGAGGCCAGATGAAATAAAATGGAAGAAAAAGCCATTTACTTTATGCAGGGGACCTCACCAGTCAGCGCCTCCTTATCTCATCATTGATTGGCTTCTGGATTAGCCACCCGCTTTGACCAGTGTGTGGTATCGACGGGCTGCCTGTCACAGTCAAGAGACCCCTTCAAGCCAGTGAATAGTACTCAATGGACACCGGGCGGGGGGTATCGACGCCGACCTGGCAACCAGACGGGTCTTTTGGCTGATACCACAGGGTGTCATTCTCAGGGCCGCAATCAGGAATTCTGAGAAGGTGTCGGATGCAGCGGTTGGGATTATTGTTTTAAAACTGCAACACGCTGCTCATTACTCATTTCAAAATTGATATTGTTTAGGTTATTACTTCTCAGGAGGAGTCCATTCATCACACTACTGTGTATACCACCTCTGTGTTGCCCCCTCAAAATTGCCAATTGCATCTCGTATGACCTTGAGAAATTAGTATAATTCAATTACTTCACCTGTGTGAAAGTGTTCAGGGAATCCAAACAGCTTTTAATTTCCAACTAACTAATCTTCCTGCTGATTAATGAGTTGCATTTTGAAGCAAACTACCACAGTGAGCCATCTCCACTGAATGCAGCTGGACACACTGTGAAAGCAACGATGTTTGGATGGATCAAAGTTGGTGCATGATGGACAGGCAGTCCTGAAATGGTTGTTTAGCCCAGAAACATGCATGCAGGAGTGGTTGGGACAAAAAATAATTAAGATTAGTCCCTAAATTAAATTCATCTGTAGCCACTGTTACTGTTAATTATAAATCAACAAAATGCAATCCATGATTTCTTGAATTGTAATCAGAAGATTAATGAAGTAAATTATATTTTTTTTTAATTAAGAACAATGTGAGTGGACAGAAGTTGGGTTCCATCTGTGAATGAGAACCTAAACACCTAATGTGTCCAAAAAGGTTTGTACAGTCCTGTATGTCTTGGCAGAAACTGTATAAAAATACTAGTTCCATACACTGCGGCATTAATGTGCTGCTCCTGCGTTGGTTTGCAGGTGACATGCTACCTGCAGTGTGCAAAGTAGTTTATATTCTTCTCATCGGATTGCTTAAACATTTAAGTCTAGCAGGCATGCTTACTGTGAAGGAAGATATGTTGCCAGAATTATGAAAAAAAAAAAAAACATACATTCACCAGATGGTGGTGGGATTTTATTTATAACTGAATATTTTTGGAATTGGTCATATTTATTTTTAGGTAGTGCAAATATAAAAATGTAATTCAAAAAATGCAAATGCAATGAAGTCTGTGTGTTTGTGTGTGTGTGGTTTAGCGTGCTAATATTTGTGTTCATGTGCATGTTGCCTCGTGTGTCTGCGTGTAGAAGTCTGTGTATATGTGCTAGCGCTCATGCTATCAGCTCCTTGCAATCAGCAGTGTGTGTTTACAGGCTCTGCCTGCCTCCTCAATCACACCAGGTCGTCAGGCCTCTCTGGCGTGCGGCTGCCAGTCTGCAGCTGAAGATAAAGTTCTGGCCTAAAGGAGAGAAGGCAGGCCACATCCACCCTCTTTCTACTTAATCCGCCCTCTCCCCTTCTTATCCCCTCCCTTGTTCCCTCTCGCCATCTCACAATCTCTCCCCTTGCTTACCACCTCTCAGACCTGTGTCCTTCAATACGCCACACTCCCTCTCATTGTTCCCCCCCTCACTTTTTTTTTTTTTAATTCTCCCTTCTCTGCTCCCTCCTGCTGGTCTTTCAAAAAAAAATATTAAAAAAAATTCTCTCTCCATTTGCCCCGCCAAACCAATTCGATATCAGCCTCTCTGTATCTTGCTGTTTGTCCTTCTCACTTCACTACTGTCTCTGGTTGCAGTCTAATGTTGTTTTCTCCCTTCAGAAGATGAACCATTTTCACAACTGCATTCTTTGAATCGGTGATAGATTAAGTAACCCATGCAGAGGTTCTTCTCTCATTCTGTTTCTTCTTTTTGGATCATTATTCTTGTTAGTGTGTCGCTGAAAATGGTCTGATATGCTCTTGCATACTAAACAGAAGACAAAAATTCTGCATTTAGGAAATTAAATGTTTAACGTAATCCCAATTTTTTTTTTTTTTTTTTTTTTAGATTTCATTATTTTAATTTTTCATCGGGTAAATTCCTCTTCTGTCCTTTGCATGGCTTACTCATTTAACAGCCTGTAGCACAGAACCAATGTTGTAATCAAGGTTTTGTAGTGCTATTGCTGTATTTTGTGAGGGGCATTGCATCTCTGTTGCACTCATACATTTTTAACTATCAGGACCTGAAACATTCAAAGCCTTTAGTATCAGCTAAAATGTCTTCAACAATAAGAAATGGCCTCTCACTCTGAGAAAAATGAACATATTGCAGTGATTGGTATACATGATATGCCTTTAGTAAGCGTGAAGACGACTACGTCCATACTGGTGGACACATGACACAATACTAAACAAACAGTGTGGGCTCCTCAGGAGGAGGCGAGCAAAGAAGGCTCTGTTTACGTGCACTTTCTGCAAACCTGTTTTCCAGCTGCAGGGATACGATGATTTAATATTTTTACAAGCTAAAATCCCTCCAAGGCTTTGAAGATCACAGAGGAACATTTCCGTTATCACAGGCATTTAGAAATGCATTTTATTGGATTTATAATTAGAGAAATGGGCACTGATCTTGCCTATTGGGAAAAGTACAGCCTTTTCTCAAGCATGCCATTAGTGTTTACATCCGTTTTCCACCTTTCAGACTGCCATTAGATCTTATTTATTTAACTCACGGGGACTAAAATGTGTGTGTGTGTGTGTGTGTGTGTGTGTGTGTGTGTGTGTGTGTGTGTGTGTGTGTGTGTGTGTGTGTGTGTGTGTGTGTGTGTGTGTTACTGTGATGCAACGACATTCTTGTCATTTATTTCCCTTGTTGTTAAGGGTATACTCAAATCAGTGCTTTGAGAAGCATTTTTGTACAGCAGCCATCTTTTCAGTGCAACAAGCCACAAAATATTTTTTTGGGGATCTTATTGCAATGCTTGCAGGCAGCTATCACTCAAATATGCGATGTCAAGGATCTTTTGTACCACCGGAGAGGAATTGTTTGCAACAACCTTTCTAGCCCGCAATTATCTGACACAAAGTTGATGTGAAATGTGCACCTCGAGCGCGTCTCTGCAGGCGATTAAGTTAATGTTATGATAAACAAAACGTACATTATACTTTTGTAAATGGTCAGCAGCATTTTTAAGCATGTGACGTCTGCAATGTAGTGAAAAGCAGTGATGATTAGATATCTGTAACCATAGGTGATTATATAATTTGTTGCAGAGCAATATTTCAATTTCAATTTCAATGCACTAACAGAGGCACATATTTGCTACCATTAACTCTGCTGACATAACAGCTCGTGTCTGACTTCTGGATGAACTCAGCTCTCTGGCTATTGGCAGTCTCTTGAGTTTAAATGATGTTAATGCACCTCCAGCTTTCCCTTAAATGATGTACGTCTTCCAAAAGTTACGTCTTTAAGGAAGGTCTCCCCGAAACTGGCACCGAGTGTTTTTAGAATCAGAACAAATTGTGCACCAGTTTTCAGGCTAATCTGAAGCATCTTTAAAATAAATGGATCCAGACTGAGATTTGATGTCAGATCTGTTGGGATTGTTTAGTTTGCTTTCGTGACACCAATTTATTGTGTTCCTTTGTGTCCAAATATCCAGACACAGATTCCGCCTGCGTTAGGATGATTGTCCTCTGCCACTGTCATTAACATTTGCATTTCAATAGTCCTTGCTTGATTGAACACCAACAGCAGCACAAGTGCTCTGGCTGGGCAATTTCCTTTTTGCTTCAAAACAAGCATCCATACTTATTGACGTTTCTCTTTGTCAGAATCAGGCTTCAGACACTCTCTGTTGCTTTCAGTTTGTCTGTTGAAAAATATTTAATCTGTGTTTTTGTTTTCACATTTTATGTTTCCTTTATAGTTGCTTTCCCATGCCATCTTTTTTTATGATCATGCTTTTTAATGTGTAATTTCTTTCGCTATAGGGATGGAAATGTCTGACTGTCAGTCAGCAAACTCGTTGCTTCGGTCCAAACTGAAATATCTTGACAACCATTAAGTTTATTTCCATTCACTTGTGGGCAATCATCAATAATCCCTAGAAGGATGAATCCTACAGACTTTAATGACATCCTGACTGATCCTCGAGCAACAACAGGAGATCAATGTGAAATATCTTCCACAAGGATTGGCAACAAAATTGGTTCAGACATTTTAGCTTCCTGGAGGATGAATCACGCTGAGCTTGGTGACCCACTGCCTTTTTCGCTTGCGCTCAACGTGGTTTAAATGAAAATGTCTCAACAACTTTCAGATGTATTCAGCATAGACAATAGTCAGGATGAATTTGAACAACGTTGATGATCCTTTAAATTGTCATCAAGCAGCAGCATCACATTAACATTCCCTTTTGTTCAATACTTTAGTTTTTTGACCAAATGACCTACTCAAAACCAATAACTCTCCCATGAGCCTCCGCTGCACTTTGCTTTGATACAAATTATATGAATGACTTGTTGAACATATGCTTGTTAGCATTGTCAATATGTGCGTGTTAGCATTTAGCTCTAATCCCTGCTGTGCAAAAGCAGACTCCTACTCTCGTCTGTCAAAGCATCATTTCCTTTCTTCTGTCTTTTATCTCGTTTCTTTTCATGTTATATTCAGGTTTGATGAGGTTATGGCTTTGAACATGCAGAATATTCAGTCATGCAAACACGCAAAAACTTCAGAGAAAAACAGAAGATGACACGTGTTCTCGCCTGGATTCATTTTAACAGCTTCGAGTTTCCCTTGACACATGTTTTTTTGACCTCACCTTCCAAATATTTGCACCCAGTAAGTAATACCAGACTTCAGTCATGTGCGGTAAGACATTCATGCTCAGTGGGTGTCACGGTGTGTGCGAGGAGAAAAAGTGACATAAGTTTATCTTACGTATTCATCAACATCTACTCTTTCCTTATTGTCTTTACAGTGCTCTGACTGCTGTGTCTCATTTAGGCATCATTGTATGTGATCCTCATCATCAACAGTCCAGTGCCCTCGCCCGTGATGAAGAGTTCACCTCTCCTGCAAGACGGGAACATCTTATTTTTTTCCCTTTATTCTCTTCCCGTTTCCTTTCTTTAGGTTTTAGGTGTCTCTTCTCCAGTGCGCTCTCCATAATTCTGTCAGGGCATGAGGCGAGGAGAAGAAGTGAAGCAAGGAGACAAGAAATATATCTCTGTGAAAGACAGGTCTGGATAAATAAAGAAGAGGTATACTCAGCCCTACCGAAAGGAAATGCTGGAGGGAGCTGAGGGAGGGTGTTTTTTTTTTTTTTTTTTTTTTTTACCTTAAGGCAGCTGTCAGATTTTGAGAGGACAATGAACAGGCAAGAATGAAAGTAAAAAATGAGGAAAAGTTGAGGTGAGTGGATGTGTGGGCTTGGATGGGTGATAATGAGAGATGGGGCACAAAGTCAGTATTGGTAAAAGAGACGAGAATGGATGCAACATGGCATGTAACAGGCATAAGTGGAGACAGTGAGGGCAGTCTGGGGGAATGATTGTGACAGTGAAGATTTGTTATTTTACAACTGCTCTGCAGCATTGGTTAAATTATCAGTATCGGATATCTTGCATTTAAATGCTCATGTTACCTGAAAAAAATGACCAACATGACGGTGTAACCCAAATCTAATACATGGCTCCAGACATACACATCAACACCGGACTTTTCTGGATTTAGAAAGATTTTGCATATCATTTTTTTTTTTTATCCAAAAAATAAACATAACCTCAAAATGTCAGCTTTCCAGGAGCTGAAAAATAAAGCCTTCATAGTGTTAATTAGTTTTGAAAAGGTGTCTTAAACCCACTGGCTATTTCCTCGAACCTGCAGAGCAACACAGAATATGTCAATAAAAGTGAAAAACATCCACGCTAAGATTCCAATAACAAGGTGTTCACCTGACAATCACAACACAGCATGTCAAATTCACAATATATATATTTTAATGGGCCCTCATTTACATCACACTTTCAGGATCTATTTTAATGCCAAGTCTGCTCAACATCAAAACTTTGAACATGTGGAGTTAAATTTGGGCGTACTCGTGCACCTATAAGTTCTCATCTTGATCTTACTTAATTTCAGTAACTCCTTCAGACGAGCATGACAGATACTCCGCTCATATCTGTTATGTTCCGGCAAATCAAACACTACAGGTTTTATTTACAGTACCAGAAAGCAGTGAGGAAGCTAAAATCAAAGCATTTTTTTTTCTTAGAACCCACCACCACCACACACACACAAAATGGCTTTTTTCACAAGTGCTGCTTGTCAACGGAATCATCTTCAATCCATCCGCTCCAGGAGGAAGAGGAAAGCTTAAATCATGCTTGTATACTTCAAACTGACTGTGTTCCTTTGACGTTTGCTCATGGTCAAATGTACAGTAAATAAACTTGGCTTTGTACCAATGAGTTATCTGAGCATTTGGCAAATCCTTAATACATCTAAAAATCAAGCTCTATGAAATAAGTGCTCAGAATGTAGATGCAGTAACAGCACTTAAAAACTGTTATTCATTATAAACATCAAGCCTTTTGAGATCAGTCTTTCATTTCAAGCAAAGCTTTATCTGCTTACTTCCTTTCCCCACTGTAATAGTTCGAAGAATTTAGGAACCTGTTTCAGCTTTCAACTCTGCCATTTTTTTTTTTTTTTTTTTATCAAGCGTATTGGCTGTTGTCCTTATTTGGTCATAATTGTCTTTGAATGAGACTCTACTTGGCAATCTCCGTGTTCAACGCTTCAGGTTGGCAAATCCAGTTTACCCCTTTCATGGGATTATTTTCTTGAACCGAAACAGTGCAGCCTCTGGTTTCTTCCAGGATTTCTTCCTCTATTCTCAGCAGAGAACTACAGAATTGCCAAATAAGGTGTTTGTGAAAGTCTTTTAATTGCGTTGGATAACTTTTCCAGCTGCTACGATACTGCTCGTACGTCCATACTTGTATGTTTGAGAATCAGTGCAACACGATTATTTTTGGTTGCGATGATTGAAAGCTCATTCCTCATTAACTTTGGTCAAATAAATCCTAAATGTAACAAAATCTGAGTCCTAAAATTGTGGCATGACTATGAACAACACAGCCATTAATGTGTGGAGTTGTGGGATTGATTATTTTATTGTGTTGTAGTTCATTTTATTGTGAGCCTACTATAATGTTTTTCCTATGGCTGTAATTTTATTGCTAAATTACAGTGTGGGGGAGTGTTGTTATTCTGCTTGTGGTGTAAAATGGCTCTCACTTAGGCGCTTAAAAACTACAGGGCTTCTCCATTTTCTAAGCCAAATGTTCATAATTACACATTCAAGATTGAACGCAAGGTTCACAGATTTTACTTAAAGAAATACCCTTTTTCAAGACAAGAACACTTAAACGGCATTTAAACATATATGATTAAACAATTACCATGACATTTTGACAATACTGTAAGAGCCTTTAAGCGTTGCTTGTATCGTGGAGGAAATAGAAGGTCATGCTGCATTTGTATTTACACATTTTTCTCAGTGGGACATCCAAAATAGTTTTTATTTTTCAAATTAAATCAAATATAAAGACACCGCACAAGCCTTGTTGTTTTTAGGGATAATCGATGGTGACACTGAACTTTCAAAGCCCAATCAGTGAGCAGCATGTGATCACACACTCAATCATTTAATTGTAGAATAATATGATACTCAATGTGAAAAAGCAGAATAATTTAACGGTCATTACATGTTTGAATGTAATGCTGCAATGAGTGTTAGACAATGTGGACATTTAACTGTAGAGCTCGTTCAGCAGCATAAAGCAAACAGTCAACAACACACAGTATATAGTTCATCCTGTCTAAAATTAATGTACCAGACAGTGAAGTAACCCTGCACCACACAGACATATATCACACTGGGTCAATAACTGCATGCGTGCTGTGAGAGGTCAGTTCCCTCTGTGACCTTGTAGATGGTCCAGCTTCACTGTGAACACGGTCAACTTTGACCCCTGGAACCTCCCAGGTAGGGCGTGACACATGTCAAACACACACCGGGTGAAAGGTCACACACACACACGCATGCATGCACATGCTGCTGCTGGATGAATGTGTGTCCCCTTCAAGGTCTCATTGCAGTTATAACCAACATGATGGATGCTCACAACAATGGAGCATAGTGAATTTGCAGATTCAATATCACCCCCAAAATCGCAGTCTGTTATTGAGATCAACAAGTGTGTGTGTGTGTGTGAGTTTAATTTAAAATAAAATACAAGCTACAAACATGCAGCTGTACACATTTGAAGTTGTGCCTTTTATCCTTTGACTATAAGATCAAAATGAGCAATTAAACCTGAATCCCAACAATAGAATCACTCTGTAGAGGAAAGGACTCATCATTATTTCCTCCCTTCGCAGGATTTCCTTCCTTACGAAGGACAAATTGTCCACATAGAGATTTGAGTAACACAAACACACAGTCGAGAGTTGCGGGCCTTTCCTGGTACCTGCAGCGTCAGCTTTCTCTGCCTCGACTCCTGTCTTCTCCCTGATACGTAGCCCTAAAAACAAGGAGAGGAAATAGAGAGCGAGGGGAGATAATGAAATAAATACCCTGCCTGGCAACACTTCAAAGAGAGAGTAAGAGAGCCGGTCTGCTCCACTGCAGCTAGAGAGGGAAGAGATGTTACATAAAGAGAAAAGATGGGGAGATAACAGGAACCACCACCTCCACACTCTCACACAGACAACACAAGTTTGATTGCTCTTTGCTGGATAGTTCAGAACAACATGCTGTGTTCAGAAGGATTTTGAAGCCTTTGTAGGTTATATTATATAGATTTGTTTTTTAATGTAAGCACTTTAGCCTTGCACTGAAAATGAAAAAGCTATCAAAGCTGGGCAAAGCATGATTCAGGTTTTTTCCTGGTGTTGTACAAGCATGGGCTTTCATGTCATTATGTTTATTATTCATATATTCATGTAATATGTGCATACAAGCAGACAGAGGATATGTCCATTTTAAAATATCCTCAGATGTCAATAAGACCGTGTGTGTGTGTGTGTGTGTGTGTGTGTGTGTGTGTGTGTGTGTGTGTGTGTGTGTGTGTGTGTGTGTGTGTGTGTGTGTGTGTGTGTGTGTGTGTGTGTGTGTGTGTGTGTGTGTGTGTGTGTATAATGCCATGTGAATACAGTTATCTGAAACACTGTTCTCGCTCCCTGATCATGATTTACATTCACAGTTGGGCACACATATACATCACTGATAGTACATGACTGAATGTTAGCATAAACAGGTGTCCTTTATTCATAGATATTCGGAGTAAAGAAAATGTCCGCCTGATGGATGTTTTTTCTGTCAGTGTGTACACCTTAATGCAGGCACATACAAACACTCACAAATATCTGTTGTGTTAGCCTGTCACACACACACACACACACACACACACACACACACACACACACACACACACACACACACACACACACACACACACACCATCTTGCCCTTTTCCTTACATTTCTCCCTTTAACTGTAACATTTCTGTTGACACAGACAATACATTTCGCTTTGGCTGTTTTTTTTATTTTTTTTATCCCTCATCCCGAGGCCACAATTACATTAAGTACACGATTGCTTTGTGTGGCATATTGTCTTTTTAATGAATGCCTCTCCATGCAGCCCACTCGCTGCTCAATCAATGAGTTTTGGAACTTAAAAGCTCCATTAATGCCCCTGACATCCCATAAAGATGACTTGGCTTTTGACGGAAAGAGTGTACGGTATTCTTCAATATTTTAGTACCAAATCTAATTTACTATGAGCTTTGCTGTGAGGAAATCGGGCCGTTGGTGCACATTTGTCCTAATTTATATGCGGTGATCAATTCCTCGACCGTACCTTATAATTTAATCATTTGCTTGCAAGTTTTCCTTCCAACCTTGTTACAGAAGACATAAGAATCTCTTCCGAGTTTGGATGAATGTGCTCTTTCGCCAATTGAAGCTGATAAAATCACATGATTGCCATGTTCTTAACAAATTAGGTATGTTAAATTTTGATCACTCCATTAAATTTGCCCATCTTAAACGATCAGGGCCTTTAGGTGCTCAGTGACCTCGTGGTTCCTCTCAGAGTTTTGGTCACGATGACACAGGGAGTATGATACACAGACTGTAAGGTGCTCATGCGTAAATCTCCATTTGGACAAATGCAGCTTTTTCTGTTTGGGTGTTCAAGATGTGCAATTTCTCATCCGCTGTACTCAAACTGGATCGTGACTGGGAACATTTTAAACTCAAACGGAAGCAGGTTTGAAAGAGGGCTCAGATGTATTCCCGAATGACCTGCTGCTTCTTGTTTTATGGTGCTTTTGTTGGGTTATAGTTTGTCTCGTGCATTGTGTCTTATATTGCTGTGTCTGGATTTTTTTTGCCGAGGTCTGAGTGTTGATTTTTTTATTTTATGTATTTACTGTTGCGTTTGTTTCTTTTCTGGTCTTTATGTCTGTGTTGTTTAGGCATCTTACATTTCTACAGTTCGATGCATTTTACAGGCCCATCTAGGGACAGGCATCGCAAAATCGCAAATCAGCTTTAGCTATAAGTGCTGGAGCTGATTTAGTTCATGCTACGAAGTAGTCCCTGCCCAAATAAACAGTAAACAGATATAAATAAATACATTTTCTATTACTGGTTTCACTGAAAGATATATTGTAGCTATCTCTTTACTACTCTTGAAAAAGAGAGCATGAGTGTGGACTTTTTCTTCCTCTTTCTCTGACTAAAATGTCATTTTATATGCTTTTTCATCTCACAAGATAACTGATAAGTTTGTTGAAAATCTAAAATGTATTCTAAAAAGGTAAAATAAATCACACCAGTGAAAATGAAATTAGAAAATAGCTAGCAGTTCATTTTAAAATTGGTATCCATTACATTTTAGAGAATCATGGCAACCATTACTGATCTGGTGGTTATTTTTTTTAATGGTGAAACAATTTTACTACTTTTTACCCAGAAATGAATTTCATATCATGAGTTGTTATTTATGAAATACAGTTGCTGACAAATATTTATTCTTGTTCCAATTTAACAAAGCTGCAATTTTTTTCTACCTGCATAAAAACAAGTTTCAGTCCAAGTATTCTGACGGTTTCTGCCTCACACACCCTTTTTCTTTTCTTTGATTCTGCCTCTCTCCATACCATACATCTGTGTTGTCTCGAGGGAAAAAAAAGAAAAAGAAAAAGCTGGTGTAAGCTGATCTGTTGGCAGGAGTATGCTGCGGAGGGAAGCCGATCACCCTCTTCCTCAGTCTGTGATTCTCTATTTCACAATGAAAACCAGATTCCCTCCAGGCTCATCACAATACTACAAGGCCTTTTTCCAACTCTTTATTCGACAGCCATCCACATCACATGCATACTTAGACACAGATTTATGCGGATGTAGTAAATATGTTCACACATGCCAGTATGTGGTGTTCACAAAGAGATGGGCTGCTTCACTTTCAGCTTCATTGGATTATGACTGTGTGTGTGCGTGTGTGTGCGCGTGTGTGCGCGTGTGTGTGTGTGTGTGTGTTGCATCCGATTCCATCCAAACACTCAGCAGATGTTGACATTTAGGTTTCATTCCCCCCCATGACAACAAGGTTAAGGGTGTGAAGATGCTTGAACGCGAGTGTTGGGGTTTGCAAGGTCAAACCTGACACTCTCTTCAGCATCTGCTAATTTATGAGCCTCTAAGACACGCGATTAGTTGGTGCAAATGTATGCCGTTAAACACAGACCAACTTTTTTTCAGTTTGGTGTCTAAATGAATTATTCCTGAAAAGCACAAATGATGCATCACAACCGGAACATTTTGTCCTTTAATCTAACCTATTACTTGGCAGCAGAGTTATGTTATATGTAAACCAGTAAGCAGACATAAATGATGTGCAGCATGATATTGTCTTTACATTTTGCGTCTGAAGAATAAGTCTTTACAGCATGTAGCCATTTGATCTGGTATTTACCATGGGACCCTGGTTACCTTACATTTTGGTTTTATTTAGTTTATGCTACTATTGTGTAATTAAGCTGTACATTATCCTGTGGTAAATATATATTTTTTAATTCCACTTTTATTTTTAACTGTAATTTTATTTCCTAAAACTCCTTTTTTTTTTAATGGGCATCACTTGTGAGTGTAACAGTAGCAGGTGTAACGGGGGCAACAATATACTTTGGATGAAGGTCTGATGTGGACCCCAAAAGAGTCAAGTTGTGTTTTGTTTTCTTGGAGCGTTAGTATTAATTAAAGACGATTACTCCAAGAGAAACAGTAGTCCATGTGTCAGGCACAGCTCTGGGTGACTGAGTCACTTCCAATTCTTGATGCTACTCATCAGGAAAACAGGGTTGCAGTCCTATCAGCCTGAAAGTGGCTTCAACTTCACAATGATAACCTTAGGCCAGAACTGTTCTGCTAACTGAGCTTAATTGTAAGTTAAATATTTGCCAGTTAACAGTGGCGTTATTTCGTAACTGTGCAATGCCATTCTGTGTAATTCTGTGGTTTTTTATTGAAGTGTAATGAGCTACACTGCAGACTGAAGCCTCATGGTATTAAAAGCTGAACTTTAACCTGTGACAGGTGAATGGTAGCAACACTGGTTGAATGTGTTTTCAATAGACTTGTGTCATATACGCATGTCTCCTCTATGAAAGGGATATAAACATGTTAAATACAACATGTCCTCATAGTGAAACAAAATAATAGGCCAGTTTCCAATAACGCTTTTTTCAGTGACCTCTGAAGAACCAACACACCCTGATATCTAAATGACAGAAGAGCGTATTTGCCACAGTGAAGTAAATTCTGAAGAGGACCAGCAACAGGTCTGCCGGACCGCCGTCATCATGGGAACAGTAATAAACACATGGTTAACGATGTGAAAAGTTCATAGTGTGGTTCAGTCTAGGCACCAAAACCACTTACGTTTAGTAAAAGATCATGTTTTGGGTTAGAAAAGCTACATTTGTTACATAAGTTACGTTACATACGCAAGTTCAAATAAATTAATGCTCACTTTTGGTTTACTACGGGACATCATCAGCTGGGTCCTGTGTTTAAACCATCCGACCATGCCAGACCTCGTCTCCACACAGACTTAACTCTTTATAATATGTCAATTGATTTCCTCCTTTGCTCCCATAATATTTACCACGGCCACTAGAGGTTGCTATAAATTCCAAATTGGGACGTATCAAGCTGAACTGACAACCTATATGGCTGTTTTTGGGAGGACAGTCTGCTTATCACAGTAGTCACTTACATCAATTATCGGCATCTGTTGCAGTTTGGCTTTGCCGAGTATTGCCTACTTGCCTACTGAGGATAGTGAGTTTCAAGTGAGGTATAACTGTCTGACACACTGTATTTGGCTCCTGACAAAACATGTACCTGCTGTACACTGCCAATTGATGTCACATATGTTCCATTAAACTATGTGATCCACAAAAAACAACTTTAAAACTTTATGTTCCTTCACTTAGTCCTTCACTGAGGCTTTCAGCAATTTGGTTTATAAGCCCTTTAGGTTTCATTTGGTACAAATACAACTACTGGTGTTTACCTTAGAGGATATATTTACATGCAACTCTTTACATTAAAGAAAGAAAGAAAGACTAAACATATTGTCACTCTGCAAGCCACTTTGCACCTCAGCCAACAATCGTTTATTCAGTCGTGAAATTAATGGGCCTCATTATCAATATGTCCCTGAGAATGCAATATCGATCAATATTGAAGTTCAGGTTTGGAACATATTGAATAAATGTTGCATGCCAGGAAACTGTTTTTTAAAGGCTGCCGTGAGACCATGCAATAATTTAATCTATTGAACAATGCTTTTGCTCCAAGTGTAACTTTATAAAAAGTAGAAGCTGATAAATGAGGAACAGTTTTCTCAGAGCACAATATCACACTCCTTGTGGCATTGGCATCTCTTGTGCTTGTTTATTCAAGAGAAGTCACGCTCCATTGAAACAGTGGGACAACATGAAATGGGTATGTAGGTGTATAGCTTGTCTCTTTATTTACTTGAACTCTCTCCCAACATTTTATATTTCAATTATTTGCATTCAGGAGCTTAAGAAATCTGTAATGATGTCCCCGCTGGTTTTAATTTTGGGTTTTACAATTTGATTGAGATTCTATTCGTGATTCAAAACTAACAGGGAGTGCCAGGTTCTCACTCGAATGCACTGTGTCCCAAATGATTCATAATCTAGTTCACTGAAACACAATTAGCATAATTACAGACAGTTAAGCTAAATGGTCTTGATGAAGGTCACTGTCTGAAAAGTTGTGTAAGAGCATGCAGCTTTGTTTTAAAGCGATAAGAGCAACAGTTTGAAAGCTTATTTAGGCATAAGACTTGCTAGCAAAACATGTAACTCCCATCTGTCAGAGATAACTGTTGAGTTAAAAACAAGTGTCCAAATGTTTGCCTTCTTCAAAGACGAACCAGCTCTGGTCAGTGTAGTTTGAGTTCTGAGCCTTTTTCATTCTTTAAAACTTTAAAAACTTTATATTTAGAATCTGTGAAGCAATTTGGAATAATAGAAGACTGAATTACGATTCTTCCATGAATCCATTGCAGCTACATTTTTACACAAAAATAGTAAATGGAACAGCTCCACCCAGATGCCCAAATAATAGAAGAGGAGAGTATATTTCATGAGACAAATCCACAACGATGTAAACTGTAAGATGCAAATGTATGCCCCGGTCTATTATAACTGTTAATGTGACTTTTAAGCTGTTATCTTTCTATATTATAGTTTCGATTGGCAACTTTCCTGCCTTGTAACTCTGCTGTAGCTACAACTATTGAACAACCTTCCATACAGTTCTTAAAAAGTGGGTAATTTTCCTTTAATGCCTGTGTACTGTGTGTCAACGGTTGACCCCCTCCCTTCCCTGATTTAATAATGTGCAGTTCATGAATTATTTCCTGACTCACACAATTATGATTTATGCCTTGTTCTTTAATCAGCAAACGTCACATATTTAGCTGGCACAAATGTATGAATATGTATATAAGCATGGATTTGTGTGTGTGTGTGTGTGTGTGTGTGTGTGTGTGTGTGTGTGTGTGTGTGTGTGTGTGTGTGTGTGTGTGTGTGTGTGTGTGTGTGTGTGTGTGGCGTATATGCCATAGCTGGAAGACAAAATGCCTCTTTCTGTGATCGAGGGTTGTTGCGCTACTGTCTTTTTTCACAGCGTGAGATCCCCTCAGCTTTCCATTTGTGAATGAGTGATAAGGCAAAGTGAACCGACTTGATGGTGCGCTGGAGTGAGCTCGATAAAAGGACAAACAGAATAACGACTTCTAAAATGTCAACCGGCCAAAATCAGATGAACAACATTAGTTTGTCATATTGGTTTCCAAACTGACGATCATATCCAGATGAAAGATTTAAAACGGTGCAGATCTGGATGTGTGTAAATAAATGAAGTCTGACTTTGATGAAGGCTGATATTTTCAAGAGGCTGTAGCGAAAGATGAGAAGTGGCCAAGTTGAAAATTTCATGCTGAAGGCCAGAGAGAGAAAGAGGAACGTTTCATGACTTGTTAATCAGCAGTCGAGTGAGACCCCAAACACTTGGCGCAAGGATACAGACTTGAATTTTTGATCATATCGAGTTAGCATTCAAACGGGTGTGGCAGGAGTGCTTGTTTGTGTGAGCGCACATGGATTAGTTTGTGACCATCGCTTATGTGTGTGTGTGTGTGTGAGTGTGAGAGAGCTCATGTAAGGGCCACATGCTGATATCTGCTGAGAATTGCAAATGAGAAAAATACTTCACATCAATAAATCAGACAGTAGCATTCTCTACCACAATGCACTTAGATGTCGCCTCTAAGAATGAAAGATTAGGGTGGAGGCAGAGGAACTAAAAGACGGACGGGAGAGGAAGATTAGAAGAGCGTCTCATGATTCTCTATCGAAAGCCTCCCGAAATGCATCTCCCAAAACACAGGCGCCCTACCCAGGGATATTGTTAAGCCCGGTGCCCACAAGCTATTCCACTCTATTATTCTACCAGAACAAGAAAGTTTACTGCATGAAAGATACTTTGGGTTCAGTGCATGAATATATTTTCTTTGGGAGAGCATCATGGACGTTACCCGATATAGTAATGTCCATTTTAGGCTGGTCCTGGTATAGAAAGCGCCAAGATAAACAACCAATAAGTCAACCAATAAACTTCTAATCAGGTGTTCTCACTGAAAACAGCCCTGCATTAAAAAAGCGGTCATCAGGATCGGTGAATTGCTTCAGATAACTTGGGGACAATTTGATATCCAATGTTGTCGTGCAGAGTAAGAATTATTACCCAGCTCTGCAGTTCCCCTCAACTCAGCGCAGCCTTGTAATGTCTTTCAGTTCATTGTGTTGGTTTTCTAGCGTGTACAGTACAGTATATTATAGATAGCTGATGTTGCTTCAGGTTTTTTGTTTATATAACTGGCATGCAAAAATTCCTGCTGAATATTGGAGAATGTGATTAGCAGGTTTTTATGTAAACTCACTACTTAAGCTGCCACTGAGAACCTCAGGTCCAATACATCCATTAGTTATAAATACCGCTTCTCAGAGACTGTTAGACTGAGTGAAACAAATCTGATTTCTAATTATCTTTAAGTAATGATGACTTTTACTTTTAAATATTTTCTCCATTACTAACTTTATATTTTCTTATTTTGAAGGCCTAATTTGAATCAGTTTTGAAAAGACCCTTTTAATTGTCCACACAAACAAAACAGAGGAAATATCTTCTGGTTTATCGCAAGATGACTATCAACCTTCAGGGATGAATTATGAGTGTGATCAAATAAAAATAGGATTAACTTTTTAGTGTGGACTCGACACCTTTTCAGACTGCACACGTCATGCAGCGTACGAGTTCAGCAGTACATTTAGTTTCTCTCAAGTATGACATCCCTAGGCGCAGTCTGCCAGTATATTATAATGCAGTCATTCTGAGTTTCACACCATTGTTTCACAGCATGCTTCAGTGGCATTTCAGAAGCTGGTTTTCAGTCAGGCTGTTCACGGTACCAAATCGGTGGGGCTTCCAGGAACTGGCACATGGAAAATAATATAATTGGTGATTGTTTCTATTTCTTTTTTAGCATCAGGGAAAAGGATCCCACTGAATAGAAGAAATAGATGCAAAACATATTCGCAATAAATGTAGAGCAGAGTAAGAACACATTTGTATTATAGTTTTATCGCAAGAGGACATAAAAACAGCTTAAAATCAATGTGTTTTGTCTTGCAACAAAGTTAAGCTATGTTTCTCCTACACACATGTTACTATAGCACTGAAGGCAAAGTTTTTGAGCTGATATTAAAACCTAAAGCGTTGTAATAGAAATACTTGGTGAAGTAACATCTGCGATATTATTCTAAAGGTATGCAGTGTCCCGGCACTCATCTGTCCTGCACAGGTTTTACGGCGGGGACAAAAAATCAGATGAGTCATATTGTCACTCCGCTGCATTAAAGAATAACGACCGAGCCAAGAGGAGAGCTAGAGGAAAGACAGACGGGAAGTGAGGGATATACATATTTTGCCATCCTTGGTGATAACATTAATGTCAAGGTGGAAGGGGGGAAGGAAGACATCAAAGCTAATGAATATTTATAGATGCCCACAGTAAAGTGCTGTTTTAGAGTGAAGTGGGACAGAATGGCCTCATGAAGACAGCACTTTAGGGCCTACTCTTGCACAGACTGAGGGGTCATGAATATTCATTGTTCATTGTCCCAAAAACAATTTGCTTAACGCTTCTGACTTCGTTTCATCCGTAAAATGTGTGTAAATTTTACCTATGCATGGTTAGGCCGATAATTCTATCTGTCTTCACTTTTGATAGGTCAGTTACAAGACACGCGTTGATTGTTGCCCCAGTGATTTAAAAAAATGTAAAGTTTTAACTTCATTTTTATAGCGTCGACATACTATATATGCACTTCCTACCTCTGCTCAGAAAAGCAGTTTGTCATATTGAATAATCCATTTTATTCGCATTGAATTTAACAGTTCGGGGACAGTCTGTATGGATGTTATCTCGTGCCATATTTGTTTAAAAATAGTACAGCATGTCAAGTGGCAGAGTCTATAACCCTATCATATGCCAGACAGCATGATGTCCTTGAGCATATTACACAACATGCTACATTAACCTTCCCTCAGCCCAACTGTGCCAAGCATTTGTCAAAGTGTCACTGCAACCGGAGCCAATGCTGTTTAAAAAGTCTTAATGTCATGCATTCCATGTGAAAAATCGCAGGTGAGCATCCCGTGCAAGAAAAATAACTTGTCCGAACAGAGACGAAAGACCAAGATAAAAGAAAGTGGAAAAAGATACCAGGTCACGACGTTGCTATGGTTACTCGTCTCACACATCTACCAGCTCCTCCTGAGCTGCCTGATGAGTGAACAGAACTAGAGTGTCTTTATGGAGCGTAGTATGCTGTGGTGGTAGTAAACTGTATTTTCTATGTTTGTCTTTTTTACCTCCTGCTTCTGCTTTACCAACAAATGTCTCTTCACCCCAAGAGAGGAGAGGAGAAAAGTCATTTTTTTTTAAATGTGCTTTGTGAATCATCCATTTCTCGCTTTGAGCAACTTTTATTGAGTTCTTATTCCAACTAAATCAGCAGCTCTGTTCCACTGTAAAGCTAATCCTGCACTCCTTGAAAATCGACAACTATGTCCTCTGCACCGCAGGGTGAAGTACTTGTTACAGAGACCTTCCCGTGACCCCCGGTGTTGCAGATTTACAGTCCATCAGAAAATGTGTGCAGAGGTGAATTGTCCTTGAGCTTCAACGTACTATGCGCTGTATATCACTTTGAGTTATCATCAACAAAATGCCTTAAACCCCAAGCAGCTTGTTTATTTTGTCATGATTAATTCAATTTTGGGCATATTTTCATAGTTGCTGAATAATTGCAGTAAATCTATTTTACCTCTCCCTCCAACATCTCGTCCTCCATCTCTTCTGGTTCTCAACCCATCATCCGTCCTGGTTAACACCTTAAACCTACAGAGTGAGCACAAGTGCTTCTCTCTGTTCAACTGTCAGGTCACCTCTTGACATGGCGAAGTGAGCATAGTTCGGTGCCTCTTACCCAGATCTGGCGTCCAATGTTTGCGACGCTGGAGAGTCTTACATAAATCCTGTGAATTACAGGCGACTGCTGTGTTTCATTAATCTAATCCTCATGGGAGTGGAGTTGCTCTAAAGGCACACTCATGCTTTTGTATAGTGGCGCTTTGCAGTTGTCACACGTTTAGTAAAATTGGTTTATGCTTGTATAGTGAATAGCACACTTAGAACTTGGAACATATCTTTCATGTCAGAAATGAATTGCATTTCTCACATATCTGTATGTATTTTTAATGATAATGAATAAATGTTGCCCCCACTACAAGATGGTAGTGTGTTAGAGTTACGTTAGCCACTCAGACATTGCTAAGGAAAGAGTTGCTAATAATATTACAAATATTGAGTAGACTCACTAGAATCTCTTTAACCAGCTGGTTCACAACAAGATGTCACAACTAAATGTATTAGGGTTCTTCAATGTACAAAAATAGGTCATCAAGTGGTTTTGAGCGCTCCATAACTTCTCATTATAGCTTTAAAACATGTAAGAAAATGTAGCACAGACAGAAATTCACAAAATAAACAATAAGGAGCTACAGACAAGCTACACTCACAATGTACACCAAGTACACACTGTGTCAGCTCAGTGCACGGCTCGTTTTTCACTTAGGAGAAGCATACTAATAGAGAAATAGTCAATGTATGAAGATGTGTTTTCATGGCATATTCTACTTGTGTGTCTTTTGCTGTTTCTAAGTTTGATTACTTCTGTTGACAGCCCACACTTACATACAGTGCACTATGTCTTTGTGTACTTACTTGTGCATTTTGTTAGGGCAGTGTTGTCTCAAATCTCTCAGCCTATGAGGACTTCCCAGAAATGTTGACAGCAACAATTGTATGCGTTATCTGCCAGCTTTCTTTGGTCTTTTTCCTAAAACAACTATTTTCCTGCCCTTTTTTCACTCACACAACAAACATTCTGATGGCATCTATCTGACAACAGTATTTAGTGAAAAATACACACCACTTTTACTTGTACATGACAGTGTACTACACAAATATATAACAAAATCCATTGTTATGGAGATCTTTGTTCTTTTTTAAAATTTGTACTTTGTAATAGTTTCGTTATATTTTTACACAGTATGAAGCTGTATAAAAGTGTTGCAGAGAGTCATTTGTTGAATTGCAGAGCTCTGTTATTTTAGAGAAACTTGTCTGGGTTTTATGCTACAAGGTTATTGGTAGAGTGGTGTGAACATTTCCTATCTCCCACACATTCTCCTCAAAGCGCGTTTATGCAGAACCACTTGAACGTCTCAGGTGATGGAGCAGACACAGCAAGTGTACAAAAATATAATGACTATTGAAGTAGTTTTAAGCGAAACACTAAAACACTGTATGTGGAGGTTTTTCCTTTGTCAGCAGAGTGTGTGTGTGTGTTGCTTGAGTCAAAATCAGGCTGTTGGCGGACCCTCACTGTGTCGGTGATGGTAATAGTTTGCCAGAGCCTTGGGGGAGCTGCTCAGCAGGCGATGGAGTGTGTGTAAGTGTGTGTGAATGTGTCTGTGTATTTGTGTGCACATATCAGCAGGAAAGGGTAGAGCAGGCCCCACAGTGCATGTCTCAACAGCCAAGTCATCAACCCTTTTAATCCAGCCCAGCAGGGATATGTTTGTGTTTTTGACAGTGTGTATGTGTGTGTGTGTGTGTGTGTGTGTGGGCGTGTGTGTGTTTGTGTGTGTGGGCGTGCGCGTGTGCACGTGCATGCGTTTGAAGAACTTCATGACTACTGCGGCCATAAAGTTGGTTATATTCTACTCGGAAGCGAGGCAGGAATCTGTCCAATAACAATTCCCATCAGACATGATTCTTCGGTCTCGACCCGTTCAGTATATCAAAATATTTTTTTTTGTCATGTCATGTTGTTTTTGTCAGGTTGTGTTTGAAGATATCCCCGGATATGTCTAACGCCCAAACCATTCTCCCCCCCCATCCTTTTCTCTTTTCTCTGTCCATGCAGGACGAATGTCATAGGATGAACACTGCTGGTGGGGTGTGTCTGTCTGTGCTGTCCTCTCTCCTGGCTGTGGCTGGGGCCCTGGCTGCTGTGTCTGCCCTCGCTCTAGCTCCTCTCTCTGCCCTGGCTGAGGCTGCCTATGGGGCTGCCGATAGCATCCCCAGCACCGGGGCGGAGGGGGCCCCCTCGCCCGTCTCCTCACCATGCTCCAGCCTCGTAGCTGGGGTGCTCTATGGCTCTTTCTCCCTAAGGGAGCTCTTTCCCTCCAGGGCGCCGGGTTGTTCCTGGTCCCTGGAAAACCCAGATCCCACAAAGTACTCCCTCTACCTCCGCTTCACCCGCCATCCTGTCATCTGCCGGACACACTCCCCCATGCTCCTTTCCCTTGACCACCACCTGGCCAATCAAAGCTGTCCCCTTCATTTACAGACGGCCCCTGCCAGGGATCAGGAAGTCATTGATCTCTGTGGCAGCCAATCCAACTCAGATGGACCTTACTCGTTCCTACAGTTTGATAAGAACTTTGTCCAACTGTGTCTAACAAGACATCCAGCTGCAGATGAACCTCAGGTGACTAAGGAATTACTGGAGTTGAGGCTGGTAGAGGTGTTACTCATCAACAACGAGAACTCCAGTCAGTTTACCTGCGGTGTGCTCTGCCGGTGGTTCGAGGAGTGTTTGCGCACGGATCACCATGGAGACCAGGACGTTTCTGACGGGGATGGCTGCGGGATGACCCAGACAGGCTGTATTTGTCCAAATCACAACATCATGGCACCACCTATTCCATTGCTCCCGGAGACACCACACAGTTCCAGCAATGGTTCGCAGGTTCCTGACGACTGCTGCGTCACTGAACTGCATTCCAACGATGCAATCGCCATAGCGCCCAGAGATGTCCGACAAGGTAGGATCATGTTCCTGTTCCTGTGTTTTAGAGCTGCATTTGCCATTTTCAATGAATTACACATCAGCTCACTTCTCTGCACAGATAATTATTTATGTTTTGTCACACAACATGCAATTTCCAAGGCACATGATGCTTGCTCTCATTATTAGAAGGGGCAGCAGTCAAATATTGGACCAATTATTAATTCAAAATAAATATGAAATCAGTCAATCATAATCTAAATCGGAATTCTCGTATCGGAGCTCAAATCATTTGATATTCTCAGAAAGATACCACCATGACACAGTTGGGTCTAATTAAAAATGATTTATTGTATAACTTCTCACAGTAAATGATTAAATTATAGACTTGTTTCTATAATTGAGAATGTACAAATTCCTTCTGATTACTGATGGTGAAGTGAAAGAGGGAATTTGCGACCGGGCTAACAGATAAAGAACTGAATGAGTGAGATGTAAGTCTATAATGATACTTTTAGAATTCACCACCCTGAAGAAATGAACCAGCCTACTTTGTGATGATTTCGACCACGGGTCAGAGGTTCAGACGGTGTCTTTGATGAACGCTTAGAGCTGGCCTTGGCGTTAACAAAAGTACTGATTGTGGTACAGGCTCATTAAAATGGGTTGAATTAAGTACGTGATCAGTGAAGTTACTGACGTACTCTAAGACTTTGACTACTATGTGCGCTAGAAGCTTAACAAAAAGGCAGACATAGAAATGATTAAGTCAAAACTTCACCACCCTGAAGAAATGAACCAGCCTACTTTGTGATGATTTCGACCACGGGTCAGAGGTTCAGACGGTGTCTCTGATGAACGCTTAGAGCTGGCCTTGGCGTTAACAAAATTACTGATTGTGGTACAGGCTCATCAAAATGGGTTGAATTAAGTACGTGATCAGTGAAGTTACTGACGTACTCTAAGACTTTGACTACTATGTGCGCTAGAAGCTTAACAAAAAGGCAGACATAAAAATGATTAAGTCAAAACTTAATACAACTCAAAAATAACTGAAAACTCAAAGAAGAACGAAAATGAACTTGAAGGAGTCTTGAAACGAAGGAAGAGAGTAAAATGAATCTACAAGAAAACTAAAACAAATCTGAATCTGTGTGAATCTGAATGATCAGCTTGAGTCTCCCTCTTTTAAGCTGAAGAGGATGGTCAAGGATCAGGGTGTCGAATTTCACCTTATCGATACCCTGTCTCAGGGGGAGGGGGGTGTCATGAGAGCCCAAGTTTAGCACGATAGATAGAGAGGTGAACGAGGTGGAGAAGAGTGGGAGAGAGGGGCGAGAGACATAGAGGAGTAGAGAGAGTGTCCGCATATTCACGTAAAGTCATAGTTTGCGATACAGAACACTTTCTATCAATGTCACACTGTTAGCAGAATCATCAGAGTACATTATAGCAGGGTATATAGTTAGGAATCACAAAGTCCATATTTTGTTCTTATAGTTCGTTAATTTTTGGTGACCTATGACCGTGAGGGAGACGTGGATCTTCGAGATGGTCAATACTGGCCGTCATCTGGCGTCTGGAGAGTATCAACGTTGGAGTTGGCGTATTGGAGTGGTTGTGACCCAGAAGAGATTAAAAGGGATATCCTGTGGTTTTCGGCTGGCAGGATGTGGTCTCCAAAGTGACAGGTTTTATACACCTAGAAGGGTGTGGATATCGTCACCTGTGGCAGAAGTTTGGGTTTTTATGAGGTAAAGAAGGGCCAGAGCAGTTTAACAAAAGTTCACGTTTCATCACGACGTGGGGGTTGAGAATTGGGAGAGGTACATCCAGGGTCAAATGAGATAACTGGGGAGGACATGTGGTTCTGGCACATTGTGAAGGATACTTTAAAGTGGGTTCGCTGCAGAATCAAAAAGGGATTTTATCACATAAAAGCAGTTGTTTACTTGTGAACAACAGCTTGGTGTGAAAAATACACAAGAAAAGTTTGGCTTGTTATCCTGGCTCCTTTTACCACCTCAGGGAGGGCACATTCCTCTACTTGACAGATAATTAATTATTTGATTGTTGTCTTTTGTGTGTTGGCCTTTAATTAACAACCAAAGCAGTTCAAAGGAGGCCCATCAAAAGATGTGTAATGCCTGACAGAAATTCAGTCTTTTGAACTGTATTTTAGAGAGTCCCCCATGTGGCCAGAGAGGTGTGGTTCCTTGGACTTGTGTGTGTGTGTGTGTGTGTGTGTGTGTGTGTGTGTGTGTGTGTGTGTGTGTGTGTGTGTGTGTGTGTGTGTGTGTGTGTGTGTGTGTGTGTGTGTGTGTGTGTGTGTGTGTGTGTGTGTGTGTGTGTGTGTGTGTGTGTGTGTGAAACCACCTGTTGACAATGGTAGGACAAGATCAGATTTGACACCCATGTGCAAATATGGGCACATGGTCATTCATCCATCAATGAATTGAACATGAAGCAGACAATCCATTCGCACACAAAAAACATGGAAATATGGATGCATGTGTGCATCTGCATAATTCTGTGCGAGCGCCTGTAAGTAATATAGATAAGTGCTTCATCCAAGCAGAAATGGTCAAGCACTTATACTAAAGCGTTCTTAATCATTTCGCTTCATCAGTGCCACCAGCGTTTTCAATTTATTGCAATTAAATCAGACCAATGTAGATGTGCATGTAGATGTGCATGTAGATATACAGAGACACGTTGTAGTTGTCTTTTTATTTCAGAATTACATTATGTTTTTGTTTTTTTCCTGTGGGTGGCTCATAGGCATGTTGCTATCTAAACAGAGCTAATTAGAGACAAAATATTCTTATTGCAAGACTTGGCCAGCCTTCAACAACACATTAACACACATGCTAAGAGCTCTAGGGAGAGTCTTACCTTGCTAACGGGTAAGTTATGGTTCTCTGGATTCAATCAGCAGGGGACATTTTATCATCTAACAACCTCATAGAGGGAGAATGGAAGGGTCCGATGAATACATGCGGTGTGGGAGCATAGAGGAGGTGACTATCTTTTACCAGTTGGCCTTGACCTGATGTTGCTTGAGACAAAAGGCAAAAGTCAAGCGGATAGCTCTACCCTATAAATTAATTAATCAGTTGCCTGGAAGCTCTGTTTGCTTTTCTGCCTCTCACCTCAAATATGCTGTTTTTTCTTGCATATTCACCAGTAGCTGGTCACTCGCCCCTCACAACGGCTGCAGTAAACCACAGAGTCCTTGACGAGTAGATAGTCTGAAAAAGTGTGTTTATGTGATAAAACTATCTTCTTTTAAACAATTCCCTGATGCCCCAATTACCCAAAAACATCAGAATGACTACATCCAGCGTTGCGCTGTAAGAGCAAGAGCCAGAATTCTGCCTTTACCCTGCTTCTCCCATCCCTTTTCCTTACCCTCGAAAAGACAAATACTGTATGAAACTATATATGCACTTGCTGAGTCACAGACATCTCAAAAACAAAGTTTAAACGCCAGCATTCTTCCTCCATGACTCTCCATTTTCCACAGTCACCCATAACTTATTGCATGCTGGGAAGTTGTATCAAAGTTTCTATTAATGTTCTGATATAAATTTTAGATAAACAATCCATTGGATGTTCAGTCAACTGAATTCATGACTTCAAGTAAACATGTGCTTGAAACGAACAAATCGATCTAGTTACATGGAGTTTATTTATTGTATGTTACAGAGTGAGGAATAAAGCAAACAGTTAACTTTTTTGCTTTGTAATTAATACGAGTCAACACCTTATGGAGTCCCTCGTTTTCGTTGAAAAAAAAAAAAAAGCCTTGATTTGTTGTTCTTATTTAAATCTTTTACCGTAAATGCTGATAATTTAATTGTTATTTTTGTCAGAGAATGTAAATTGCAGTTTTTTTACAGGTTGCTTATGGCAGATACAGAGAGCAAATTATATTTCGCATGGCATTAGGTGATTTGTGGCGACATTAGTACCAGCCAGGAGAACCTGTTAATAAAGGAGGGTATTGAGCGCAGAAACATGTTTGGCCTTCATCCACCTTGTTGGAGGAGAAATAAATAATTTTAAAAGAGTATTTTGTAATCTGTAAGATTTGCTAAGGGGAGTCTCAAATGCAACATTGTATTTGCAATCCATATGCGTATTTGTTGATTTTGGGAAGAAAGGTTGCTTTGTGACACTTAACAGATTTGAACTACATATCAGTTAAAACACAGAAAAACAAATATCTTCTCATTTAAATATAAATTAGGTATTCAGAGGCAATGATGGCTCGATTATGCTATGTAAAACAAATCTCTTTTGCCATAAATGAAACTATATACTTAGTGAAGGTATCTTTTTCTATTCTTATTAAGCACAGACATGCATTTATCTGGCTTTAGCCTCAAAGAAGTCCAAAGATATGCTGCTTTATATTGAGCAGACTTTTAGTCTCACACCATGTACAATGAATCAGCCTCATACAATATTTAAAACGTACAATTCAGTACAAGAAGCACTGTCCATGCAGGAGCGATCAGCACAGGCCCGACTTCATTTACATGCAAAACACCACGGTGAGGGAATGTTTCATATGACAGAGAGAAAAGAAATGGACAGATTTATTATTTCCATTTATTGCATATTATACCTACTATTATGGGATGCAATCTTAACTTAACTCGAACACTGCACTTGCACGTGACCTGCAGTACATTAATCTATAGATCTGCACCACGGCCAACATGCAACACATTTAACAATGTTATGGTGAAGTTCTTCACATTTCTGTAACTTCTCAGCCCATGATGCAAGTCTTAGAAAACACATGAAATCACAACAGGTTCCACAAGGTCACACACACACTCACTTTTTGAGGTCCTGAGATGTGTGACTGGATGTCGGGTCTGCTCCTAAGAAAGACAAAATAAGTCAGATCCCACTGTCGTCCTGTCAATCACCAGCCCCTCTAACCACCCTAACACTGACACAAATCATACCTGACACACAATGTGTCTGAACAAAACGAAAAAAAAAACACTGCTTCTCATTTTCACACATTTTCTTCTGCTCAGCATGGTAACATTTTCCTTGTACTGATCTTTGCTACTTTTCTCCCCCATTGTTGACAAGACCTTTGTTTTGTTCAGCCAAATAGAATCACCAACAACATATTTAGTTCATTGTTCATTTCCTACCATCTACTTTACACATTGGCCAGATGCACTTAAAAATATAACTAGAATCACCACCTGCTGGCTTTCTGCCTCTGCCCACTCGTCAAGTTGCAGTTTACATCTAGGTCTGCACCAGTTCAGTATCCGATCAAATGTAAAATATGGTCACACTCTGCCCTTCTGTTCCTGAGTTATGCCATTGAATAATGGCCAGAAAAAGTGCTTTTCGCAGAACTTTATAATGTCACAGGGTTGACCTTTGACCACCTCATCATTTTGTCGTAATTAGTGTATTAATTCTTAAGTTATGGTTACAAAAAATGTTTTCTGAGGTCACAGAGACCTTTGGCCACCAAAATCTAATCAGTTCATCCTTGAGTCCAATTGAAATTGTGCCAAATGTGAAAAAAATTATCTCAAGACATTCCTGAGATATTGTTTTCACGAGAACGTTACAATCAGATGGACGGACAACCCCAAAAAACATAATCCCTCTGATCACAGCTGTTGTGGATGCATAAAAATGGGCAGAACTCTGAGCACTGTGCAAATGATTTTGTCCACATCACTGTTCTTATTTCTCTTGCTTGTGAGAGTGGGGTAGAGAGTGTTGTTTTGGATTTAAATTTAGAATGGGGGACAGAAACCTGGGTTTTAAAATACATCACAATTTTTCTCATTTGTGCCATTTAAAGCATGAAATTGATTGTACGTTTGATTGGCAATCAATTAATTACTCAGCCCTTCTTAAAGATAAAGAACACTGTTTCTGATATTAGCCAATTCTAAGTTGTCAGCCTGTTCAGTACATCTGGATTCAAAGAGTACAGTGCTCCTGATAAAACCAAGTAGCTGTTGAAAACCAAAGTTGATATATTTATCCCTCTTGTCGTTTTTAAACATTTATATCATCCTATGTGAGCCAACTGCTTGTGTGTGATTTTATAGTACAGTATAGTGCTTAAGTGTTTACATACTCATGTGGCCTGCATACGTGTAGACTACTGTCAATATGATGGATGATGGATGCCAGTCCTTTTCCTCCTGGGGATTAAGAACTACAAGGCGTAAGAGGTTAGAGCTGTGATCTGGGCCAAGATATGGAGCACCTTGTTGTGTCACATCGCGGCTTCCACTCCACTCACCGGTAGTTTATTACCCACCTAATCTGAAAATATCACTAAGACAGCAAATGTATCTCACTGTGGTTATATACTTTAGTTTTGTTTTATATTATCAGCCGTTATGGGCTGTAAGGACATACACATTACATTACCTTACATTTCATTTAGCTGACGCTTTTGTCCAAAGCGACTTACAATAAGTGCATTTCAACCATGAGGGTACAAAACCCAGAACAACAAGAATCAAGAAAATACAATTTCTTCAAGAAAGCCAAACTACAAAGTGCTATCAGTAAGTGTCATTTTAAGCGTTACTAGAGTGCTACCAATTCAAGGTAAAGTCTGAAGAGGTGTGTTTTTAGTTTGCGGCGGAAGATGTACAGAGTTTCCGCTGTCCTGATGTCGGTGGGGAGCTCATTCCTCCATTTAGGAGCCAGGACAACAAACAGTCGTGATTTTGTAGAGTGTTTAGCTCGCAGCGAGGGAGCGACAAGCCGATTGGTGGAAGCAGAGCGGAGGGAGCGGACTGGGATGTAAGGTTGGACCATGTCCTGGATGTAGACTGGACCCGATCTGTTCGCAGCACGGTACGCAAGTACCAATGTTTTGAAACGGATGCGGGCAGCTACCGGTAACCAGTGAAGGGAGCGGAGGAGCGGAGTAGTGGGAGTGAATTTCAGGAGGTTAAAGATCAGTCGAGCTGCTGCATTCTGGATGAGCTGCAGAGGTCGGATGGCGCTAACAGGTCGACCTGCCAGGAGGGAGTTACAGTAGTCTTGGCGTGAGATGACCAGATCCTGGACCAGAACCTGGACCAGAACCTGGACCAGAACCTGGACCAGAACCTGGACCAGAACCTGGACCAGAACCTGCGCTGCCTTCTGAGTGAGAAGAGGACGTATTCTCCTGATGTTGTGCAGCATGTATCTCCAGGAACGCGTCGTTGCAGCGATGCTGGCAGTAAGGGAGAGTTGACTGTCAAGTGTCACGCCGAGGTTCCTCGCAGTCACGGTCGGGGATAACAGAGTTACACGGATGTCTCATTTAAACAAGGAATATCTTAACACACAGTATTAAGCTAACATTGTTCTCAATCATTCATCAATCACTTAGGGGAAATTTACACCCTCTTGTATGTATTGGCTCATCCATCATGCTGCAGTAACTATCGTAGTTGTCCTTTATTTTAATTAGTTGGCCTGGACAAATTAATTTGTGTCTATAAGTGGAAGCTTCCTCCTCAAGTTTGCCAGAAAGGCTACATTTTGACTTTTTTTTTGCTGTTATCATGGCAGGATTTTTTCTTTGTATTTGGTGTTAATACTGCAGAAATTGCTGCTTTGGACCAGACTATGCAGCTACTTCAAGCTAACCTTAAACAGTGTCAGCCACAGCTTCTTCTTCTTTTTTTTTCTGTTCTTATTTCAATGAACAAAGAAATCTGTAGCTGTTCAACAGTTGTGCACAACTTATTTTGCTACTCCATGCAGGTAAACAGAAGCCTCACTGTTGTTTTTACATGTCACTGAGTACCACTAACAGCTGAAACAACCTAGCCATGAGCTCGAGTAATTGCAGACACTCTGTTGCTAAGTGACGACTATATGGACATAATAAAAGGTCTGAGATGGCCTTTTATTCTTAGAAAATAAATTATTGTGATGCTCCTATGCAAAAGCAGTTACATTCTTCTTTGTTTTGAGATGGACAGCAAGCAAAAATCTAATTGAGGAGTGAAGTGGCTCTAGCAGTGTCCACTGCCTCTGGTGCAATAGGGCTTTGTGCAGTCATGACACATTCACGTCACAGTTATAATGTCCACCAGGAGTGTTTACACATGCAGAACACAAAGACAGGTTGACTTGTATTTTCTTTCTCTTTATTTTATTATTTGACGTACGGGAAGTGACAGGGGCCCAATCAGCTAGACTTGATGTTGACGGTGACTTGTTTTATATTTTATAATACCACATTTTGGAAATAAATCTCAGCTTGTCCACATAATGAAACCTTTGTGTTCTAATTGTGGCAAAACAGCGTTTTTTTTTTTTAATGTTTTTTATTTCTTGTGTTCTAATTTAATATTTTTAAATGCTCTATTATATCAGTGACTGTAGGGCATGTTGCTTTGACAGATAATCTGCATATCTACATATTTCAAACACTGACATCTTAATTTAATGAATAAATCGTCCTGTTCCTCGTGCCGTCTTGATTTAGGGATTATCCCGTTGTCTAAATATCTTTTTGCTGGACACCTGCCGTAACCTCTTGACATTCACACTTCCCCATGACATGCTAGAAAACACACACACACACACACACACACACACACACACACACACACACACACACACACACACACACACACACACACACACACACACACAGACAGCACTTCCACAGCGATTGTTGGGAATTCTAATTAGCACAGATAGAAGGTGTGGATTGTGTCATGTGTATGAACGTGGGAGGGGCAGACAAACAGGGAGGGGGAAACAGGGACTGGGATTTGGTTGTGACTCTTGGGACCAGATCAGCCTAGCATTGAGCAGGAGCCAGTGGTCCGTCACGTACAAACACACACACACACACACACACACACACACACACACACACACACACACACACACACACACACACACACACACACACACACACACACACAAAAACACACACACCTAGTCAGCTCATCCCCTCCACATGGAATACTATCTGCTTCTTAGTAATTAGAGCAGAGACAAGGGTGTGAGTGTCTGTGTGTGCATGTGTGTGTTTTTAACAGCATGGGTGAGAGTTGTTTATTTTCACACCGTGCCGGCGTGCAGCACATACACTACAGGTGTTTTGATAACCCTTAACTCTGCCCAAACACATGCAGACACAATGAAAAATGCACACGCACACACACACACACACCATCGCTTATGACAGAGAGTAATTGCGTGCTGCACAATACAGTAGCGGTGGAGATTTTTCCTAAAAAGAATGAACCATGTGTGTGTGTGTGTGTGTGTGTGTGTGTGTGTGTGTGTGTGTGTGTGTGTGTGTGTGTGTGTGTGTGTGTGTGTGTGTGTGTGTGTATATGTATACACTTGTTTGAAAGACTGCTCAGGGTGACTGTGGCAACAGAATTAGTATTCTGCGCTCATGGGCTATGACTCTCTCATTGAACGGGCTCAGCACTGAGCCCCTTTATGCTCCAGCAAAAGCCCCTACACACACACACACACACACACACACACACACACACACACACACACACACACACACACACACACACACACACACACACACACACACCTTGTCATTTATATCCATTACCATTTTCTCAAACAGATCGCTTTGGATCAGTATGGATTGGTATACAGCACACGAGCCAACTTCCTGTTGATGCTATTAAAAATGCCATAAATCAAAATAAACTGAGAATATATTGTGTATCTTCCAATAAATAGACATCGTTGTCCATCGTTGTCCAGCTGTAGTAGTATTAGTACCACTGCCAACATCTCCCCAGGAATTTTCCTTTTTTTCTTTCATGATCGTACAATACATTTGCATAGTAGGCATGCTTGCTTGACACCTACATGTTCCACTGTACCACATGACCTCCCACAGCAACCATCCGCACAGAGAACTGAGTGTGCAGTTTATTCTCAGTTTTTAAGTTGACTGTGTAAATAAATATTCAATTAGATACAGCTTGAATATTGTATTTATGAGTGAAGTCAGTCAGAAGTGAGACACTAAAGAGTTCCAATACAAAACAGCTTATAACTGCAAGTTTGGGATATATTTAGCCTCCAATCAAAACCATCAAAGCTGAACAACTTCCACAGCTCTTCTTCAATTAATGTCCTCAGATATGTTCGCCTCATCAGAGTTGCATGTGATGTTGCTTTCACTGCACCAGTCAATCATGTGACTTTGAAGAGAAAATGCACAACATTTCAGCTTTAATTAAGAAAGAAGGTTGAATCTTTTAAGGCTAGAATACCAAATGCAATACTCTCCCAACATGTTTTTCCGAACATTGTATACTCTTACTCTACAATACTTTTCTATTTTCTATCACCCTGTCTACCTTCATCTGCTGATGACCAGAAAACAATCCTCAATGAAGTAAAATCCTTGTTTTTCTCTCAATATAAAGTAAAGTAACTGAAAGCAACCTCAGATGTCACTCGTATGGATGATGATGGCAAAATAGCCCCTCACATTTTTTGGGAATAAAGGATGTTAACCAGAGAAGAGTTGTTCCTTATTTGAAAGCCAAGTAGTGAGGGCGCATACTACATTGGGCATAAATGCCGTCAGCAGTGAGTCCCCTGTTTGATTCCCGGCTTCACTGCGTGTCATTCCATACTACATAATGAATGCAGCATTTGTTGTGCTTTAGTTCTGTTGCAATACATGTTGTATAGTTGCAGGTTCAATAATGCCATTATTTATTGGGAGATTGTTAAGAGGCTGCTGTTTACTCTCTAATTTACAGTTTTGATTTGGTGTTAGTAAAAAATATATTATCTTTTAAATGTCAATCTGGCCTGGTGATAAGGATGTGGAGAATTACTCTATTTCAAAACAACCCCAAGTGTCTTTGATCCATGGAGCCCCGAGTTGTTGATTATGTCCTTACAGTTTTCTGCAGTTACTGACTACATTTGAAGATGCTTTTTTTCATGTAGAAATTTAGAAAGATAGCCCAGTGGTTCAGGTGTTAAATGCCAACTCTATTATTTGCAGTATTTTTTTTTGTATCAAATTAACTGGTAATGTGTTACTACTAAGCTACTGAGAGCAAGAGAGCAAGAAAAAAATATATATAAATCAATTTACATAGAGAGCATACTGTATGACAAAGTACCGAATCCATTCCTATGCTCCAGACGCCGTTCAGATCCCCGGGGATGTAACTGGTTGAGGGAAAGGAATGAGGGGCAAAGGTTGGCTCTGAATTAAGTCCGTCACCGTGTCCGCACTGAATGAAAGTTGTATGATGTGAAGAGACGACCGGCAGTGAAAGCAGCATAGATTTGTGAGTAGGATGTCTTAGGAGAGAGGAAATTTACAGCGACATGTGAGCAGATGAAGTGAAGCGAGGGAGATGTGGTTAAGGCACCAGTGGGCCAAATTAGCTAACCTCCAGGGACCCTCCCATGCGCACCCGCCAACCGAGACTGTGTGCATTTGTGTGTGTGTGTGTGTGTGTGTGTGTGTGTGTGTGTGTGTGTGTGTGTGTGTGTGTGTGTGTGTGTGTGTGTGTGTGTGTGTGGAGAGAAAGAGAGAGGAAGCCAGAGTGAGTGTGAGTGCATATGATGTGTGTGTGAATGAGGGGATGACAAAAAGCTTCGGAGCTACAATGTGTCTCAGAAGGCTCTTGAAGCTCTGGAGTGGTCATAGAGCAATTCGATGATAATGGAACACAGAGATATATTACCGCATCACACAGACACACACACTCACATAGTCTATATCACTCTCTGGGCCACTGACTCCCAGTCAAGCTCCAGTGACTTCATGTGATCGATTAACTGCAGAAAGTAGACGGGCATCCCATAGTGCAGCTGTGGCCATGGTCATGTGACACACTCTCCGGAAGTCTGTGTTTTTACTTGTGTGTGTGTGTGTGTGTGTGTGTGTGTGTGTGTGTGTGTGTGTGTGTGTGTGTGTGTGTGTGTGTGTGTGTGTCTGTTCAAGTTCCATTTGCGTGATTATTTAAATAAACATTCCAATGTGAAACTCCAACCATGTAAATCTATGACAGGTTTGACATTTAGTGGGAACAACGGCAAAAAAAATGTTTTGTGTGGGACTGCACACTGATTTTCAAACACAATATCCCGCAGTGTTGTCTCGACAACAATGACATTTTTTAGTGTGAAAAAAGTGTTGACATGCAGTTTGGAGCAAAGCATTTGATTCAAGCAGCTATTTGTGGGAGCTGAGTGATGGTTCACCTGTATGAAAAGATGCTTTTATTTCTCCACGTTGCACAGGTAAACAGCTGTGTGCTGCAGTGTATTTCCAGCTCCAGTCTGTGACTGGATGAAAGATTGAAAACTTGGAGTCAATAATAGACTGACTCTATGGGCAATCAGCCTGTAGACCACTTTCAATATATATAAGATATAGATAGATACATATTTCTGACATTGTTGTGTGAAGACGTACAGTACAGCTCTCTGAAAAATGATTACCCCTTGGGCACAAGTAAGTCTAACTAACTAACTAATAAACCCATTGAAGTAGGCGTCTGTATTTCTCCCTGGTGTATCAACCCGGCTCACGGTTGGACAAAAGAGGGGAGAAGTATATTTTTACAGAACTGAAAGGGAAAGGAAACTCTATGCAAATTAAACAAAACTAAACAAGGTGGAAGCCAAAGGATAAAGAGGGACTGGCTGACTGCCATCACCTTATATAGTGGAGCCACACCAGGTGAACTGAATTTCCATGACAGGCCGACTCCGCCCACCAGACTCCTGAAGGGTTAGGTCTGTTGAGAGGCTCGTTAGCATTCAAGGCATCAAATGAGACTCCAATTTGGCTTTCTAAGGGACACTTCACATTGGTGTATGTTTAATTTAGAGGCTTTGTAAACCACTGGCATGGTGTACACCAGTTTTGCAGATGCAATATAGTCATGCTGCCCAAGCTGTTTCTATTCAAAATAGAAAAAGCTAGCTGCGCAGGTAGCCTCATTGATAAACATACCCTGCAGATATTTTTGTGTACAAACAGTTATCTTTAATTTCAATGCTTCCCACTGAAATGCATAATCAGTAACCTTTAGGCCTAACAATTATTATTTATCATAAAACATTTGTAAGAGCATATAAACCTTTATTTTTCACATCAAAATTTACTAGCAAGTAAACTTCTCTGACACTTGATGGTGCTGTGGTGTGTTGATAAGTGTAACAGCATGCAATTGTTTTAACGAGTATTACCCTGGTGCTTGTGCGTGGACACGTGTCCTTGTGTGACTGGTAGTGGCATAAAATACAAACAAAGAGTCACCCGCCAATCATTGCATTGCATAGCTCCAATAGTGATAATACATTCACTGACTGTCTTTAAAAATCCAGTATTTGATTGTCTGACTTTGCCGTGGGCCTTCATGTCATGGTCATTTTATCTCATATAAAACATTCAATTATATTCTATTCATAGCACCAAATCACAACACAAGTTATCCCAAGGCATTTACCATACTAAAGTCCCGAGAAGGGGAACTGACAACATTATAGAGTGAAACCCAACAATACAACAATTCCCACATGAGGAAAATCGACCTGTTAACAGGAAGAAAACCTCAGACAGAACCATGTTTAGAGGTGGGTGGCCATTCGCCTCAACCTGTTGAGGTGTGGGGGAAGAAAGGAAACAAAAAAGAAAAGGAGACAGCAACGTAAACTATAAAGGGGAGAGAAGGTATAAAGATACTGAGATGCAGTATTCATAAGCTTTTTGATTTGGTGTTTGTCTGTGTATTAGAGTTTACTCATTATTTGTTGGTGGGTGAAATGTTTACTCAATTAAAGAGATCTGAAGTGGAGAAAGAAGCTTAAATCTAATATTATTGATATTGATGTAATCCTTTCTTAGTGTGCACTTGGTTGAGCTCATGATTAGGATTGTCACGAACATACAATTTTAGGTGAACAATTAGGTGAACAATTACAATGAACTATTTAATCGGCTCTTGCTGTTCATTTTATGCCACTAGTAAAGTGTCAGCCTGATCAAAGTTTAATAAAACACATGCACTCTAAGAAGAGGAAGAGACATTTATTGGTGTTCAACATTAAAACATAACTACAAGTGACATTTCTGTTTGCCTTTCAGAGCATGTATGATGCATATAAAATGGTAAATGTTCTGTACAGCGCTTTATCACCTTTTGGTCTCAAAGCGCTTTAACATGGTTTTCCCATTCACGAGACAGATCACCATGCAAGGCGCTGCCATCAGGAGAACATTCACACACCGATGGTACAACATCGGGAGCAACTTAGGGTTCATTGTCTTGCTCAAGGACACTTAGGCATGTGGACAGGAGGAGCAAACCACCAACCTTCCGATTAGTGTTCAACCCACTCTACCGTCTGAGCCACAGCCTCCCTAGAGGCATATAGCTGCATGTACATGTAAATATATATAAACACTGCTTTATTATAGGATTCTATTTCTGAAATATACAAAGAAATGACTGACGATGTCAGATACCAATAATAAAAATAAACAATGTACCATGGTGGTACTAATTCTCCTCGGAAATGTCTTTAAATTAAAAAAAAAGAAGGGTGCGCAGTCAGGTCAGTCAAACCACAAATGGTGTAAATATGGATAAAATTATGACTGTTCAGGGAGTTTTAGGCAGCTGTTTTTATACGGATGAATTAAAACGATTCTAATGATGATACACAATTATTGTGGTCAGTTCAAATAATCTCGATCAAACGATTTCGTCTTTATTACGCACCTTTTATTTTACTGATTTATTGATGTTGTTGTTACATCCATTGAACTTTTAATCTACATAAAACATCCATGATGAAAGTCTCTGTGAATGAAATACCTCTTGCTAATACTGGTCCTAAAGATGTTAATGAAGAGCTGCGGCATACTGTAATGTAGACTTGTGATCAGGCTTGAACACCAATCGTTTTATTATGTTCTGAAACTAACTAGTATAAAAGTAAAAGTAACTCTGCTTTTAATGCACAGCAACATGTTTGCTCTCCATTTTCTATCTGCAATTCCTGACATGTGCTCTGTGCAATCTGAACTCACTCCTAACTCCTGTGCCTGGCATGCCAGCTTCCATATAGATGATCGTTCCGAGTGTACGTGGACTACTTATAATTCAATCATGTGTGGGAATGCTGTGACCCATGTGGTAAACAACTGGCCGGCTGAGCCCACAGCGGTTACTCTGCATGTGCTGCAGTGAAAGAACGCACATCATAAAGCGTGTGTGCATCCATGACCGAATGTATGTGTGCGTGCTGGCATGTGAGAAGATGATCTAAGTTGCCGGGCCATCAAGAAGATTTACAAGGTCAGTATAATTACCTCTCGGTACAGTACAGTGATGTAGTGTGCGTGGGACCTGTCACCTCTGAGGTGGAATGATACCGAGAGCGTCATCGCAGCTGACAACCAGCGGTTATCTAATGCTCTTCTGACGCTGCTATAGGTGCAGCTTGCATCCACTTCCAGAAGTGAGCTGATGGTATTGTCACCAGGAGAGACATACTGAGACAGACCGAAGGGTGTTATTGATACCAAGTAGCAAGGGCTGACATATTGCCTGCCATTATGTAAATGCATTTTTTATTTTTCTATTTTTTTACATCACACTATCAAGACAGGATGCCTTTCCACGCTGTTGCTGAGGCGTATCTAAGTTCAGTGCCTTGGTCTGTGTGTTTATGCAGTCTGCAGCTCTCCACACGCTTGATCCATGATACAGACATGCTTACTGTTTGGCTGTCGCCCATATCTCCTCTTTAACCTTAAGATGTCCTTCACGATAAGTGGCACAAGGACACTCTTCCCCCCCCTGAAACGTCTCCTCGGGGGAACTCATTTGTGCTCATCTGGCTTGACGTGAGGGGAATCTGTTTGCCAGACACAGCTTTACATGATAGACAAGGCTATTTATCCTAATGCAGGAAGCTCACTAAACATCCACACACACATCCACACACATGCATACAGAATTATGTATACATTCAGAGATTTGCTTGTGCAAGCCTTGCATACTGCAGACAAGTTTATGATGAAACTCCCCCCCAGCCATGAAGTATGAAGCTGTTTTGTTGTTTATTTGTTCGTATCTGGATATCGGCGTATTCGCACGTCCCTTCTAAAAGCGGATGTGCACAATGCAACCACCCACACAAACATGACACTGGATGGCCATGTGTGCTCGAGAGTGTTTCCTTTATGCCGTTGCTCTTTGTCTGCGTGTGCCATGCGTACATGTGTGTGCCTACAGTTTGTACAGTTTGTGTCGTACCTCCCTGTGAACAATGCCTCTGTTTTGTAAAGTAACAAGTGAGAACTGCAGTCCTTCTGCTGAGACCGGCTCTCGCTGGGTTAGTGATGACACCTGATGAAATACAAGATTGGGAGTACACAAACACACATGGGTGAGCACACGTACGTGCACACGTACGTGCACACGCAGAAATAAGCACATGCAACATAAACACCCACAAGCTTTGCAGCAGAGAGGGAGACAGTATGGTTACTGCGAGGGAATCTGGCAACGCAAGAGGAACACAATAGCTTGGCATGAGGTGGTTTGTTTCTGTGTGTGTGTGAGAGATGTGACAGCATCTGCATCTGGTAGCTACAGTAAAACGCCCCCTCCCTAAAACGTCACCGGCAAATGACTGTGTAACGCTGACCACTGAGTGACAGTCACTCATGCCCTTGCTAAGTCAAAGTTATACTTCAAAACAAGTGTGACTAGCTCCCTCCCACTGCCTCTTGCTCTCTTTTTGTCAGTGCACATTAGCGTCACCAGCCGGTGTGTGGCAATTAAATATATCCCTGGGCAATGAGGCCCTATTTAGAAATTATTACAAGACAAGGAAATCTTGCCCCACGAGTTTAGCAATAACACGTGGGAAAGTGTGTGTGTGTGTGTGTGTGTGTGTGTGTGTGTGTGTGTGTGTGTGTGTGTGTGTGTGTGTGTGTGTGTGTGTGTGTGTGTGTGTGTGTGTGTGTGTGTGTGTGTGTGTGTGTGTGTGTGTGTGTGATTTTGGGTGCCTGTGTGATCTTTACTTTCACCATCCGTCATTCTGTTGCACTCATCCATGGCTCTTTGCTTTTTAGATAACTCTCCTCCTCAGACAGTCTCCAGCAGTGCTGTGAAACCTCTCCTCCCTGCTTCTACGCCTGCTCCTTCCCTACATGCCGACTACAGATGATATCATCTGCATGGGAGAGTAATGGAGCAGTGGGGAGACACCATGGTCAACCACATATTTGTGGATGTGTGTGTGTGTGTGTGTGTGTGTGTGTGTGTGTGTGTGTGTGTGTGTGTGTGTGTGTGTGTGTGTGTGTATGTGTGTATGAGGGTGCTGGATAAATGGATGTCAGGCTGTGGTGTTTTAAGAAGTAGTCAATTGTGTTTTCATATTCCATTTAGCAATGTCTTTGAATGGCTGCTGTTTCTATGTGTGTGTGTGTGTGTGTGTGTGTGTGTGTGTGTGTGTGTGTGTGTGTGTGTGTGTGTGTGTGTGTGTGTGTGTGTGTGTGTGTGTGTGTGTGTGTGTGTGTGTGTGTGTGTGTGCGTGTGTGTGTGTGTGTGTGTGTGTGTGTGTGTGTGTGTGTGTGATTGTGTGATTGTTTTGTATGCACGTGTGTGTCACAGCAAGGTTCAGGATTAGTGGGATTAGTGACCCATCGCATGCAGAGAGGCTTATTTTCGAATCAGTTTCCCCCTGTTTCTATCTACTCTTACTGATATTATCATTCCTGTGTGAGGCATGCTATATGGAAATCATGAAGGAACTGTATATTTATGTATGATAATATTTGATTTGATAGTTTACACTGTATAGCTTGCACTGACGTGATAAAAAGAAAGAAAATATAAGCAATAGAACAAAAGAAAGGAATAAAAAGGTGTCGACAGTCACAGGTTTGCCTCCAATTGCAGCCTTTGCCATGAAAGAGGTTGTGTTGCTTCACTCTCTTTTTGCATTTCAAATAAACATGTTTTGCATAATTGTCTATGCACCTTTCAATAATTATCCTATTATGCTTGTTTTTTTTGTTTTTTTTTATAATTGTGAGTTGACCATTAGTGTTTTATTGTTTCTTTTTTTTTCTGATGATATAGTAATCAGCATATCTAATATGAGATTTTGAGGGGTGAACTTGTTCACTAACAAATCTTCTTTGTGTTTCAGTCAGCCGCAGTGCATACTGACATGCAAATGAAGACAATTTGTATCTAATAAACACACAACAAAGACACATACTCAGAAAGAGGAACCCTAAGGAGGCTACAAACAATTCATATTTAACACTCATATAATAATCCTTCCAGGCACCGACTAGGAATAAAAGTTTATGAGGCATATGAACCCATTAATATATAAATAACGGGCCAAATAAGTGGATAGGGAAAAAAAAAAAATCACCTCGCCTTTTTTTGTTCTGCAAGGGACATAAAGCGAGGTGTGCTTTCTTGGTCTTGCAGGAAATAAATGCGCTCAGGATTTATCGACGCACTGGCTCTTATAAGCCTACTGTCACACTCTAGCAGTTACCCATGGCGGATTTAAGACTCAGGGAAGAAGAAACACTCTTAGTCTCCATCTCCGTCTCGTTTTCCTTTTCTTTCGCGAGCCTGCTGCGGGTACGTTTATGCCACTGCAGCCAATTCTCACCCAAATGTGGTCAAGTAGAACCAGATAGGCATTTTGGGAAGCAAATTTTGTTTAAGTTTTTCAATGAGGCAATCTGCGTTGGAGCCAGCCCCTCTAATCCTGACCTATAATTTCTGTTGATGGCAACACACTTGGCGCAGAGCCACAGCTCCTCTCTGTCTCATCTGTCTGCCCCATGTGCAAAGCTGCCTTGAAATTGTGTTTTGTCTGTATGATAGTAAAATATTCATAGAGAAAAATAGCTGTTGAAGGTGTCCATATAATCCACCATAAACTGATATCTAAATCCATCTCACACACACACACACACACACACACACACACACACACACACACACACACACACACACACACACACACACACACACACACACACACACACACACACACACTCGTACCCATACACCCGTGCAATGAGAGCTGACACCCTCAAGGGCACGATGAAATGAATGACAGCAGCACCTGCATGTGTCTGTCCTGAGTGCCAAACATTTTGCTTATACACCAACGGATATGCACAGACACAGATGCCCACACACACACACACACACACACACACACACACACACACACACACACACACACACACACACACACACACACACACACACACACACACACACAGGTTCCAGACTGATGCTGCGGTTTCAGAGTTAGTATCGATCGACACTCGTCAGCATGTCCTCTATAACAAGCACTGTCCCCAAAAGGACTGCAGCCTGTCAGGGTGAAAGATGCAGAAAAATTGTGGGAGAGAGAGAGATGCGGCGTACCTGTGAAGACACAATAACAGGCTGACAGGTGAAACCTGCTGTAGGTCAATGACCACTGATCAACGTTTATACATGTAGCGTAGCATTCAGAGATGCTGCTTGTGTCTTTACCCAGACTGCATCGCCTAATTTGTTCAAGACTTTTTTTCTTTTTCCTTCTCCAAAGCCTGCTCGAAGATTATGAGCAAGGGCAGAGTGGCTGGAACCGAAGCGCGAGCCTGATGATAATGATGAAGTATCTAGCCACCCGGCTAACGAGAGCCCAGATCTGCCCTGAGTCTGCCTGCTATGCAAATTTCTCTCACACAAGCAATGAATCAAAAGCGTAGCAAACCAATGTTTCTTTTCGCAGCACTTTAGCAAAGCCATCATTCACAAAGGACGCGCCAAAGGCACGCATACATACACACACACACAGTGAGGGCACACACCAACTTCAGCACAACAGCCTCACAACACGTCAAACCACTTTGTATGCTACTATGAAATAAAACAAAATAAAAAAAAGCCCAAACCAGTGGTAATGCTTGCTGGAGCTGATTGAATCAATGTATGCATGTGTGTGTGTGTGTGTGTGTGTGTGTGTGTGTGTGTGTGTGTGTGTGTGTGTGTGTGTGTGTGTGTGTGTGTGTGTGTGTGTGTGTGTGTGTGTGTGTGCCTTCCTACTGCTGTGACACTTCAGAGGCAAATGCCCAGTAACACTGAATCGACAATAACAAGGCTCCGGAGACGAATTCCTCAAAGTTGATGTTCTTGGCAGAGAAACGCGGCACCATAAGACAGATACTCGCTCTCCCATCGCCATCTCTGACCTCACGGCACCCCGGTGTTCCCGCGGCATGGATTTTTTTTTTATGCTCAACAAATAAGTTGTGTCTTTGTTGCCAAGATGAAGACTGAGCGATCTTGGAGTTGAGGCTTTAATTGATGGATGGAGGCATGAGTGCACGCACAGAAACGAGCGTTTTCAAGTCATATGTCCTTCATTCTCTCTCCCTCCTCCTGTGCCTCTCGGTCCCTCGCTCCGTTCTCTCATTATCTTGTTGCTCTGTCAGGCTTGTAGGTTTGCCTCTGGGGTGTTGAACTGGCAGAAGTAACAGTATGACGGTAATTTGCTGGAATGGAAGGTTAGACAGGGTCGCCTTACGTTTTAAAAGGTGTCACACGGGCCAAATGTCAGACCTTTGACAGTGTGGCTAATTATGAAACACATGTAGATGAGCTTTTTTTTTTTTCTTTTTTTTTTTTTCCAACTGGACTTACAGTATGTCTTAATTGGATGTTTACACAGAAATGTAGCTCTCGTTTATGTATGCAAATAAAGAGAAATACACACATTGTTGCAAGTTCAAGCAAAGCATAAAACTGCAGACAACAAACACCTACATGCATGTGCTAACATGTCATACAAGCGTGCACACACAAACAGACAGTGACAGGCTTTTAAGCCTTTGTCAGATTACTAGCCACTTTCTCTCTGTGGTCAATAAATGCTTCAGGGAGTTCCCTAAAGGCTGCAGGATAGCTCCGTGTGTGTGTGTGTGTGTGTGTGTGTGTGTGTGTGTGTGTGTGTGTGTGTGTGTGTGTGTGTGTGTGTGTGTGTGTGTGTGTGTGTGTGTGTGTGTGTGTGTGTGTGTGTGTGTGTGTGTGTGTGTGTGTGTGTGTCTGAGCATGAGCATCTAACAGGCCTCATGGGTCAACCTGTCACCACAAAGATGGCTAAGCAGTTGGTTGGCCAGCGGGAAATCAATGCAAGGTGATGAGGCTACTGTGTGTGTGTGTGTGTGTGTGTGTGTGTGTGTGTGTGTGTGTGTGTGTGTGTGTGTGTGTGTGTGTGTGTGTGTGTGTGTGTGTGTGTGTGTGTGTGTGTGTGTGTGTTTGTTTGTCAGTGTATCCCTATGTGTAGCTGTGCACTTGTGTGTCTTTGTGCATAACCTTCATTTAGACTGAGAAAAATAGCCCCGTACCTGGTGCTGAGGTGACGGCCAATTGATTCTATTCAACAGTTTTATCTTCGAGGGAAGTTGAAATTAAGACGTACTTCCAAAATAACAGCTTCTTTCTTTTTACTTTCATTGCGATGTAAGACAACTTGAAACAGATTCGTTACACACTGTAGCGCATTAGCACAACAATGTAGAGTTGGAAAGATAATGGAGCTTCCACCAGTCACACCCACAAGGACAATTCCTTGTACTTCTGAAAGTAGTGAGGGGTCAGTATGTGGGTTTTCAGGCTTGGAGTCCTGATGCAACATGGGCTGGAAGATTATAAAGACCGGGAAGCACTGAAGCTCCTCTGTTTTTCCCGTGCTCCAGGGAACGTTGGAGCTCCAGCTCGCTTCTCCGCCAGTGAACCCTGGCTGTTTAAACTAGCCCCAGCGGTCCTCATTACGCTATCCCTGGGCAAATTCACGTACACGGATGCAGGCGTGCACGGTCGGGAGTGCACAGCGGCACTTGCAGAAAGAGGAAGAGAAGCGCATGCACGCAGACAGCTGTTGGCTTCAATGAAGTGTAACACAGCTTTATGCTAGTTTGTGATAGTTTGCTCCGACAGCTGCCCCATCCTTTCTGAACCTCGTGGCTAAAGGGGTCGTTACGGCGGTGATGGTTCTAATGATCCTTGGACTACCCAAGGGTTTGACACACGAAACACTACTGTTTAAAGTCCATGTTGATCCCCCAATATTATATTTCAATTGATAAAGCTTGAAAGGAAAAACTCTCACTTGCACTTAGTCAGCCATGTTAATTGTACACAGTAATTTCAGACGCTAGATAGAATAGAATGTGTGTGTGTGTGTGTGTGTGTGTGTGTGTGTGTGTGTGTGTGTGTGTGTGTGTGTGTGTGTGTGTGTGTGTGTGTGTGTGTGTGTGTGTGTGTGTGTGTGTGTGTGTGTGTTTTATGCAAGCATCATTGCAGTACTTCCACATTTTCAAGTGCTTAAGTGCAGCTACTTGAGCTCTCTACACCCTCCACCACTTGAGGTTTTAAGTCACCGCTTTAGGTGATCTCAGATGCACCGCCGCCCCCCTCTAGACAGCTCCTCTTCCTGTCTCTTCTTCCATTTCACATCTTGTGTTCCCTGCACTCTATGGAATATATCGGTCCCCATCTAATTCATCTGCACACAGCCATACAGGTACAGAGAGAATCGCATGTGGGAAGAGGAAAAGCGTGACTTGTCTCGCATTCGAGCTCATCTTCCTTTCTATTTGTGTCTTTGTTTCCATTTCTCGTATGATTGCTTGCACCAGCAGATACCACCTATGGAGCTGGAGATGGTGTTACATTGCTTGTGTGTTGGTGTGTGTACGTGTGGTTGTGTGTTTATGATGTCAAGCGCTGTCTGAAACATTGAATGGAAGGTGCAGTAACTATGTTGAGTGAGATAGTGATATAAGGTACCAGTGGTCCTTGAATGTTTCTGGATGTAGCAGCACACTGCAACCCAAGAGGGTTTCTGAAGAAGCAAGTGATTAAAATGCTTCTGTTGAACACAGGCTTGATATTATATTAATGTGTTGCATCACATTCTTTCTTTTCCGGAAAAAGCTCAATTTCAAAGTTGGCAGCTAAACTGAGAAAAAATACTAGTAAAGATTCTGTGTCTTTAAGAAGTTATATTTCTCTATGACTTCAACATCCCCTCAAGGGATGACAGTGTAGCTGTCTGAAAAATAGCTTTTTCCTCTTCCTTTGGGGCGAAGGGAGCTCAATGTTCTTTGTCGCTCAGTGGTGTGTGATCTCTCCAAGATGGCACGGACATGATTGACCTTCAATGGATGAGCCTTGAAGAGATGTACACTAGTCAGGACTTGCTTCCCATCTTAAGGGTGCAAAAAAAGAGAGTTCTGTTTTCTGGGAAGTTGACCGGAAAGCCATCATGTGGCAAAGTTAATCAATGTGACTATTGGCTAGAAGTAATCAAGTGATTAATCAGCTCAGCATTTAGCTGATGCAGGAAATTCCGGAGAAAGACTTATGGATACTAAAACAGGGGTAATAGAGAGGAACACTCTGGTAGACTCACATGAGAAAGCCATTAAACTTAACAGAAAATAATTGGGAGTGTGGGTGGTTTGGAAGCTTGTTCTCGAAGAGGAAAACAATACCCACAAGTTTTAATCGATATCGCATTTCAAACCGCCCAAAAGCGAGAGATCTCATTCCAATTTATGCTTTCTATCATCTGTTTCTTGGTCCTTTATTTTTCGTCTACCAAAGCACACACGGGTAGCATACACACGCCCATGTCAATCATGAGCAAAAACTGGATGTTGTCACAGGGGCGAGTACAGTGCGATGAGGCAGATAGAGTCTTCTTTACTTCAGGTAGTTTTGTGAATTTCCAGGAGATGATGCAATGTGGTGATGGCATATTCAACGGCTTTCATCTCCCGCCATTTCCAGCTGTCATTAAAAGAAGTAAAATATTTTGTTCACATGGCATTCTGTGACAGCCACAAGCGCACATTGAAATGCACCCCTTAAATAATTCACACTGTTTACCTGGTTCTGTGTAATCACTAGTTTGGCATGGAAATACAGCAGAACAACATCCTCATGTGTTTGTTAAAATGATGGGTGTATTTTTTTTTTAAACCTCATTGTCTTTACACTAAACATGAGGCACCATATGTGGAATCTGTATACTGCAAGGCTTCTTTTGTAAAAAAAAAAAAAAAAAAAAAAAAAACTACTTTGAAGCTCAGTATTGCGTCTGCTCTCTGCCATATGTTTCATTTTTCCGTTATTATTGTGTCTCTCCCAGAAAATGGCAAGACTTTCTTCCCACAAATTTCACTGAAACCATGAAGGCATTTTTTGTTCTTGAAGGGGTGTCAAACAGCCTGCGATACGCTTTGATATGTCTAAAAACTCTTGCTAAATTGGATAGTTTTGGAATTTATTCTGATATAATTCTGTGCTGTCTGCACTTTGATCCAGCCAACTAGAAAGACACATGCCTTTATTTGTGCCATGCACCAAACTAGTGTCATCTACAGCCACATGACAGTCTTTTGAAAAGTTAATTGTTTAAGACTTTAGAAGTAGGACACACCAAGTCAAGTGGAGGCATAGACAAAGGACATGAAAAAGGAGCAGAGGTGGTAATAGTTTCTCCCAGTGGCACCTTAACTTTTCCACTTATTTTTCTGCTGAGAGGGGGGGCAGGTGAAGACGAGTGTAATTGGGAGGTGATGGGTTATAAAAGACAAGGAGTAGGTTGGAGTGTGTGTGGGAGGGGGGGGCAAAGAGCCAGAGAGAATTATGAAAGTGACAAAACAATGATGGCAACAGGAAGTGATGGATGTAGCAAGCAGGTGCAAGAATGACTGATAGTGACAGAGATACTGTGGTTAGGGTGGCACATTTATGCCTTGAAGCGACAGGAGTGATAGCTGACAGTTGAGTCTTGTTATAAACATAGTTTTTTTTCCTTTTAAGAAAAGGAGGAGAATTGGAAAGGCTGACCCTTTCTGTTGGTAGCAGTGGATTTATTAATGACATAGGTGTACATTAGGGGTCTTCAACCCATTGCTACCAGTAGCATGCAAGTTACCAGTAGCTTTCCACTCGTTTCTGGGTAGCTCGCTGAAGGTTCAAACAATATGCAGTGTTTACCACACATAGACTTACTTGGGACAGCCGCCCAAAGTATATTTAGCAATCCATTTCAGCATTTTTTGTTTATTTATTTTGTATTCTTTCTGAAAGAACGACGCTTTCAACGCAATCGATTAACGAGTGGACACTCTCCCCTCGGTCCCTTCACCTGTGTCTGCTCTGCACCGTGTCAGTGCAGCAGAGGTGGAGCTCCACCCTGAGTGAGACACACAGAGATCCGAGGACAGAAACGCAGTAGAATCTCTCAGACTGGGCTGAAAAGAAACGGGTGCTAATAAATTAATCCTTATCATATTTAATGCTCATTTACAATTTTGCTGCATGAAATGTAGAATAAACACAGTGGGAAGTTATAGGGAAGAAAAAAAAAAAAAAAAGAAGAAGCCAGACTTACATAAAAGAATATATCGGCCATTTTGTATTCCAAAGGAAACGGCACATACAGTTTGGTGTATTCCATACTGCATACAACCATGCAGCTCAGTGCACACTGCAGGGCTTAGGGTTTGCCTCCCAATGGGACATGCTGAAAATGTCTTATGGTACCACAAGGCATTGTGAAGGAGAGGAAGCTCTAAAATGCTATAAATATTTTGGTCCTGTACCTCAGTAGGATGTTGGTGGTGTGCTACAGTGTGAGTCTCATTCCCCCCAAGAGGAAGGGAAAAAAAACACAAACATGAAGAAAAAGGGAAAAACACAAAAAGAACAAGAAAAAAGAAAAAGAAGAAGATGAAGAAAAAAGAAAAGAATGGTTTGAGACAAAGTTTGATGGGTCGATTCCTTGTTCTAGCAAACCAAGAAAAGCACCCAAGGATAAAGTGCCCTTGAGCAAGTCCCTCCCTCTGTGCTTCACTTATCACAGATGGTCTAAATTCAGAGGTCAAATTCATGTTGATCTGTGTATGTAATGTCATTACAGATACAAAAAAAATAATATTCCCCTTCTTCTAAAAATTATCTAAAAAAAACTCTTACCGTCGGCTGGACGTGTCAGATAAAGGGACATTCCAATATTTATTTTTTCCTTCAGACAGATAAATGCAAGTTAAACATGAAATGTCCTGGGGAAGAAGAGGCCTAGCTCTGAGAGCTACTATACTCTAAAGAGCTGCCCACAGTTTTACACCTAAATAATAGGTTCAGACTGGTCAAGGATCCAGCTATTTCTACTGACTATAAACTTGATTCTCAGTGGGATTGGCAGCACAGCAACTTTTTTACAATGCACTACTTTTGTTGATGTTAAAAATATTACTTTCGGACTAAAAAATGGTACCATGGCTTTCACATTGGTAGACATAGAAACATCTGAATATCTGATGAGAAAAAGGAATATAAATGATTGTCTAACCAACACATAAGAATTGATGCCACAGAAGGCGAAGAGGAACAAAATCAAAATATGACGATATTTCAATTTAATCACATCTCACTACAATTTCCCCAGAGAATAAATGTTTAATGTCATGTCATGTCTTGCACTTGCAAACACACACGCCTACACACACACACTTGCTGCAGCTTGAGTAACCGTACAAAAGTCGAAGACAGACTCTTGTTTTGATAATTGAAAGTAGGATCATTTAGCTTGGCATTGTCTTCTCAAAATTAGGGGTGCTAAAATTCCCACAGCAACCCAGGAGCCTGAAAGTAATAGGCAGCATTTCTCCTTGGGAAAAATGCACAACTCTGATTATCCCTGCTGACCTCCACGACCAAATTAACTCTTTAGGATGGAGCTCCCTTCATGCTGCATGACTGCACTGCTCTCTCGATTAGCCTTGTGGCCTGACTGCTCTCAGCTATTTATCCACCCGCTCGTTCTGCCCAACACCTTTTCTCTCCTTGGAATAAATTGTCTGGAACATTTTGTAGCGCGGCAGGAGAAGGATAGAACGAGCTAAGAGGCCTCATCTCAAGAATTGTTGAGTCCCTGACAGTCCTTGAGCCCTGTAAAGAGGAAGATTCTTCTCACTGCAGGCCATATATGTTGCTGTGTGTATACGTGTGTTAGCTGCATGTGGGATACTGCACACCAAGGAAAACTGAAGACATTTTTCTGCTCCAGGTCAAGGCCATAGTCCTGTCTTTGCATTTTTCTTTTTTTTTTTACCATCCCAGGATATAAATTCTGAGAGACAGAGGTTAATATTACAGGAGACTGGGGTTTGCTGGACATAGAAGCTGGAGAAAGGGATTATGGGAAGGATGGGGAGCCTCATATTATGCTGAATTTACTGAATGTATGGGTCTGAGCATGTTATATTGAGGATTGTTTCCAGTTGTAGACTTCGGCTTAATTATTTGAGCAGCTTTTAACATATCAGCATTGACTACCGTATATCGTATATTTAACTCTGGCGCCTTTGTTGGAAATGCTTCAACCTCATCGCACTCCCAGTGATTGCGGATTGGTCTGCCCATTAGAGTGGCTGAGCAACTTCAATCCGAACAAGGTTTCCAGTCTATGATCACGGTGATGAGTGAATCTGTTAGCAATGGTCAGGTGGAGCCAGGCTTGAGGATGGGGAATTGTAGCTTTTTGATTCTAGCACCTAGAGGTTTGGTACTGATGCTAAAGCTATAAGTATTTCCATATTTTACTGAAAGAAACATACCCGTAAGAGGTGAGAGGTGAGAGACCCACATATAGTCTGCACTAGATTTTGATTGACAGCTTTCACATGGGCCCGAATAGACCACGCAGGCAAACACACCAAAATTAGTTTGAAACATTTTGTCCTCTCACCTGCATTTGTCCTGGTTACTTGTGTCAGGGTTATCTCTACATTGTGAGCCATCCTTTCTATTTTATTTTTTACCACCCATAAAGCTTATACAGGCTCAAAGTTGCAATTGCAGTTTTACAGAATGCTGTCCTCTGCAGGTACAGAAATTATTCTTTCTATTACTCCAGGGGGGAAGTTGGCAGCCTACTGAGCCACAGTCACATATATTAATGCCAGATAATAATCCTCTCTGCCAAAGAAATGAGAATTATAGTGAATGAGGACCTCTGTGATTAATGCTTCACATTACAGCATACTTCCACCTTACCCAGCAGGCATTTCAGGGATGATAATGCTCAAGAGGCTCGAAGTGCACCCTAAGCAAGAAAACTGTTTTTCAGAGTATGGAATTACAGCAGGGTAAAAAATTGTAAACCGTTTTTGTACTTAGGCCTTGATTGTCCAGGACCCCATGCCCAATCACACCTTAAGCAGCTAAACTGAAGATTTTCAGGAGAACCATATAATGTCTTCACTCAGAACTCCTGCTAAGGGATATTGAGCGTTTTCATTTCATGTTTAATCCTAGTTTAAGCTCTCGGATAAGTACTACCAAATACTGATCCTTTGCACAGTAGACACCAGTCTATCTAAAAGATGTTCAGTTAGAGACAGTTACCATCTGGTTATACAGTTAAACGTGGCAATGCCTTGTCACAGAAATTGTTTCTATACCACTAATTGACAACAGTATATATAGAGAAAAATAATGGTAATGCTGTTGGTATTACATTTTATATTATTGTAACATAATGAGGAAATGCTGTTAATGCAGGTAACTGCAAATTGTTCAATGACATTTTTTTTCTCTAAAATATCTGCTTCATATAATACAATATTGACTTATGACAAATTTTTATACTTATGTTTAGGTACTCACAGCACTCAGTTAACATGAAAGACAGATTGTGGTCTTAATTGAATATTTAAGGAATTGAAATTGTTTTTACTTTTAATCATATTTAACAAAACCTACCATAGTCCCCCAAAGTTGAAAGAGATGATATTCTTTTTCTTTTCTGCTTAAACCGCACGCATGACACGACATGTCTCTCATGTCAAAGTCCTGTCCTTTGTCAGACCACCATCCACCCCAACCACCTTGTGAATTAATCCTCCTAATAAATGCATACTTAAACATTAAATCTTAATCTTCTTACACAAATCAACAATTCCAGAAGCTTAGGACATTTAGAGGAGGCTGAACGAATCAGTACAGTATCAGTGAGAAGTGTTCAGTTATAATCGCTGCATGGTATCAATAAGAATATGACTGTTAGTTACTAGTCAACTGGTTGGAAAGAAGGAGAATGAGCCAAAGAGTGTGAAGCATGAATGAAGCAACCACCTGATGCAACTGTAAGCGCAACCGCTGTGCGTCAGTTAAAGCTCCATTTTTGGCTGGATTAAAGCAGTGGGGCCAAACCTTTAACCACGAATGTCTGTCACTAAGAGACTGAGTGATGAAGTTACACCATTGGTCAGCCAAATGCCATGACTTTCTTTCTTTGTTTTGGATTGATAGTCCCCTTTTCAAATTAAAAGCCCTCCACTGTTTCATCAATGATCCAGCAATATTCTAGGTTTTGACCAAGCGGCAGCTTGCAGGAGTAACAAATTAAGCCTATGCGGGAGTACCAATAGCTGCATATCCTCAAATGGCCACTTGAGGCTGGCTCCAAAAGTGAGTCAATTCCCATAGACCTCCATGTTAAAATGCCCAACTTTACAGCAGAAATGAACATGTTTACAGCCTTGAATGGTTGCTGAAACCACCAACAAGTTTATGTTTTTTTCCACAGTCTTGGTGTTTAGGGACACCATACAATTACTCTGAGATGCACCTCAGAATTTGTAAACAGTTGATGGATATTTGCCTTAGCTTTGTAGATTCTTACTTCAGGCCTGAAGAACTCATGTGCCCATCTCTTAAGTATCCATATCCCAACGATATCTGTTTCCTGAGCACAAGCCATCAAGGTCACTCTCTACAGGCAGGAGTAAGCAACGTGTGGGTGCATGTGAGTGTATGAGTGAGTGTGTGCCTTTTACATGAGTACAAAGTCATGGTTGAGTCTGTTTGTGTGAATGGGTACGCAGAGCACACCGATGCAGATTGGACGGTAGAACACATACAGTAGTTCTCAATGTGTAGCTTTCCCAGAAAATTACAGACACTAATAGAAATAACACACTCTAGTACTTATAATATGGAAGCAAATAGACCTCAAGTGAAAGCTGTTTAAGAATAGTAGAAAATCTAGTGGAACAAAAATCTAGTGGAACAAAACAGAACACACTGTTTTTTTCTCACATGGGTTCATCCCTCTATCTAAAAAGTAAAAAAACAAAATACAACAACGGAAGTTAGGAATGATTCGGATCCCTGTCTCGCTGTAGACTGGAGTAATATCTGGCTACCGCTAAGTCAAACTAAGCATGGCTGTGAATGAATGTGTGTGTGTGTGTTTGCGTTGAGGTGCATGTTGCACTGAGCGTGAGAGGCCCCAAAGATTGCCCTTCTGTCCTGCTGTGCTGACCCATCCCGCTGATGAAAGGTAGTTGACAGAGTAGAACTAAGTGGTGTGTGTGAGTGTTTGTATACACAGGAGAGAGGTTGAGGGCAAGAGTCAGCGTGTAAGTATCATTTTTTTTTCTGCCCCTGCTACCAAGTGGAGAACCAAAGTCTGTGCTATTTCAGACTCTTCTCTTGCTACTGTGTTGTAATTCACAAAAAAAACAAAAACACCTGCCAGAGTCAGTTCTGGGTTGCTTTGGTCCACCAGTTAAGTGCCCCTACACATGCAGTTTTTGTGTACACAGTACATGTGTGTGTGTGTTTATGGAGCGCCATTTGCATGAATGCCTTTTGGGGGGTAGGGAGAAGTGGCTAGTTTTTCTCAGCAGTCATAGATTGCACACATTTTTCTTATTAGCACTGCTTTCATTGTTGATTAACAGAGAGCAAAATCAATGCCGTGCATGAATGCGCATACATGACCAACATTAACAGTAGTGCCTGTACGCACTGATGGTATAGACACTTATACATAGGTAGTAATACATGCCAACAGACCTGCTATGGTTTTGGTTGGTATCAGTGTTCAAGACAAAGCAATCTGCAAACATTTAATGGAAATTTTAATTATTGAGATACAAAGTGATTAAAAAACATGTTTAAAATGAAAGCAATAAAACAAGCTATGTAGTAATAGAATAATATATAATTCCGATAAAATGATGACAGATGAATAAAGCAGCAGTAAAAGAAAAGAAAATGAAAGGAGAGTCACGAGAGTCAACAGCACAGCAGTTGCCTTTCACCGCAGTTGAGAACAACTGTCTGCCGACTCCATTCACGTCTCTCAGACACAAGACCGGCAACCGAGTGCGGACACTGATTTATAATCCACGTCCCTCCCTCTGCCCCTCTGCAAGCCCCCCCACATGGCGCCCTCTCATCGTTCCTTTACAGCGTCAGCATGACGGTGTTGCTATGGCAACAACATCCCACTGCAGGGGCAAATGTGAGCAGTAATCTATCTTTCCGTGTGGCTGAATCAGTCCATACATATCAGCGTAATCACATGGAAAGCGTTGTGGTAAAATGTCAAGTTCGGCTCGGTAGATGTTTCAAAGTGATATTTTTGGCAGATGTGTATCAGAGGGAGAGAAGCAGAAACAAAGATGAAGGCAGGGGGCGAGCAGGTGACATGTGGCAAAGACTGTGGGCTACTGTCATCTGCCTACACAATTAGCTCTTTTCTCTTAAATTCATTTAAAGGCTTACAAGCTCTTCTGTGTTGAAAAATGACGTCATTGTTGGCCTTATAAACTTGTGTTAAACCACAAACATCAAAGTTAAATCAAATCTGTGTTGTGTTTTGGACATAACATAGTAGAAAACACTATCGTGTATTTGAGCATTAGCTTCAACCACTTCAAAAGTTAAATTTGCTAAAAACCTTTTGACTAAATACCTGCAAAACTAATTCCAATCCGCTTAGCTGTACTTCTGTTTAGAGCTAATTGCCAAAAGGTAGCATGCTAACAGCCTAAACTAGAATGGTCAACATTTGATCCGCTATTTATCAGCTTGTTATCGTTGACATTGTTACCATGTTATTGTTCACAATTAGTTTAAGATACAGCCTCGCAAAGCTGCAAGCATATGGGTGTAGACTTATTTAAAGGGATCTATGAATGATTTAATTGCCTTTACATTCACCACGTGATGCATACTGGACCAAAAAGTATTTCTCACATATACAATCCTCCAAATTTGTATCTAAATTCTACCCATTTGGTCCAGTACCTTTTGGTTTGTTTAGAAGAGTCAAATTATTGTTGGTTTTATCCCATTCGTATAGGTGGGGAGCCAGCAGGAAGGGCGGACACTAGATTGGATCAGCAAGAGGAACACTCAGCCTGTGATCTGTTGCTATGTTGTGAAAGGGTTAAGGTCGGGCTTAGGTTTAAGGTAGAGGATAAGGTCAGTGACCAGTTGACAGACAGAAAAACAATCAATCACAGCAACGTCAAATTTAGAGCATGCGTCCCTCCATCTGATCCAGGAAGCAGGAAGTTGGCCGGCTGAAGTCTGGGACACAAACACTTTCAGCTGCCTTGACTGGGGAAGGACGGATGTTGTATGGGTCAGAAAAGCCGAAGTTTGAGGAAGCTTGCACTATAATGGCGGATGCTTGTCAGTCAGTGGGGCACTTTCATAGACATGAATTGGGTGCCATCTCTGAATGTGCCATCAACTTCTTCCTGTTTACATCTTGGTAATACGGTTACCTGAAGCTGGCAATAGCCAAATGACTGGTAGGCTACACTAGACTCAATTATATGGCTGTAGTTATCACATAAGCAGTACGCCTGCAGTTATGAAACAGAAAAGAAAAGTCCAAGGAAGGAGTTTATCAAGGATCCTTTGGCTTGGTGAGAGAAGAAAAAGTTTAAGTAGCCAAGCTGAGTTTTTGGAAGGAATGTGTCTGAAATCTGAAAAGTGAATCCTGTCCTCTATAATTGGAGCCAAACCAAGTCCACCAAGCTTGAAAAACTTGCAGTACCGGTAGCCCCACCCAGGTAAAGAAAAAAAGTCCCATGCTGCCACTGGTTCCCTGCTGGATTGACAGACAGTAAGTGTCTAAATCTGGACACAAGCTATTCACCAGGTAGCTGTGGTATCTTTGAATAGCGTGTGATGAGCTGAGGCAGAGATACAAAGTGTAGCAACACTGGCTTTCCAACGAGTTCACTAAGGGCTCAAGCTTATCGCACATCGATCCATTTAACATGCTTTGAGCCAAGACTGTAAACACTGTTCCCCTTGCCTATTGTAAATGCACTATAAAAAAAACTTCCTGCACAAACATGCTGAACCATTGTCTGTAATTGATCCGACCAGTGCAATGCAGTAATCTTTGACTGAATGAATTGTTGCCTTGCTTATAGCCGTCATCGCCTTGATTCCTCTTTGATTGTAGCTCTGCAGCGTTTTGCTCAGAGTCTCCTGGACTGTAAATCCATCTAAATTCTCATCTTGCTATGGAACCGAGAGAGAAAAAGGCAGAGGTAGAAGACAGAGGGAGAGGGGGTGGAGGGCAGAACGCTAGACCAAGTGACTGCGCGGTGTGGGAGTTGGAAGATTTGAAAATATCTAATAAGAGAGAAAAAAAAAAACAGAGGAAAAAAAGAGGCATTTTGAGATTGAGAATGTAAGTGAAATGAAACAAAGCCAATTTGGCAGTTTGGAGGTATACCAGGGCTTGTGTTGATGTGTCTGTATGTATGTGGGTATGTATGTGTGTAGGTGTGAAACAAAAACACCCGTCAGCCTGTGGGGGATGAGAAAACGAGATTCTGAATCCATTTTGAAGGCACATCAATGACTTTGAGGACCCCATAGTCAGCCATACACTGTCCTGCACCAAACTGATTCAACTTCTCTCTTCATATCTGCTGCTCAGAGAGAAAGAGGTGAGAGAGGAGTGAGCGAGAGAGAGAGAGAGATGGAGTGGATCTGTCTGTCCAGTAGCTTATAAAAAGTCCATTATGGTGCACCTCTATCAGTTTGGGCTCTCCCAGATGGACCCTGGAGTAAATGGACAGCACCAGAGAGCTATAAACTCAGATTTGATATACGGCTGAGAAATAGCTCTGTGTGTGTGTTTGTGTGATTGTGCGTGTTCAGGCGAGTGTGCATTTGATCACAGACGCTTCAACAAAAGAGCTAATGGTTGTCAACTGGAAAACATTTACGATTTTGTTTTTTTTGTTTTTGCATGCCATTTACTTAACACAGCTGTTTTACCATATTACCATACGTGATCCCCCGCCACACACACATGTATACAATCTTCCCAGCAGGCTTAAATCCCAGCTCAGTCTGACAAAGGAGCCTGTGGCTCTAACTGGCTCTGGCCCAATCCCCTTCCCCAGCCTGCTGCTTTGTACTGGCTCAAAACCGCTTTACTGCCTGACGTTTATTTATCAGCCGTATTTACTTCCTATTGTGTGGATGTTTGTGTGTTATGTCTTAGGGTGTGTGTGCGCCACATCTAGGTATACTCAGGGCTTTGGTGTCATTGCTCCTGTGCGTATTGAGATGCATGTCTCTAAGCTTGGATGTGCTTGCCGAAGATATCCGACCGCTCTTCGCATTGAATTGAGGGAACTGATAAAAAGACCCTGCCTGCTGAACGACTTGTTCTGCTGCTTTATCAACTGTTTGTGATGAAGACAGAGAGAGTAACCTTGAGTGAGGCAGTGAATGGGAATGGTCAGCAGCCACTGGTTACCTTCAACTAACCAACAAACATTAAAGGTTCTGCACACTTTAAAATAAACCATCACTGTCATGGCTTTTTACTCACATTTCCCGTTTGGCTAACTTATATCAGAGGTTGCATTTTTTTTTAGAGTCAAAACGAAATTTCATCAAAAATATGTATTTCGATAAGAAGTCACGGATTTTATGAGTACTTTTATGAGTACTTTACCTGATTTTGCAGACAATTAAATGCAACAAAGCAAAGCAGTTAGTTGTTCTTTCAGCTCTAAATGAGCATTGCGCTTATGCTACGTTCAAATGGGATTGGTATTGACCATCATTTTTTGTTGGATGTCAAACTGTTATGTTGTAATTTTAGTCATGTAGAGTTTTTCTTCATAACTTAAATAATCGCCGTACATCTGAGGAATGGTGTTTTTTACAACTTAACCACTTCAACGCCAAGCGCACAGTGCACACGACTTCCCATGTCGGAACCACGAGTTCCATTTGAACACAGCGTTAGACTTCCACACGTAGGCTGTGTTCCAAATGATATACTTCCCTTAGTACACTCACATGCATCACCTGCCAACAAATCTGCTTTAATCATTTTACCCAGAAATGAACATGTTTTTGTGTCCTTTGTTGAAAGCACACACTAGACACACTGATGGCTTCTATCAAACAGGAGTATGTTGGTTCTTAGTGAAAAATAAACACTTTTGTGCGGAGTTCTGCAACAACCAAACAACTTAAAAAGTATTTACGTCGATGGCCCCTCCTTTTCCACTACGTAGCCAAGATGGCGACCAATTGGAAATGGAAAGTATCCAGTGTTTCACACTTTGGACTGTTTTGGGTGCATCATCCAATTAATTGTATGAACTGCATGTTCCCAGATGTACTCAAAATATTGAGTGTTAATATGCAAGTAGGCCTTTTGGAACACAACTATAGACTAACATCTCCTAACATAGCAGAAAAGAGAAAACCTATTCCCGTCCACAATAGACAGTAGCAGATATGTATCTGAAATCACAGCATTGTTCACTGCCATGCTGGATATGCAGTAGCTGCACCTCAGAGTCATCTTTAATCCTTTCCTCTGAACAAACTGATCAAGCATCTCTGACCACAGTAACACCTACAGCATCATAGTATCAGCCAGATCAGATGCACCTCTTCATTTGTTAGAGGAAGATTCTCAAACATGCTTTCACCTCACTGATACTTCAGCCAGATGACACAAAGCCATCAGTACACTGCAAGTAAAATATGTGATCTCCACCTCTGGTCCTGACCAATCAGAGGATTGTCGACCCAACTCGTGATCGGAGGTGATACTGCCAGCTATAGATGGAAAATAGATCCCCCGGGAGATGAAAAAAATACAGCTGAGATTTTTGGGTGGGGGAAAAGTAGGGACGAGCGAGGGCAGGACAATTTGATGAAGTGTGTGATGATGTGTCCATTAAAGTGTAGTCCAGAACATTAAACAATATAGTGGGGTTTGTAAAGGTCAGCACTCTCAGGGGTTTATCCATATTGATCTCTACTTTCAGTTGTGGTGTCCATCTAAATCCTCCTCCGCGCTGCAGACCTAACAGAGACAGAGACAAACAGCAGCAGGGAGGATAAGAGAGGGGGGGATAAAAAGAGAGAGAGAGAAAAGGTAGTCCTCACAAGTCATTTTATGTGAGACATTACTCCTCTATACCGCTTCACTAACCTCCATCTCTCCAGAGCACGGAAGCTCAGAATATACACCCACACACAGTGCTTAATTTGTGACGCAGTCTGAGAGAAAATGATTCGGAAACGTTGGCCTCAGAACACGTTTATACATTTTCTGAAGTATTTAAAAGTTCAATTCAGGAAATCTGTAATTTGATCTGGAGTGGAATTCTTGCAGTGAAGTCACCAATGAATCCTTGCAGTAAGAAGTCAGACTTTAAACCCACTGAACAAGAGGCGGACAACTTTTTTTGTTGTTCCAGAGAACCATTCTAACTTAGATAAAGTATGCAAAGGCCCACACATTGGACAACCGAAATATGACACTCATACTACTGAATTATATTAAACTATATTAACTTGGTAGATATGACAGATTGCTTTATTTGGGCCTTTGTTTAAAAAAAAACCCAATAACTTTCTGTTAGAATATATAAACTTTTTTTTACAGCTGTATGTGTCAATCTGTTGTCCTCTGAGGTTACAATGAAAATATTTACATAAAATCACCCACTAAAATGCAGTATCAACTTTTAGATTAGCCGACATCTTGCCAACTGTCTGATAAGCACCACTGTTTAGGTCACTTATGACTCGCATTGCATTATGTTATAGATATGGACTCAAAGGAAGAAGATTTTGCGATGAGGTGAAACTGTTTTAGAACATTACAGAGAAACGTTGCAGAAGCGAGAACTGCTTCGTCTTGATGGTGTCACATGCGAGCTTGTCAAGTTGTTCAAGCACAGTTTTAGCTCGTCACTTCTTTCAACAGCCAATCAGTTCGTAGCAAAGTAAGCTGGTCACATCAGTTACAAAATATCAGCTGATAGGAATTGATGGAAGAAAGAGAGGAACCCCTCATCCATTTATCTGAGGAACAGCCATGTTTGTATGACACAAATGTTGCAAGTAACTCACTCTCTCTATCCTCATTCATGTTGTAAAATGCTACAAATTATGTCCAAATATGAAAAATCCTGAAAAGCTGGCAATTAAAACTGAAGTACGGAGAGTTGTTAACAGTTAATCAAGCCATGGATTGTAGAAAAGCAAGCCATAACTATCTAGAGGTGTTTGTACTGTAAGCTGACCGGAGTATGGTTGTGCAATAAAAAAAAATGTGTTTATGTCCCGGGAATGTCTGCATGTACATCTATATTTCTATGCTTGATTGTCACATCTGATGCAACAACCTTTTTTTAAGGCAGAGGCAATAAGGCAAAAACAGAAATATGCTCATTGTTTTCTAATATACTTTTAAGATCCCTGTTGCACCATTTCCTCATTTCAGGTTGTTATAAAACAAAATAAAATCAGCAACCCACACACATGCACGCCGCAGTTCAATATTTTACCCAGGGCAGTAAGCAGCTGTAGATGCCATCTTGTCAGCAAACAAACAAAATTATTGCACTTGTTTTAGTTAAATAATGTACTTTGGCCTTTAACTACAAGTGGTCCTGCTGAGAAATATGCACAAAACAAAGAAATGGGAGAGTTAGACAGTGATAATGAAAAAGAGAGAGAACTAGAGAGTAAAAAAAAAAAAAAAAAAAAAAAAAAAAAGACGTCTTTTCTTTTTCCTGACAAAGAGTTGATTCTCAAAAAGGCCAAATTAGAGGGCTGGTTGCAATGGGTGTTTGAACAATCATGACAGAGCATCAGCACACTTCCCAGCCATTCATGCTTCTGTGTGTATGTGTGTGTGCATTGGGAGGGAAGGGAGGATGTGCTGTGCTGGTGTTTGTGTTCTTCCTTAGGTCAACTCCTTGATAGAAGCTAATGCGCGATAATTTCAGTGTCAATCACTTTTGCACTCTGTAATCTAATACACAGGCACACAATCGCATTTATGTGGATGATGTACCTTGGATACGCTGTATGTCTCTGCCTCTTGTCATAAATGCAACTGCTGCAAAATATCCCATGGACAAGAAGTACCCAAGTGAAAAAGATCTGCTAAATCAAAGATTGTTTCCTCAGCCGCGGGAGTTGATTAAGTCTTGTGTTGGTGAAACAAAGCCTGCAAATCCATTTGCGCCGAACAGAACAGTATGTGCTCATGCCGTCATATGTTTGTACCAAGTGAGATAAAACCGACTTAGATACATGTGATTCCACTTTTCGCCGCGCTTTCTTCCTCACTTATGTGAGATTTACACATCATTAGATCCAAGCTTTTTTTCTCCAATTGCAGTAGTCTGTATTTGTACAGTTTCATAATCAAGCCCCAAACTTTTTATTTCTTTACTTTGCTGGGCTAAGTTGGGAATAGCATCGCCTTGCATTTAACTATGTATATTTTTGACATTTTATGTTTTCACCCAAAGCTAATGAGCCAGTCAGAATTTAGTTCCTTCTGATTTTCTGAGATTACACGGCCGACGTGACACTATGTTATCTATGTCTGCACGATGTGTGCTGAAATGTTTCAGCATGTTCTTTAAATATTCTGATACAAGGAGAAAGCCAAGGAAATGTAGGCGTTTGTATTTTTATTTTGCCAAAGTCGTGTTTTGGATGTCCCTCTACTTGCTGTTTTTGACTTCTCTGAATAAGCAAAAGTGGATGTGGAGGGTGATGAGGACTTATTTACTATACTGTGCCCATTAACTTACTTGCTGCAGGCTACAACTTAATTATATGTAGTAAACAAACCTGGCAGCAGTTGTTTAATCATATGCATAAATTGAGCTGCCCCATGAAATGGAACAGGGAATTAAAGAAGAAACTAAAGAAAAAAATATGTCTCTCTTGTTCATTTCAGACCCATATGATGACGATCTGAAGGTGAAGACCCAAAGACCGCGATCAGCTGACCAGCCAGGTGTGTTTCAGGCACAAACAGGTGAGCATTATGACTGTGTGGTGGTGTTTTCACAGCCCGGAGCAAGAGAAGACAACCAGGTCACTGTGCAACTGAAAATAGTGGAATCCTTATAAATTATTATTATACATTCACCGTTTGAAGCATTGAAGAAACTCAGGGCAGCTGCCATCGTTGATCATTATGTGAGTAGGTGAAAATGTGAAATGGTAATTGTGTGAGAGTTACATAATTAATAGGATTGAAAAAAAAAAAAGATTGAATTATTCATAAGATGATACATTAAACATATTACGAATGACACATATATATGAAGAGGAATCTGCCTTATACGTACATTACATTACGTATATTTCCTGATTCACACACACTAAGAATAGGTACTAATTTGTGCTTACACATACGCTTCCATATTCACGACTGCATGGAGGAGGGTGTCCCTACCGCGAGGGAAACCCCTGGCTTACTTGTCCTTCTCCTCCTCCTCTCCCCCCCCCCCCAGTCTCTCCTCCCCTTCCTCACTTCTCCCCATTCTTCCATTCCTCTAGGCATGTGTGATGAGCTTAAGCCCCTGACTCACAGCGTATTAATGAAGATGTAATGCGATTAACGGACATGCAATTAATTTGATTTCCTTCTTTGCCATGTGATGACGCCTCCATCGAAGGACACGGCGCACATAAACAATTTAGAAACACCGAAGCGGAATGACATGACTCGTAGCTTTTGCTTTCAAGGGCGTAACTCGGAGGGAACAATGGGACACTCCTCGCAGCAGCCTGGAGAACTCAGAATCAGCTGCGATCGTGTCTGAACATCCGATCTTTCTTTCGGTGCTCACATGCACAGCAACACACACTCAAATAAGACGCCCACACAGGCTTTTGTGCTTAAAGCCCTTCAGCAATATTTGTTACCATAATTCCATTAATATTTAGAAAATCACCCGAAAACACATTCCTCTAACATGATCATCATCCTTTTGAATATTCAGTCAAGATTTAATGACATTAAGACACCTTAAATGCATTAATGACCCCCCACAAAACACGTATTGTCCATATTCATATGCAGTGCAGGAAGATCTTTCTATACAGGATGGATATAACATCAAACCAGTCCATGTTAAAATGATACACTGTAATGATCTACTGTAAAACAAGAAAACAAGTTTTTCATTCAGAGAATGACGAACCTGAGCTCTCTTAGCTTAACTAAATATATCTGTCACAGTCGGGACAAATAGAAACTGTTTGTTTCGTTATTGAAACCACAAAGTTATTTCATCATCTGTCAGACAATCCCACACTTTCCTCTTGACAATTGTGCAGATTACAATTTTGTTTGTCTTTTTTATTGTGGTAATATTGCAATGGTGTTACTGCCATAAAAAAAAAGACATTTTCCTTATATTTCAGTAAAGGAAAAGAAGAGCAGAGAGTCGCCAGCAACAATCAATAAAACAAACAGGTTTTAATGCTTTCTGTTCTGTGAAAATTGGAAGAGAAAATGTAATTCAGAATTGTCAGACATCTCCAGTAACAGTTCCCTGCTGCTCTCTTGTGACTTTTTATGACTGTATCTCTTTACAGTGGTACAGCATCAGAGTTGTTGCAATTACCCCTCATGAACAGGTTTTTGCACTATTTTTACGAGGATGAAACGCACTTCAGAGAAGCGAGGTCACCCTTTCTGTTGACCTGCTATCTTTCAGAAACATGAGAGGCGTGAGACTCATATACAGCTGGGATTGTTGAGAATATATAGATCTGTCTTCAACTTGCTCCTCAGGTGATCCTGCAGCAGAGGAGTGGTCGCAGTGGAGCGTGTGTTCTCTCACATGTGGGCAGGGCTGGCAAGTGAGGACAAGGTCGTGTGTTTCCTCTCCGTATGGGACGCTGTGCAGCGGTGCCCTGCGGGAAACGCGCATGTGCAACAACACAGCTTCCTGTCCAGGGGAACCCGGAATCACAGGCTCAGGTACGTCGACCATACTGTCCATTGGCAGCCGTTCACTAGTGCTGAAGTTTACGTAGTACACATGCAAGGAGTACATATCATGCCATAACTGAGTCTCTGTGAGCGCTAGGATTTACAGGGTGCTGCCTCCCTGCAGTTCATTCTGGGATACACCCCTTCCTTGCCTTTGTTTGGTTTGATGTTGAAAATGTGAAATTTGATGAAATGCAGCTTCAAACCAAAAGCTTTCTTTCTTAGCTTCTCATTCAACGATGCAGCATTTACTTGTCTTTTTACAAAGCGTTAAGAAAACTGAAGGAAATAAAGACTGTGTGAGTCTCTTTTGAGGAATGTGGGTGGTATGCACACACACACACACACACACACACACACACACACACACACACACACACACACACACACACACACACACACACACACACACACACACACACACACACACACACACACACACACACACACACACACACACACACACACACACGTCACGTGGGATCGGCTCAGCCAAAATATAATGTAACTGGTGCAGCAGAAAAAAACAAAACAAAATGAGAATGTCTTTTTTTGTCACTTCAGTTCACATTACTGGGCAGCTGAGAGAGAGAGAGAGAGAGAGAGAGAGAGAGAGAGAGAGAGAGAGAGAGAGAGAGAGAATGATGGACTGACACTTGAGCTCGATGTCAGCAAATCTATTAGACCTGCCAAATCTTTGAAGTTCATACTTCCTGGCCTCTCTATCTTTAGCTCTGCTCTGCTCTTTCACTCTTCTTTCAGCATTGTTCTCATTCCCCTTTTCTTGCCCGTATATTTACAGATAGCACGGCGAGGAAATTGATCTAAAAGAGCACAATTAGCCAGCAAACCTTCGAAGATAATCACCTGTACGAAGATGTTATTTTCATTACATTGATAGTGCATAGAAAACATTCAAAATTATAACATTATTTTTTTTTGCCTTAACTTCAGTGGAATTAGTATCTCATTATAGATGCAATGACAACTCCAAATATATATTTAATCAGTCAAATTACATGTTCATATGCATGCATGCTCTGCTAATCAGGCTGAGTGCAGTCAACCCAATCTGCTTGCTGCAAAAAGGGCAGCGGCAAAATGAAGAGCGCCTCCATACACATTCATTTTATTTTTCTTCAGCAACACACAATAGCACAATCAAGCCAGATCAAGTCGCCGAGGGAAACCCCTATACAGCTCATCCTGAATATTGCAGGTCTGCTTTGCTTTGATTGTCAGTATCGGTCTTTACGAGATTAAATTGTGGAGTGCTGCCTGCCCAGAACTGGTTTGATTGGCCTGATTGCAATGGAGGCAAATTCCTGTATGGCACTGGCTTTCTCCTGACTGTCCCCCTCTGCCGATCCACTGCGAATGCTGACAAAAAGTCAGTTATGCTTGATAGAACTGCAGTCAGCACATCCTCTATTGTCATAGTGGACATCTGCCATCCTTACCATGACGTTTGCATCAAGCTGCTGCCCTTTAGCCTATCTGCCATATCTGTGGTCTTTAGGCTGAGGCTAAGGCCGCATAGCCCTTCACAGCCCAGTTTTATTCCCACGCTTGAGGAAGTCTGGGAGTGTTTGAAGGCTTTTTGGTCAGAACCTCTTAAGTAGGAGGTTTACTTTTAAAAGTTAACAAAAAGAGTAAAGGCATTATGATCTTCACCACAGTGAATCGGGTAACACCTCCCTGTCTGCTGAGGTGCTGTTCTTTTACAAAGTAGATTACTAGTAATCTGTATTCTATTGTAGCAAGAGCGCCTGTTTAGAACCTCAATCCTGCAAGGCTACTCAGTAAAATCAAACGATCAAGAGAATAAAGGCAGATATGATATCTACCAGCTTTCTGCACCATAGGTAGGTAGGTAGGTAGGTAGGTAGGTATATACTTTATTAATCCCCGAGGGGAATTTTTTTTAGGATGACGATGGGAGTGGTAATGATTGTGTCCTGGCTTCTAGTCTATGTGGCTATTGGAGAATGGCTGTGGGTTTGTCTATGGAGCATATCAAATTAAAAAAAAAAGTTAAAAACGTACATTGTCTCTTGACTGCCCGAGAGGAAGCTAATGTGGCTTTCCATTCTGGCTGACAGGCTGGCGTTCAAGGCTTTCTGAACCCAATGATAGTTACGAGATTGGACCACTGTCATATGGCAGCACACTACTACATACACAGCATTTTAATATTCTCAGTTAATAATGGGAGTATTTGTTTGACAACATTGTTAACTCAGATATCAGGGCAGATAACATTCCTGGGGAAACTTAATAACTGAAATAAGTAATGTTTGGTTTGATTGAATGCTGAGTTCTCAATCAAACTTATGGAGCTTTGACGATATGGCCACATACGAATCCTGTCCATCTGTGGTGTCACATTTCGGATGCCCCTGTGGACTTACAACTTCGTACAGCATATGTGTTCATTCCCCCTGTGTTTGCATATGCTCAAAGGTATTTTGTATCCACGTACACTATGTTCACTTGTGTTTGTGACATGAATGTTTTTTCTGCTTGTTTATTTGTGTCTCAACATAAAGTATGGGTGTTGTTCTGGCATTGGTCATGCCACCAAGTGTTGTTGGTCATTTTCAGTGCTCCTTTTATTGCGTGAGCTCTCCTTAAAGTTTTCCATAAAGTGTATTTGTTTCACACTCTCACATCTGAGTTAGGAGTGAGTGTTTACTGACGCATCTCATCTCACCATGAAAAACTAAATGAAAAAACAAGCAAAGCTAGGGGAACGTTTTCCTTCCCTGTCAGTGCATATGCTAATCTTGTTTTTATGCAAATGTATCGGCCCGATTTGTATGTCTAAGTGTCTCATTTTTCATTCAGTGTCTATATTAATATCCTCAGTTGCTCCTTTGATGGGATATTGGTTGCTGTGTTATGTTCTGTTTATTATTCACCCCCCCCTCCCCCATACTCCTCTGATGTTTTCTGACGTTGTTCTGGAGGGGCATGGGGGCACTCCAGGGATTGCCTGAATGGAATCTCACCCAATTTAAGCAGACTGGGAATGTGGGGGTGGTAGCAAAGAGACATTAAAGTCTTTAATGAACTTGAAGTGATTGACTTTTTTTTCCCAAGTAATTTCCTATGTTTTTTTTTTTCCTTTTGGGGGATAGAATTTGCATGCTTGTTTGATTTGTTAATCTCTTTACTGCTAAATTGAAGCCCTTTCTATCTCTGCTCTGATGATAAGTCATAAACAAACATATAGTACAGTGCACACAGGCAGAAAAAAGTACACACACACTAATCAGAACCGCAGTGAATTGGATGTTTAAATCAACTGATGTTAAAACGTTATTCTCCAAGTAATTAAAAGCATACTTGTACATTGACAGTGCTAATAATCTTCCCAAAAGGATCGCTGAAAAATACAACTTTCTAAATTTAAACACCTCTACCTTAAATTTTGAGAGAAAATTAAATAAACGTAGGCTGGCAGAGCTCGAGGATGCAACAGTGGTGACTTTCCAACCTGCTGCTCAGAAAATGACGGCCAGCTGTGCCAACTTCTTGATTAATTTGTTTAAGATATAAGTGCAAGTATACAAAGCACACTGGCACAATTGAACACGCACACTCTCAGCTTCTCCCAAAGTATCCTGAGGTGGGGAGAGTGCAGTCTGCATACTAAATTTAGTAGAAGGAATTGCCAGAATTGTCTTTCTTTGTTTCCATCTTTTACCATTAATTTGTGTTTGTGGACTTAGAAGTATGGATGTGTTATGAGTGTGAGTAGATATGTCTCTGGGCACATCTGTGTGCATGCCTGTGTGTGTGTGTGTGTGTGTGTGTGTGTGTGTGTGTGTGTGTGTGTGTGTGTGTGTGTGTGTGTGTGTGTGTGTGTGTGTGTGTGTGTGTGTGTGTGTGTGTGTGTGTGTGTATGTCTGCGCAAGTTAGGAAACATCAAAGAAAAGAAGCTTGAACAGAAAGCCAATGGAATGAAAATAGACATTTTTGCTCTTAGTTTTTTCATTGGTAAAACTCTTAAATTAAGGTGATATAGGTAATCAATTTTAAGTAATGGTCCGGCTCTTGACAAAGCAAACTAGGCAGTAATTGGTCCAGCAAATTCACATTTCTTTCTTTTTTTTCTTTTTGATTATGCAATGAAGTGTAAAGCTTTCATACCCCAAAGCATACAAAGTGAAGTAGTACCCACACTCATGTTCTATTTAGCTACTGCTCATTTACCATAGATTCAATGACATTTAAAATGTGGAGTAGAACAATGGTGCATTATGAATACAGTATGTGTGGGTTAGTGTGTTGTCAAATGTTGCAACAACACACTTGCAGCAATCATTCAAGCAAGAGACTCAGTGCATCCAAGGATGCAGTCATGAACTTGATGCAGATGGCTCACAAACTTGCACACATACGCACACACTTGTACAAGGTTATGTGTTTGGTTTGTTTGTTTGACTGTGTTTGTTTGTTTGTTGGTTTACTCATCAGCAGGATTATGGAAAAACTACAAGCTTATTTTTTATGAAACTTGGTGGAAGAGTGTAGCCTGCAGCACGAGAGGATTGAAATCACAAGCTGGATCCATGATTATTTTTCACTTTCATTAACATTGCGAGATGGGGCATTTGGCCTACTAGATGCCCTGCGTGTTAATCCTGGATCCTGTTCGTCACGTCTGATGTTGCAGTAGCCGTATTGTGTCCCTTCCTTTTGACAAAGCGTTGTGCTGTGCTGCGGATCACGGATTTATATTAGCTCATAAATGTGACGAAACCATCACTCAATCTTTCTGTGCAGTATGTTAAATTGTAACACACGTAAGCACCTGTGCTGCAAAATTTCTTGATAATTTCGTACTAAATTTTAGTTCCACTAGCTGAGCAATGACTTTTTTCTCCGTGTCTGCTTCTCCTTCTTTCTCCCACTCAATGTGTGTCGTTTTTCCTCTACTTCCTTTTGTATTTCCAGTAGATGTATTTGTTTCACTTCATTGGAGGTGATGCTTACTAAATTGTAAACACAGATCCGCACCACAGAAATCAACCCATTAGCTGCACTAGATAATTGGCCCCAGTAGCTGTTGCGGGCCAACCCAATAGTTTCCCCGGTTAGCCATCCCACAGCAGGTTCCGAGTACCCGGGAAGCAACTCTCAATGGGTGACAGTACAAAGAAAGCACAGTGCTAAACAGTAGCCCCGTGGTAACCGTTCGAGACAGATGGCAGCGCACCTCTGACATTGGTTCTGTCGAAGGTTCCTTATTGTAAAAAGAGAGTTTTCTCTCCCCATTTTAGCCTAATACTCACTCATATGGGAATTGTTGAATTGTTGGGTTCCTTTGTATAATATTCTAAGGTCTTGCTCAGGAAAAGGTGCCCTGGGATGACCTGTGTCGTAGTTTGACTTTCCTTAAATTAAATGAAATTGGATTACCCACTAGATGGTAATTAAGTTCAATCGTGATTTAACCTAAGTTTGTCTAGAAATTTGATGTCTCTATCACAACCCACATGTCACTACCAGTAGTCCTCTAGGATACATATGTTCTTAACTTGATACAGCAAGCAGTTGGTATGCTGTCCACGAGTACTGGCGGACAATTATTTAATGGGCGAGGTGTGCGACTTCAGCTGGGCATGAGCATATTTTGAGATCTTTAGTTTCAGAAATATACTCAGACATACAAAGTGGTTGCAGTTACAAATTTGCATATCATAGGAATGTTGGCCTTGGTGGAGGCCTGCATTTTCTTAGTGTGCTTTGAGTTTTAAATATTGTCACCGAGCTGTCTTGTCACCCTAGACGAAATCGCTGGTAATGATGGTCTTCCATAGAATCAATATAATACACGTGTCCAATTAAAGCTCATCTATTTCAAAGGTAGAAATTAGAAATTTGATATTGTCATACAGAACAAACTGTTGTAAGTAAGTATTTTTAATAGCTGCATAGATTTTAAAGACATATATAGAGGGCATGCTTCTTTATTACACACAAGCTTATTCAAGTTGGTGCTGTGAATGTCTACTCTGTGAATGTGTGCATATTTTTAAATGAAGAAGCATAAGCACAGACTCCTCTTACTGAGCTTATTTAGATATGCATCAGAAACCCAAGCCGGTGCATGTCAGTCCATGTGCTTCCTCTTCTTCAGCGCACAACACAACAAATCTGTAGTTCATGAACTTTATTATTTTTGACCACGTTATGAGGCTCAGATCTGTCATGCTGCTGTTTGATCGGCACTGATCCGTTTTTATTCAATTCTTTTTATCTGTGTTTGCTGTTGTAAACATGTTCTTTTCCACCTCCCTCTGTGACTGCAACCCTCATAGCAATAAACTCCCTTTTAATGTGCTAAGTTGAACTAAAAACATGCCGTATTATGTTAATTCAGTTTTTAGTTTCAAGAATGAATAAATATTTGAAGTGAATAACCTGAGCTGCTTTGTTGGTTGGAAATATCCCTTCCTTCCAATATTTACCTGGTCAGGTGGTGTAGTACAATCTCATATTTTTGATTTTACATTGGTTTATCTGCTTCTACATTATTTTATTTTACTGCCCTCTTTTTAAGCAATATTTTCTTCTCTAAGTGTCTCGAAGCTGCTTCAAGCTTGATTTTATAGGCGAATTGATTGGATTTGCGCAGTCAGACTTCAGCTACACTTGTTCTGAGCTTAAAAGATAGAGATTCAATTCAGATAAATAAGTAATGTCTTACAAGCAATCCTGTAGCGTGTTCAAAAATATGCTAAACAACAGAGAACTGAGTGTAGTGTAATTTTTTTCAGCTTTTCCCTGCTTGTTATTGCAGTCTGTTTGCCTCAGCCTCCTAAAATTGTTTTTGCAATTCAGAATGAGAAACCCCTGAGAAATCTGTTCAATGCCAGTTATATATATATATATATATATATATATTTTATCACCATGATGTTGGCCCATTTTATTAAGTATTTTCAGAAATGTTGAATTTGGAAGTTCTTTTTCATGTTTGAAAATGAAATATTTAGATTGACATACTCTGCAGCATTAAAATACCACCTGTTAAATTTGTAAAAACCACTACATCCACAGCGATCTCTGTTGCGCTAAGGTGCAGTTTGACAGCTCAAAAGTCTCTTTCAACCCTGGAATGGTGTGTTTAAAAGAAAAAGAAAGAGTATGCGTATGACTCATCAATCCAAATTATATTTAAAGTTGATAATTGTACTGCCGAGCTAGCAGCAAGCTTGCCTTTAGAATCCTTTGTAAGTTCTTCTCCTTGATAGTTTCTAACTCATAATGTTGTGGCATTAAAGCTTTAGAAATGTCTTATCTATTCAAAATGAATATACATTTATCATAAATATTTATAGTACTATGTCAGCTGCTAGGGAACATCTGTAGTGCTAAGCATAAGCTAACCTAACTGACGCTGATTGTTATTTGACTTTTGTTTAATGTTATTGCCATAACGTTTGTGATTTGTGGGGCATTGCTTTATTTGAAATCATTATTAAACAATATCAAGTATCCTCTCAGATTCTCTGTCAAATATCAGATTTCAGATGTAAATGTCGAAGTATATTAGCATTGTCAGTTGGTTCAGTTAGGTACATGAAGTTGTTGCCTAAAATGTTTTAACCAGGCTTTAAGTCAAAAAAGGCCGTCCAGACATGTAAAAATATCCTGCTTTGATTAATAATTCCTGTCGAATAGTTTTCTATAAAAACAAAAACTGCAATTACCTGGTTATAAATTAATAAAATTACACGTATGCATTTGTGCTCATTGGAAAACCCATAAATATTCAATTATTTTTCATTTTCAAAAGTTGAATCATTCATTATAAGATGTCTCATTCATCACTGAAAGCCCGGTCTCATTGTATGTGCATTGCAAGCTTCCAGTTTGCACATCAGACTGGTGTAAGTTGCCTATTGGGACAAGGAGGCCTCTAAACTAGTTGTAACGTCTCAGATCCTGTTTGCGGTTGCTCCCCTTTTCTCTGTCAAAACATGAATTAAAAAAAAACAACCTCCTAGTGAATACTCTGCACATACATCATCCTGTACACTGAAGCTCAAACATCCAAGAGAAGTAATATTTACCAACTGGCTCCAGTTCAACAAGGAATGAGATTACTTTAAAAAGCATTTCATTAAATGTGCAGTAAGAAGGAAACAGATCTTTATCAATGCTTTACCGCGCTTGTAACATATATCCACTTTGTAGAGCAACTTAAAGACATACAGATACCATGTTTTTCTGAATTTAAGGACCTCTCATTATTTACCAGCTCTCCATATCTCTGTAGTTTTTAATACCACCATCTTCTCCCTCTCTCTCAGCCTTTTACTCTTGCTCCTCTGAGCCCTCCTTCACAGAGTAGACTTAATTATTTATCCCCATGATTTATTTAGCTTTGCTCAACACAGGACCAGCAATCTTCATCCTGCTGTCTCTTAACTTTCTCTCCACTCCCTCTCTCTGTCCCTCCCCGTCTCTATATGCTGCTTTCTATCACTCTCGCCATCTCCTCCCTCGGTCTTCCACCTATTTCAGCACAGTTTAATCATCTCTGGTCTCTCCGTGAACATTTCAAAATAAACCCCTCCTTTTCTTGCCACCTGTTTTTCCACTCTATAGTCGTCCAAACTTTATTGGCACAAATGTTTTTGGAGTTCTTTAAATTTCTCGTATCATATTCCCACCTCTTCATATTCTCTCCCTTCTTGACTCTCATTAATCAGTCCTGTCATTCATCCTTTCCCTCTTTGAAGTCTCCATTTTTTGTGCATTATTTTCCATTTAATATCTGTCTCTCCAGAATTACTCCCTTTAATCTTAGGTCAGACATCTCCAAATGATTTTATGGAATTATTTTTCTAAATGTGTGCATGCAAATGTGTGTGTGTGTGTGTGTGTATATTTTTCTCTTTTGCATGGCAGAATCTGCCACTGCCACATGGATCAAGTAAATTCCTACAAAGACTGGCACTTAGCTTCATTATCTGCAGAGCTCATTTATTCTGTTTTTATTTATTTCAACTTCATTTTTTGCCAAAATGAGACAAGATGCGCAATAAGGAGGAAAAAGAAGAAAGGAAGAATCCTTGGGTGGCTGAATGCTGTTGTAATTTCAGAAGAAAACTTTCTTCATTCATTTCCTTGTCTTGACTTCAGCTACGTAACTGCATGAGATCAAATACCAGAGTGTCCATTCCTAACTTCCATTTTCTGTCATGTAGTAACATGCAGCCTCATACTAAGTGTGTCTTCCTTTGTAACTGGAATGTATTTTTGAGGTCAGAAGGTCACCTCCTTCATTTTTTTTTTTTTTTTTTTTTAAAGGAATGTGCTCATACTCATCTAATCTCTTGTTTTTCTCATTCTCTAACCCTCTTGCCTGCGATGGGATGCTCCAACCTTCCTCTTCCTCATTCCTCATCCCCATGTCGTGGGTGTGTTGTGCGTCGTGTTTGTGGGTGTTTGCAGTGCATGGGCTGTGGGAGGAGTGGTCGTCATGGAGTCTGTGCTCCGTGACCTGTGGGCGAGGCTCCAGGACGCGAACCAGGAAGTGTGTGGACGGAGCCGCGGCCGTGGCTTGTGGACGGCCTGAGATTCAGACCAAACTCTGCAACATAGCAGTGTGTCCTGGTTAGTACCATCCCCATTAACATGACACACCAAGTCGCTCTCTCTCCTAAGCATGACCTTTTCTTATTTTCCTTCCAAGTCACATAACCAAAAACTACCAGCTCACTGTCATAGCTCTTGAACTTACATGCATTTGCATTTATGTTTTATGTTCTTCCATTATGGCACCTCTGCTGACCAAATGTCTCTCCTCTGTTAAAATGTGGCCTAATGCTGCGTTTAAATCACAACATCAAAGCATCTGAATGGGAAAAACTGTATAGCCATGTCAGCACTGTGGCTTTGTGGAGGTCTTTTTGTTTGGTTCCGTGGTTAGTTAGTCAACCGCTTCGATCCAGACTACAATAGCTCAAGAATTACTGAATCGATTGTTCTGAAAAGAGACATACTTCCATGCTCCACTAAGGGTGAATTGTAATCACTTTGGTGATCTGTAACTTTTAATACAGGTAAAAAGTTGAAATAACAATCTTGAAGATTTTCAATTAAATGTCTGTTGAGTCACTATGTGTAGGTAAGGGAGGTAACATAATGTTGAATTAACCTGAGGCGCACTGATTTCAACCCTTTTATTTGCAGTATTACAAACTGATGAGCTGGATGCCTGTGGTGACATTCCTGGAAAAAAATCACAAGTAGCGCACAGTTAGTGAGGTAGTGTAGATGTAGATGTGAGTGTAGGCAGAGTTGAAACTGCTCTTCAACTACAACAGTAACTGACTGACGTCACACAGGCAACACTGTTTGGACATCTGGAAAGTGAAATCCAATAACAGCTGTGATTACAGCTTATGGCCATAGGTGTCACCAAACACTACAAAATGGTGATCTGATTGGTCGTCAGATTTACTTTGTTCCTTGTGCTCAACTAAGATGGTAAACATAGTGATATTTGCTGCTAAATATACCTTTGTGTCCTTTGTATCTGGTTTCACTTATTAACAACCTACTAGACATGTAACACACACAATAAAAAAAAATGCTACATGTGGTTTAATTTATATTAATCTAGTATTACTACAAGGCTAGTAATTGTAACAGAATATTGTGTTAAACCTTTCTACTCATAACATTGGAAATTTCCCCCCAATCTTTCCTACAGAAAATAATGACCATCTATCCTGTCTCTTCATTCCCACGTTCTCACTACAGTTTTCAGTTCCATCTTCATCTGTGGTCAGCCATGGGATCCATGCCACTTTTCAAACTCTCGCTCACCTACAGAGCTATAGCCTCGCAAAGCCTATGGGTTGGACGTACTTGCTTCTTCCATGGTTGGCTTGGTTTTGATTGCCAAGGAGTCTTGCTGTGCAGCTCTTCAGTTATTGTCTCTGAGATTACCTATTAGGCCCATGCCTTGTCAAGAACGGCAATAAGTCACCGGTGCAGCCCCATCTAATGCCACTGTCGAGGGTACCTCAGGACTTTATTCCAATCTGGCTCAGACTGTCCAGCTGAAACGTCTTTATCAGGCTGCCACTGGAGTGGAATAGGACCAACCAGTGATTGAAATACAGTCTTAATACAGCCGACTTTGAAGAAACAGTGGGATAAGATTTGAACAACGGTCGCTGTAGCCTGTCACAGAGCAGCTTTCTAGATAGAACCGCCAACTGAAATGTGAATACTAGCATCTATGGATTATGTGATGCAGAGTCCTTTGCTTTTTTTTTTAAGACTTAAGGTATGCTTTAGGTATATGCATTGTCTCTGTGCACTTTTAATTTTGTATTTCAAGTGTCTCTTTGAAAAAACACTTGCTTTGAAAGCACCGACGTTAGAAAAGAATATTAATTTCAGTGATTTAATTTGCTCTGGCTTTCTGTGTTGTCAGACTATAAATGGATTATATGTTGGAATAAAGTCATTAATGGACGCACAGACATTAAAACATAAGACAGTTTATTACATAAATTCTGGAGGCTTTCTGAATAATAACCTTTTTTTATTCCTAAATAGATTTCAGTCTAAGTGAGAGTGTGTTTGCTTAGTGTGTAATCACTCACAGAGTAAGTGCTTTTTATTTAATGCAACTAAGACAAATCATGCTGTATATTTTTCCCTGGACTGAGAATACATACGCCTTTACATTTATGTGCCTCTCTATTTCCTCACCCTCCCCACTGACATAATATTTTTGGGCATTTTATTTATTTAGCTTTTTGTCTTTTTATAATTTCCCAAGCAAATATTTTGTAAGGTTAATATTTAAACAAAACAAAACTGTCCCCATTGCCTGACAAAGAAGCTGCAAAGTTGTGTCTCAAAGTGAGAGGAATAAGGAGACGTCATAATCTAAAGCATGGCCTCCGGGATGTTTTGCCATGCTGTTTTGGGAACAGCGTTGGAAAGAGAGGGTTTGGGAGAAAGGGTAGGCTCTTCCTTCGAGGGCCTTAAGGAAATCTGTGTATGTGTGTGTGAATCTATCACAACAGATCCAGCTTGCTTTTGGGAGTTCAAAGGAAATGGTCCTTTGAAATGATTGAATATGACTACCAGCATAGGCCTTTTGGCACAAAACGACCATGCATACACACATACATGTGTGTGTGTGTGTGTGTGTGTGTGTGTGTGTGTGTGTGTGTGTGTGTGTGTGTGTGTGTGTGTGTGTGTGTGTGTGTGTGTGTGTGTGTGTGTCAGCCATTTGATCCCACTGCAAACCACCTCTTTAAACCTTCCACTATATCCTCCAGCATGCCATGCACTGTCTGTGCTACAGGATATTTAACTGATGTGCATTTTAATTTATTCTAATTAGACTCTATACCTCTCTTCACAGTGGCTTTCCGCTTATGTAGACACATGCTAAGCTTACATATCAGAACAAAGCATGCGTACCGAACATGGGCAGAATTGCAAATGTTAATGTTGGAGCTGTTGCATCCAATAAAGACAATCAACAAGGGAAGAGTAAAATCAGCATAAATGCTATATATGGATAATTAACTTAGTCAAATCAGACCATTTTGAGCTCATGTCATGGAATACAAAAAAAAACCCACTTATGTAGGCTGAAGAAAACAGATGTATGTATTCCCTGAAAACTCACAATATACGCATTTCAGTTTATACATACATTTTCAGGAATGTTATAATCAAAGGCAAAATGGTAGTTTGGAGCTTTGGCAAGAAAACAGCTTCCTTTTAGAGAACTGCCATGCTACATCCCTACTTTATTACAATCATTGTGAATATGCTCTTTGTATTTTTATATGCTCACATGGAACTATTTTTGACTGCCGTGTGGTTGCCCACTGCTCCAAGATGTGTGTGTGTGTAGAAGGTGTGAAGAGGATCAATTTCCCCATGGGCATCAATAATGCACTAAAAAAAACCTGTCTGAAAATGGTTTGTCTTTGGTTGCTTCTTTGTTTTTCTTAATACTGTTTTGGACTTGTCGGTTTTCATTAATCAGGATTACATGCGGGAAGTGTCACATTCACACCCTTGTATGCTTGTTCACAATTCACTCTATGTATGTCATCTCCCCAACACAGTGTTGGTCCAAGCTAGTTGGAGCACTGCACAAGTCACACACAGCGTGATTGACCGCATTAGTGAGGAGAGTTGGCAACGCTTTTCCACTTGGGAGAACCAGACAAATACATTTACAGCAATGTGCTTCACTTTTTCTGCTACTTAAAGCCCCTGTGTGTTGAATGTGAGCCTCAATACATCATCCTGAGCTGAAACAAGATGAGTTCTCACTTTGAATTGCTATTCTTGTTAAAACACAGACAAATAGACCACTGGAAAAATGTACAGCACATACACAACAGCTAGGTATGTAGCATTACCATATATATATATATATTTTTTTTTACTTCAGCAGCAGCTACAGTTCAAAGTATTATAGTAACTTTTTATAATGTTTTATTAGAATTGACCAAACTTAAATTATTTCACAGAAAACTACTTATTTATTTTCAGCATATATAGAACCAACATTTTGATTAACAGATCTGCTTGGCTTAAATGAAAATCATATTAAAGTAATGAAATAATAATCCAAGTTTGAATTATATTAGTTATGAAAATCTATAGCTGCAGTGCTCAATACTTTTATATTAACAATTGATCAAATGTTATGTGACACTTGCAGTGGTGAACACAGAGTTCTCTTCTCTTCTTCTTTTAGCTATATTTGACCGTTTCTGTTCAGTTACCTTGCTCTCATCCGCTTTGTTATCAGACAGCATTTTAAACAACAGGAAAACTTTGATCTATCCACAGCAGGTTACTAAAAATACTTCCTCTGTCCTCTGAGGGAAGCAAAACAGAACCAAAAGGACCATGGACAGTAGACGTGCATTTGTTATGTGGCCAGAAAGGCAACTCCAAATGAATGCTAATGCAGCTGTCAGTCTGCTGGATGTGTAAATAGCTCATTTTTTCCAGCATTTTGCTTTTATTCGATAAGAGCAATAAGACAGACAGGAAATAAAGGGGGTAAAGAGAGCAGAGGAATGACGTGCAGTAAAGTCTGGCTGGCCGGGAATCCACCGGGGGACTCACTACTGAAGGTATTTGTGCCCATGTGATATGCACCCTCAGCCCTCTGCTATCAGGTCGCCCCAAACAGCTCATCGTTTTGACAGAACGTACCCCTTATCAATCTTCTTAGGTGATGATTTGTCAGTGTTGCGTTGACAGCTTTAAAACCAGAAACTGGCAAAAAAAAAAAAAAAAAGAAAGCTATTAATGTGAATTGAACACTTAAGCACATTTTTAAAAGGCAGCTGTTAAATCATTACTAATTGTTCACAATTCAAATTTGTGCTGAAGTCAAAGCAACTCCGTAATAATCCAGCTAGAGGCAACCACTTGGGTTAAGTGACACCGCTGCCAACAGCAGGAGGCATTATTATCTCAAGAAACTCTGCGTTTGTGTGACAGTATTAGAAAAGCTAAACGTATTTATTGGAAAATTACTATTGACTATTCCATGCAGTTAATTGCTATATAAACCAAACAGAATTGTTGTGACAGTGTGGCTCTTTAATGCCACTGCTACGGGTCAAAAATTATATTGTCCCCTTAAGACGTGTAACTGAAGTAATAAAACAGTCAGACAGTCTATTTACTACCAGTCTTTTTTTACCAGCAACCAGAGTGCTTTTGTTATTATATTGTCAGGATCTTAAAGGTCGTGAATTGTCTATTTTCAAACCAGTTTTTGGTCCACAAGGTTTTGGTAATTGCTGTTGCGACAATAGTATCTAAAAAAGTAACACTTTAATGAGTCCCTCAATATTCTGACACGTATATGGACTTAAATCAGGAACTGGTTCTTCTGTCAGGTTTTTGTTACAAAGATTTCTAATCAAGACCATGTATCCAGAACAACGAATAAATAAGTATAAGTATTCTCTGACAATTTGGCAAAGATCGGACAGTCAAGCACTTCCTCATTTTATTTTTTTTTTCTGTGACGCAGATTCTCAAAAATGTCTAAGCTATTCCTTTAAAAAAAAAATGTTCCCAAAAATCGAATCTGCCTGTTTCATAATTTCGTATGAGAACTAAAGTACTTCAACAACACTCTTCTCTGCCACCTATTAAAATGGACAGAGGGGGCTTTAATTACATTGGTGCATGTCATCAGGCTTTGGTTGGGCTCTTTGTTGTTCATGCATCGTTTGACAGGCGGTACTGCAGTATACCTAAATAATAATTATTATTTATTATCATTATTGTTTTTATCTATTTATGCACATACACCAGTCAGAAGTTGAAATTCAGTGCCTTTCTAATAACACTGTGAATGAAAATCCAACTGAATGTACTCTGCGTGAACTCTTTAAAACAAAGCATGAAAGGAATAGTAATCAGCTATTTCATAACAGATTGAAATATTTAAAATGTCCATAGACCAGTGAAGTGTTTTGTGTTTGGTTATTGCTATTTATGGAAAACCAAATAGCCTCTGCAGTTTATTTGTTCTCCATCCTAACAAATTGTATATTCTATTTTCTCATAGCCAACTCACTTTCTCTGCCCTGTCTCTCTTTCCTCCCTCTGCACCTGTTCCTTTACTTACATTGTCTCTCCTGTCCTTCAAAACTCTGCATCAATTTATCCCCATTCCCCTCACGTCTCTCAAATTCTCCCTCTCTTCACCCTCATCCATCCCTCTGTCTGTCTGTATCTGCCTCCATCTCTCTCTGACGTCCCAGTGGAGGGCCAGTGGTTGGAGTGGGGCCCCTGGTCGAGATGCAGCGTGACTTGTAACACGGGAACCCAGGAGCGGCAGAGACGCTGCAGTGCGTCGGTGCACGGCTGGGCCGAATGTAAGGGCCCCCATCAGGAGAGCAGAGAATGCACCAACCCTTCATGCAGCGGTAAGGCATACAAAAGAACGCAAAGTATTCACACTAACACGCTCTCAAATGCCATTATGCAAACAGAGAACGTGCACTATTTAAAGGCATCTTCATGCTCGTCTCTGATTCACGTTCCACGTACGAGTAATCTGTGGGTCGGGACCCAATTTGGCTTTGTGAGATTCGACGGGGGCCCTGAAGGACATAAATACTAGTGTGTTTTAATGAGCGTGGGCCCCAGAATCGACTCGTGTTGACTTAATGTTGCGTTTCTTATTAAATATCGACAAAAAAAAAAAAAAAGTTTTAGTTGTAAGTTAAATTCACTGTTTATCAACAAATCGCCGTACTTGCTGCTTTTCCCACACCTCATCCCTGCTCCCGAACCTCTCACTGGTGGTGCTTTGCCCCTGTGCTAGGTGGAGGTAACTGGGGCAGCTGGAACCACTGGAGTCTCTGCAGCAAGACATGTGACTCTGGATGGCAACGACGCTTCAGGATGTGCGAGGGCTCGGGGATACAGGGCTACCCCTGCGATGGCTCGGGAGAGGAGGTCCGGTCCTGTAACGAGAAGAAGTGCCCTGGTCAGTGACTCGAGTGTGTGATGTCACATGTGTGTGTGTCACAGGCTGAAATAGAGATGGAGAACTTCAGGATACTGTATGTACTGCCTACGTTATTCAAGCTTCAAAGGTCCATATAAACAGTTTTTACCTTTATTTGTTTCTGTGTGGATACATTCCTCTGCTTGTGCGTTTGGAGTTTGAAATATATGCGTGTACGTGTGCCTAATCTACACATACACAGTATTTGTCTGGCAGAATGCAAGTAAATCCCTGCGGTTCACACCGCAGCCAAAGTCTCAGAACGGCACTCTTCTCATCTTTATCTGTCTCTCGTCTGTCGCCCTGTCAATTCACATCCCCATCCATCTTTACCTCCTCATTGATTTTGCACATCTTTGCCTTATGGAGCTTTCTTTTTATGCACACTGTTTACCTGTGAGTTATTCCATTTCTGTTCATATTTCTCCTTTTTAACATTGTTTTTAACTCGCTAATATCCCTCGCTTTCTCTTGCCTTCTTTATGTCTTTCTGTGTTTCTCTCGCTGCGAGAGGAGAAGATGTTCAATGGTCCGCTTGGTGCTATTTGTCAGTGTCAGCCACTGCAGGAAATGCTGTGGTTTAATAAGTGCGCCTCTTGACTGAAGCCGTGTGTGTGTGTGAATATGCAAGTGTATTTTCGGTACAAGCCTGAGTGCCACATGTGAGCGTGTTCGCTCTGAGCTCTGACGGGCTACAAGTGATACAGTTTTGAGAGTAGCCTCCACTATGACCTCTTTTGTTTTCAGCAGCTCTCAAGCCTCTTTTACACAAGACAAGAACCTTGTCTGTTGGCATTGCAAGGGAACATCATATCATATTTTCTCTCCTTCTGTCTCTCTTTTTGCTCTTCGCTCTCCGTCCTCTTCATCTCTGTACATCTGCTTCTGCCAACAATCGTCTGCCCCCTCGGAATATCTTCAGAGCGCTCTCCCCCGTTTTTTCATCAGGGTTATGAAAGAGAGGGAGGGAGGGAAAAAAGATGAATAAAAAGAGGGGGTAAGATGAAGAGGGAATGAGATACTACTGAGGCAATGACACTGGCAGAGAGTACTGAGAAATGTACAAGGGAATAAGATTGGGAGCTTCTGCAGGGGAACATTGATTTGAATCTTGATTTTTGTGCTTTTCTGTCTCCTTTTCTTCCCTTTGCCTGATATGCTGTGCTTCATTTCACTTGTTCTATGCCTTTCTCACCTACTTCTGCAGCTCCCCACGAGATATGCAAAGACGAGAACCTTCTCTCTATGTCCTGGAAGAGAGCCTCAGCTGGAGAAACTGTCTACAACAAGTGTCCAACTAATGCCACTGGTCAGTGCTCTGAGCTAAAAAAAACACTTTTAGTGAGCTGATAGCACATTTTTAATTGTGTGCATTAGTTACATTTTTGTGCGTGACAGAACGAATACAGTGTTTACACAAGTTAATGAAACAATGGACAAGAGACCGGCAAGTCTTTACCCGACATTAAAAATGTCCATGTGACCCAATAAATATTCAACAGGAGAAACAGAAATTAGTTTATCCAGTGAACTTATATAAGTGCTTGGTGCTTAGTTAGAGCAGAGCTACCGAAGCTCCTGCTGACACTCAGTCCTTTACAGAAAATGTATTGGACGTAGCTATAGAAGTTTGTTTGCCCCATGGACATACGTTAGCACAGAGATTGGAGAATGTCCAACAGGGGCAACAGAAAAAGTCAGGTCTACATACAGTATGTACATTAGCAGCAGGTACGTAGGACGAGCTAAAGCATAAACCTAAATGAGTTAGCTCAAGAGAGAAAATAAAAATGCTCATATGCATGTCTAAGGCGCAGGCACATATTTGCTCTTAAAGGTCCAGTGTGTAGGATTTTTTTTTTTTTTTTTGGCAAATCATTTTTTCATAATTGTGTTTACTGTCATATTTGTATATTGAAATGTCTATAAACACCCGGAACTCAACAACAAATAAATAATGCATATATGCAATACCCACACTTACATGCACGTAGACAAAAAAAACTGCTAAAACTACAACCGACAAGGACGTTGTTCAGCAGGTTAGAGTAAAGTGCTTATTTTCGATCCGATTAAAGTGATGGGAGAGAATACAAAATGTCGTATAGGTACATGTAAATGGTTTTGCTGTTTTGAGTTTTGATACACAGCAGCCATCATAACATTTCCAAGTCATGTATTATACATTGTGTGCCTTTAACTAGTACAATTGCTTCAATGCAGTACGACTTTTTTTATATTACACTATCATTTTAATCTAAGCTGTACAGTTTCTCAAACTGCAGACTTTTTTTTTTTTTAACCCCCACAAGCATAAAACAAGAACAAACTCCAACTCTTGCTGCTTCTGAATTAAAGTCGAGTGGATGTGCTTCAGAAGCTCTGTTATATAAACGTGTGTTTTTTTCATACTCGTCCTGTAGTATTGGCTCCAACATCAAAACAAGAATTAAGTAGTCTGCACGTAAACATTATAGCTTAAATAATTTCCCATGTAATCTTTATTCAAAGCGTTACATTTACTTTGCAGTTAATTACGATTGTGATCTATGACTACTCACAGTTCAGTGGTTCATGTTGATTTGGTTCAAAAGGTTTTCTCTTGATGCAGTATTTTGGCAGCCTTCAGTTTACCTCCTTCCTGCCAGGTGAAAACAGCCAGCAGCCAAACACTGTAGAGTTGCTGTGACTAAAATATTTTGAAGTTGGAACAATCTGGTATTTATTTCACTCCAAGAGAAGGCACGAGCAGATTTTGTATTTATAAGTGTTAATACTTTACATTAGGGGGTTTCCCTACATCTCTTAAAATACATTGGGCAGACACCTCTTTTATTAGCCCTGACCTTGTGATGAATGGGCTTATTGTTTTTGGTTTCAGAATTGAAATAAGATATTTACGTATGTGTTTTGTGGCAGCAGTATCTTTAATAAGTGTGAACGGCACGTCACATTTACATTAAGTTTAGATAATGATGAGTTTTTGGGCGGATTTCATTTCTAAATTTGTTTCACCCTGTTCAAAGTATTTTGTGTCTCTCATTTATGCCTAGGATCTGCTAGTCGTCGTTGTATGCTGGACAATAATGGAGTTGCTTTCTGGGGTCCTCCGAGCTTCGCCAGATGCGTCTCACTTGAATATAGATATTTACATTTATCTGTAAGTTCCCTTTTAATGAATAAGTACTGCCAAACCGAGAAACTCTTGCTGATAGTAAGTCTCCTCAGTGAATTTAGTAGAAAGTGAAATTTGTTTGTGAAAGTTATTCTCTCTTACTTTTCCCTTTTTTTTTTTCTTTTTTTTATCTATCATGTACCTCTGTTCAACTTTTTTGTTTTATAAAAGTTTACTCAAAATAGAGGAGGGTCTTCACTCAAGGCTCGCCGCTATCTCTAATTAGCTTTCCCAGAGCTTTGTGCTCACACTTATCAATTAATGAACATTGCTAATGAATGTGTTCATCAGCGAGACTGTTTTCCTGCTCTGTGAACTTCAACCTTTTCCATCTCCTCGATGATGGCGGAAGGAGATGGGGGTCAGGGATTGTGCGTGACAGAGCTGATTGCACCGTTAGCTTCTTTTCCAACCTTTCATTAACACCAGGAGTCAATAATTAATTTTCTGTGATTGCTGTTATCTTCTGTTGTTCCACTCTCTCCCTTTCTCTCTCTCTCTCTCTCTCTCTCTCCCACCCTCTGTTTCTCTCTCTGCATTTCACGTGCGCGCCTAGACTTGCTTTATGCATGTCTTTCTCTGAAGTGATGAGATCCAGTTTCTGCCTGAGAGCACTGCTGGGCCCTCCTTTTGTTTCCTTATTTTAAGCACAAGCACCAAAAATTCAGCCATGTTCATATATACTCCTGTCTTGAAATACCCCCCTTAGCTCACATCCACAACATCTCTGTGATTTCTTGTCAAAAACACTATCTCGGTTGTTTGGTCTTGCTGTTTCTGACATTTTTTTTTACCAGCTACATATTTTGAATAACAACACAGTTGCTACAGTAAGTGCCAACAGGCTTGTGTTTAATCATCTTGACTATATCACGCAGAAGTGAAACCAGTTAACTTTTCTAAATTTCTCTCATTCTTCACGCTGTAGTTACGAGAGCATCTCGCGAAGGGTCAGAGGACCCTGGCTGGGGAGGGCATGTCTCAGATCGTACGGACTCTCCTGGAGCTCTTGCAGAGGAGGAGCTACTACAGTGGCGACCTTCTCTTTTCCACGGAGATCCTGCGAAATGTGACGGACACCTTCAAAAGAGCAACCTACATCCCAGCTCCCGACGACGTGCAGGTAAAAGGCAGAACCTCTGAAACTTCTCACAAACCATGCAAACCAAATCATGCTGTCATAGACAAACTCTCACACAGACATACACTTAAAATGCCTTGACATTTATTCACTGTAGAAGCTCCAATTTCGACTGCACAGGGTGTGCATAACAATGAAGTACAACTGCAGTGTTGCTACGGCCTCAAAGGTGGATTTTTTTTTTTTTAAGCATTTTTCTCTTTTCCCTGTCTATAAGAGAGAGCAAAATGCTGCTGTCTAAATCAATCATTTGACAGACATTTTTTTTTTTTTATGTCTTACAGCATGTGTAGACTGCAAAAACTACTATACTAAACTTGATTGAGAATAAATTGCAGTGTTGCTGCAATGGTTAATGGGTTAAAGATAGATATATGATAAGAAACACTTGTGTGATGGCAGTGCTTTAACTTCTAAACACATATTTTTCTTGCGTCTAGAAATTCTTCCAGATAGTCAGCCACATGTTGGACATGGAAAATCTGGAGAAATGGGAGGACGCTCACCAGGTAAAGCCCTTTATGTATGTGGGTTAAGTGTGGTGCTTTGGGTGCCTGTGGGTGCTTCAATACAACTGTTTTGCATTAATTAGTGTCTATCTGCTGCTGCACAGTGCCCTAATTGCATGTGTGAGTATTTTTGCGTGAGGGTGGGCGTGACTACATCCCATATTAACCCTTCATTATTAGTCATAAAAGCACACCTGTTTACAAAAACACTGCAACAACACAACTACCCAAATCTAATATTATATTCCACGTGGTTACAATTACCAACCCTGGAACACATTCAATGGTAATGCTATGAATAAAGATCTGTCAATGGGTGAGACATGTTTTATACAAAGCTGACTGTGGACTATGACATTATAATAATTGTTCTTTCTCATCCCTCCATCAACAGGTCGCTCCCGGTGCTGCTTTGCTGATGAGGATATTAGAAGATTTCATTCACCTCATCGGAGAAGCCCAGAAGCCTTTCCAGAGTTTCCTATTGGTTACCAATAACCTCAGTGAGTGTTACACAAGTGCTGTCACATCCCAAGGCGAGACAGATAATAGATGGGTTTTACACCAATGACATTCACTAATTTCATGGAGTTAAGGTCAGAATTTGTTTGTGAATTTTTACCATTCTTCATCTTTAGTAAAGTTCAGCCAAGATCTTCTTTTGTCATGTTCAACTCTGACTTTCAAATCATTTTTTCACATAAATCAGGACTCTCTTACTTTTTTCTTGAACTGTTATTGTCTCACTTTACTTGTAACCACTGTGTTTAAGGCCGTTTTTCGCTGCAGTGAGTTTCGAGTGTTTTTGGCATCTTTTCCAGTGATAACAATCCAGCGAGAGCCGGTGTCAGCAGTTTCCAGTGATATCAACTTCCCCATGAAGGGCCGGAGAGGGATGAAGGACTGGGCCCGTACTGCAGAGGATAAGCTCTATATCCCTAAAGAGGTGTTCACCATCCCAGCTGAGGGTAAGAGAGCTGAGACACACATCCACTGCTCAGGGATGGTCTAAACGTTGGGCTTTTTTGGTGCTAATATCTACTACTCATTGTGTAAGGTGGTCAGGGCCGGCCCATATACATAAAACACAAGATTAGTTGTATTTCTTTTAAGGGTTTTTCACAGAACAATTATAATTAATAATCAAATGAATGAATTAAACCTGGACACCATCACTGAAACTGGCTTAAAGAGGAAGGAAACAGCAGTGCCAGAAGTGTAATCATAATTTGCTTCAGTTGTAGTTGTCATTCGTCTTGAATTTCAGACATATGAGGATCATCCCACTCTACGTTTTTCTTTAGCCAAGGTTAGACCATCTTGTCAAGAAGAGCTACCACCAGTGTGAATACACATACCCCGATATGTGTCTCATTAAAGCAGATAGAAGGTTTCTCAAGGACGTTAAAGGGTAATGTTGAGAAGGATTTGGACTGTAAAGAGGCCCTGGAGGGCTTCTCAAGAAGATGCAGGTCTTTCATCTGTGAAGAAGTGTGCTGCATCCCCTTGAGATCACCAAGTCCTTGTGCAATTTTGAAAGATGCCTATTGACTTTGAGCAACAAGAGAATGTTAACGTTAAGAGAATGTTGTCATTAGTCCAAACTGATATCCATTTTATAACCCAAGAAACAAGAGAAGATATTGTCCATACGCATGCCAACAAATAAAGAAGGAGAAAAGGAGGAGAAAGAAGACGTTACCAAAACAAAGGAGCTGAAGTTGTAAAGAGGAAACAAAAGGACGTAAAAGAGGGGGAAGATAAGAGAATAACTGTGGCAGATGTGATCCACTGCCAACAAAGGCAAAGGGCATATCCCACAGGAAATTGTACTGGCAGACTTTCTGCCTGGCACCCCATCCCATATCCAAATTAAAGTTCAGAGGGGCTGCAGGCCAAGAGAGTAGAGCTCCCTCTGACCTCTGACTTACGCTGATGATACAGATTCTCTTTGATTGACGTTCAAGATGTCAGGTGTGCCAGCCACAGGGAGCTTCACCTCAACTCACCCACTCTCTGCCTGTTTATCATGCACATTGTAATATCCAAACCACTCCGCAACAAGTCATCTCCCTTCTGTAACAGATACTGTTTATGAATTGTCTTAATCATTTTTTCCAAGTTCTTTCCACATTTTATGGAACAGTAAATTAGGATATCCGAGAGGATGAATACTCAGGTGTCAGCAAGAGCAGTTTAATATTGCTGCATTGCAATGTTTTCCTCTTTCTTATTCTCCGTGTGTCATATATTTCTGATTTACTTTGCTGCTTTTCCTGCCCTTTTTCCCCAATCTCGATTTTCTTGTCCATTATTCTCATAGTTTGTGGCGGTGCATGTTTTGTCTCTCGCAGTGCTTATTGTGCAATAAAAATGACCAGCTGCACCACATTTGCACTGGGTGTTCAGCACATGCCATCGCCATTTTAGCATATGCTATTTGGTGAATTGTTTCATCCAAACCGCACATAGCCTTATGAGTTAGGACATTATTAGTACCCTTTGCCCCTATGGGAACTCTGCCTCTTCCCATTGGCAGTCCATGAGTTGAAGTATTCAGTTGATTGCTATCAGTTTGTTTGGTTCATTTACCCCGTAATGAAAGCCTATTTCAGATGGACAGCTTAAACATGCTCATAAAGGCCCATTGGCACCTTTTTGTGTGTATGTGTGTGTGTGTGTGTGTGTGTGTGTGTGTGTGTGTGTGTGTGTGTGTGTGTGTGTGTGTGTGTGTGTGTGTGTGTGTGTGTGTGTGTGTGTGTGTGTGTGTACGTGCGCGCAACTGTCGCACGTACAATTGATAGGTTCATGAATCGCTTCAGTGGGCAGAGGCTAGAACTGCTCTTCACTGATTTCCGAGGTGACAAACACCCCCTTCTCCCTCCACCGTCTTTCTCTCTCTCTCTCTCTCTCTCTCTCTCTCACCAGCATCCATACAGACAGCACACTATGTCTCGCAGCCATGCACACACTTAGATGCAGAGATGCAAGTCAGAAGTGACTTCATATTTCAAATACAGCATTGTTTGTGCATGCACGTGGTTACGCGTCGTTGGCGTTATTTGAGCAAGAACACAAATCAAATGATTTCAATGTCAACTGGAGTTGGGAATTTGCTGATGTCAAGTCAGTAAGTGTTGCTAAAACCAAAGTTGTGTCTTTTTTACGTGACTCACCGTCTTGAGGAGAGTGAAATGTTAAGAGTGATACCCCATTTATTTCAACCTGGTGTATTTCTTAAAAAAATCTGGCTATAGCAGCTGCAGGAGTCATTCTAACTTGTTAAATTACTTTGAAAAAACTTGAATCCACAGTGTGTTACCAATTTAATTTTTATTTGTAGGCTCAACACTTTTCTTTTTAAAGTGTATCTTTACAGTTACCAACTCTTTTGTTGACATTTAGGAAAACAATGACTCAATCTAAACAATGCAAGTCTCCTATAGCTTTCCACATAAAGCAGGATTTTTTACATTAATCATTTAGTCTCTTTGTCTGACCAAAAGTAAATAGAAAAAGAAGCTGCCTGGAGCTGCTATGATACTAACTGCATTAGGGATTTACAGGGAAACTCAATAAACAAATTGCTAAGGCGGATTACACCATGGATTGTTATGAAGACAAGGCATTTCACTTTGATGGTTCAGTGTGTTCATCCGAACTGTGGTAAACAGACAAAAAGATACATCAAGTGGAAGAGGAGAAACCGAGGATGGAGGCAGAGACAAATAGGCTAGGTCCATCCTGAAAGACAACGTATCTCAGGAAACCGGCGATGTTTCTGCCCACAACTTTCCACAGTTGACTGGGAGGGAAAACTTGAATTGGGACAGACTTGGAAAGTAAAAAGGATTTCAGCATTGAAATTGCAAAAAATTGCTGTCCTGGATACTTTTAATTAAATTCCTGAAATTGGACTGAGGAAAAGGAGGCTCCCTGCATGACGAAAAGCTCAGCTCTTCAAGAAAAGTGATTGCATGATCTAAAACAATAGGCTAGTGTGTGTCTGTCCCGCTAGCTATAAACCCAAGCATCTACCGATATTCCTTGACCCAATAATGGGCCAAATGGTTGTCACCCATCTAGCTGGGCAAACCTAATCCCCTCTTGGCTTCAGCTCCGCACACATCTGTGCTATTAATTGTGTCATATACCTTTTTGTGAAAGAAAAAAAACATATATGCATCCCAAAATGTCCAACTATAGCTTGATCAGCTCAGAATAGCTAACTAAATTGAAATAAATGTAGTAGGGAGTGAGTTAAATATAAGTCAGTTAGGTGCTAATAACAACATCACTGATCATCAGTAATTAAAGCATTGTAATAATTCATTATTTTCCGAGTTTAAGAATATTCTCCTGCCATTATGTTCATGTGGGTAAAGTTTAGACGTTTCCTGTTTGTGTACAACAGTGAAAGTGTAGAAGAATTCAATAAGAAAGAAAAATAATCCCTCCCAAAGAGCTTGTTTGGATGGAGATTTTGACTTTTGATTAAAACAGTAAATTGTGGCCGAGCATTAACTGCAGGCATATATTTTCCTGATGAATGGCACACTAAAGTTCACAGCTGGTGACTTGTGGTTTGCCATTTTGCTGGATTACAGCTGACCACCAATCATTTAGATGTTCGGCAAAAGGGAGAGTAACGAAAAGTCTGTTCGTGGGAAATTAGAGTTTTGTGATTGAGTGCTTTTGTGGTATTAATCATCCTGGAGTGGAGGAGTGCCACCCCCTCACAAACTGATTTACCATTTACCCATAATACACTGACTTTCTCATTTGCATGCCTTTGCAGACACTGTCCAATTAGGATCCATCAAGCTCACAGGCTTTCTCATGCTGACTTTGATTTTTTTTTTTGTTTTTTTTTGTGCTTCCTCACAGTTTCCGAATTGCTCTTTTTTTTCTCCCCGTCGAGATCTTTTTGTCTCTTCCTCTTTCTCCCCTCTTCTGTCTCGCATAGCTATCTCTTTTCCTGAGTATTACCTCTTAGGCAGCAGACAGACAGATTTTGGATGAGTCACCCTCAGCCCCCTCTGCCTCTTCCTCTCCCCCTCTCTCTGTCTCTCTGTGCCGATGTTCCTCCGTTGCTTCTCACTGCCTAAAAGGGCAAAGAAGGGAGTGGCATCTCTCAACATGAACTCTTTCCCTCGTACTTTCCCTTTCTGCTTCTTTCTGCCTCCCCTCACTTGAGACAAAGTGACATTTACAGAGGGACACTATATATCCTTGGGAGCCTCTGCTCTTTTTGGCAAAAGAACACTGAATAGAGTGATGGAAGGCAAGGGTTTTTTTAAGAAGGGCCACTGAAAAGGGTGGAAAAGTTGAAAAGTGGGCCGGAGAATAGAAACAACAACAGAGGAGGAGAAGTGTTGAGGGGGAGGATTTGAAACAAGTGAGAAGAGAGAGGGATGAGGACATTGTGTGAAGAGGCTCGAGACACCGACACTTTATTTTACTCAAGTTGAATACATATTGGTGTAACGTGTTTTTTTTTGTTTTTTTTTTTTAAATGAGGCCTCTGCGTTACACCTGCAGTAGATGATCAGTAGGCGAGATACTAGCTGCTCAAAGGCAAACAAAAACACATACAGTGTTTCAAAGTTTGAAACTACAATCATGCAGCTAATTAGCCTGAGAGTGGAACATGTAGTTGTCGAATGCTTCAGTAAAGCACTGCAATTTATTGACTTCTCCTTTTTGGATGTAGTCAACAGAGCATTTCTCAGCGACACCTGAATAGTGTGTGTAAATTAGGCTGAAATTGACGGTGAGAAATTGAGAGGAGAAATCTGTGCTCGTTTGCGTCACCAAGTGCTATGATGGATGGATTTAGTTCATCAGTGCAGATTAGCTCAAATTGAATCAATCATAAATAGCATCACAACAGCCTTAATATAAAATGTATTAGGTCTAGGTAATATTGCGCAGAGATTTTGAGGTTTTTTTTAAGCTGTCTCTTAAATTTCCCTACTTCCCTCTTTCTTCACAACATATTTTTTATTTTCTATTTAAAATTAATATAAAGTTGTGGCAATGACCCATTTACATGCCAGAAGAGTATATAAAGACAGTTTGTTTCTTCTTTTTTGAATAAACCAAGAAATATGGATTTGTTTCCATTTGCGTAGCATCGTTTGTTTTCAGTCTTCAGCAACTTGCACCTTTGGACAAGATTAAAAGGGGTATAAAATGGATTGGTATACCTGTAATTGATTTTGAAGGTGTTCTGGGCAAACTGCATCTGGTGCTGATCAGTTGAAAAATGTTATTCTCTTTCAGAGACAGAAGCGGACTCAGAATCTACAATGTACTATGTCATTGGAGCCGTCCTGTACAGGACATTGGGCATCATTTTACCTGCACCAAAGTGAGTACTTAATTACTATTTTTTTTTTAAGGATTTGAAACAGTTTCCTCTTGTCCCTGTCCTTTCCTTTACCTTTCTGCAACTTGTCAGACTTGTAACATCCCTTGTATTCTCTTTTACCTTTCTAGTTTCTTTTCTCACTATATTTGTTTTATTTCTGTGCACTTTCTTCTGTGGCTCCTCTCCTCTACCTAATTCCAACCTCCATTTCTTCAACTGTCTTCTCCCTTATAATGTCTCTGTCGCTTCTCTCTTATCAGACAAAAAAAAGTACATTTCCCTAGAAATGCTTCCCTTTCTTCTGCATTGTCGGTGTATTTTTGGAAATGTACAGTGGGATTTGAATGAGTGCCGTCTAATGGGTCCTGAAACTTGCAAAAATAGAAGTTAGAAGAAATCATGAGGTTGTCAAAAGGCCACTGTGATATGGTGTTTATGCTGGCCCTGGGCCCTTTAATTCAGGTCAGTGCTCTTGGATGTGGTTGAGCTGGATCTGTTAAAACCCTTTTCTCTCTGTAGCTCTGCTGAATGTTAATAGATCCAGCACACAGTTTTTACTCAGGCGTTCTCTTTGGCTTTTCTACTCCTTCATTTGTTTTATTTTGTGTGTATTTTTGCAAATCGACTTAAAAAACGTCAAAAGCATCACAGTAGACATGGTGTACACATATTTTTGACAAAGAGCAAAATAAAGAAATCAGTGGCATTATATTATTATCATAATTCTTTTTTGCCATTGTCCAAAGTCGAAAACTTGGTTTAAGCAAAACTTGTTGAAGCCAAAATTCTCAAAAAATAACCCTCATTTGTGTGTGTTTGTATCTTTGCAGCCCCCCCGCAGTGATCAACTCCAAGATCCTGACAGTGACAGTACGACCAGAACCACAACCCAGCGAGCCCATGGTGGTGGTGGAGCTGTCCCCGCTTTTAAATGTAAGTAAAATAAATCTGATTCAATAGTAAGAACAGTAAGAATCGCCAACACGTTCCCAGTGCCTCAAATAATGACATTTACCAGGGCATCGAAATACTGACGCTATATGAAAGATTTTGTCTCATTTGGACGCACAAGTTGCCGATCAACTTTCATTTTAGCACCAGAAACAACGTGGTTGTGGTTAGAAAAAGATCAGGCTTTGTGTTACTACAAAGAAATCCACCGACTTTTCCACCTTTGCGCTTCGTCACTTTTGCCACACTTCAAAAACACATGAAGTACCTTGTGCGTACGTCTTTGAAACCAAAGGGCACCTTGTGTGTATCTGTCTGACGCCAACAGCTGTGACAAAATGGCAGTATTTGAAACCCTGGGAATGAGAACGGTCTGGAACCGCACTGTTTTTCTGTGATACAAACACAGCCAATTATCCAGGACAACAAAGCTTATGCTATTGACTGCTTCTGTTATGAGTCTTCAAGATCTTGTCTGTTTCAGGTGTAGGATATTAAGGAATGAGGAACATTCCTTCAACTTTTATCACCCAAACTTTCCCAACCACGATAGGACGACGTAAAATCCAGAAAATTCACTTCATTTTCGCAGTAATATCAAAGTGTGTCACATGCAGTAAAAAACATATTCCAAAGGAAGCACTTTTCAGTGCAAGCGTTTGCAGTTTTTATTACATACTTATAGATTGGTCAAGAAAATACATATTTTTACAGCTTCAAAGGGATCCACTTCTCCCAGCTGACCCATGTTTCCCAAGTTCAGATGAAACACAAAGTGCTGCATGCTATAAAGCGTTATAGTGCTGGTCGAAGTGCCGAATAAACGCAGACCTTTTGGGCTTTCTTATATCGCACTGTCTCCTGATACCTATTCAATTTATATTACAGTAGAGTGTGTTATTATAACCGACTCGTGGGGTGTCTTCAGTGGAAAAGACTAAGTGCAAGTTTAATGAGAGACACACTTCACGACCTCAATAAGATGTGGATTTCATTAGCCATTCTGCTGTGCAAAGGTGGACACAGTTCTAAAAAAATAATGTTGAATATTTAATGGTTCTCTCCAGACAACGCAAACCCACACACACACACATATAGATATACATATACGTGCATATTCAAATTTTCCAATAATATCAGTATCTTGCTGTTTCAACCAAGTCCGAAGGGTCCAAATTATTGCACAGTGTTTCATTAAAAATACTCCGTATTCATTCTCCATCCCCTGCTACTCCACCCCCCTACTTTAAACCGCTGATTCACAACATAAGTATGGCATTTCCTTTATACGCCTCTATCTTTTATCTTCCTATTATTCTGCTTTTTAACACTTTTGGCAAAGCAGCGGTAGTGCAGGTTGTACACCCTCTGTCCATAGGATGATGTTTTAATGCTGATCCCAGCGTGGTGCTCTGTACCACAAACCGGAGGCTCCCGCTGAGGACAGCGCACAGTCGAGCACAGGGCAGATGCAAATTTGTACACCCTCAACCAGTGGTTGGGAGGTCATTGTAATCCCACTTAAAAGGGCGCTTAAAGGATTTAGTTTTACACTTCCCAAAGTTCAGGGGACTCACAAGAGAATACTGAATACTGAAAATGGATGCAGCACAGGCTGACATGCCCGGACTTCCTGGCCCTTCATATGTGTCATGCATCAAAAATGCTGTGTCCGACATTTCACGTTAAGCAGCTGAACTTCTTAAGGCTTCAGTCTGAAGCCCCGGGAGGAAGGTAAATAACAACATAACGATCAAGAGGAATTAGTTAAAACTACACCTTAAAATGAATACATCTCTGTCATCCAATAAGAATCACATGATTACACAAGATTCAAATGATTAGAACAATGTTATTCGGAGTTTTCATTATTTTTATTTATATGGTTTCATTTGAGATGTAAACAGTGCTTATGATATTAATCATAACCACACACATCCATTATAACAACTTGAAATAGATTTGGGTTTCAGCAAATCCTAAATGCAAAATACAGCAGAAAAAAAAAGAAAAAAAAAAAAGGAAATCAATCATATCTTTTACAACCAACATAAGGCTGGATTTGGATGGTAAACAAAAAACAAACAAAAAATCCAACTTTGAGTATCTGTTAAGCATATCTTCAGACAAAGCCACCAGGCCAGCAGCCAGAGAGCTGGTTGGTTCACCAGTCTAGGTGCTGACGCTCGAGCTGATCTTCATCATCAAACTCCCAAGACAGAGAATGAGCATATTTTAGAATGTCGAACCATTCCTGCAAAACACAACCCAAATTGGAAATTCAGATTACAATTGCAGTCAAACTACATTAAAATGAAGGGTAAAGTTGCTTGAGTATATCTATCTTGAGTATTTTCTGCTTCTCAATTAACTCCCCACAAGAAGGACATATGTTCAAGAGAGCAGAATCTCCTGTCATGGGCTTCAGCTGTAGTTGGTGTTGACCTTGGTTGGAACATCCAGCTGCAGAAGCAGCTGCCTCGGGCTTTGCTCTCATATGAGAGCGTTGAGGGCTCTGCGCAGGGTCATGTCTTCACTGAGAGGGCATCTGTTCCAGTCAGACTCCCCACATATCTCCCTGGTGCCCCGATGCGTGCGTGCGTGCGTGCGTGCGTGCGTGCGTGGGTGTGTGCGTGCGTGTGTGTGTGTGTGTGCGTGTTTGTGTGTGTGTGTGTGTGTCTTTACTGTTGAGTGGGAAGCAGGAGGCCAGAGAGCTCTGTGTCCCCACAGTAAAAGCAGTACACCATATGCCACTCCCTCCCTTCAGCCATCCTTCATGTAGCCGTTTCAATTATAAAAGGCAGCTCTGGTTTGCCATGCAGACGTGAGCCATAAACCTTTCTGGTAATTTCACTGTAATCTACTGTAGGTTACTTTCATCAGTCCAAAAGGCTCATCCAGGTTGCTCCATTTCATTTTCTAAATCTATAATCTTGGCTATAAAGTGGCAGGCTTTCAAGACTCCCTGAACCTGCGTGGTCCTATTCTGTTCCATTAGTTCATTTATCTGATTAGCTCACCATATTCACATCCAATATTCATTACCACATGTGGTGTTGAATACCTTGAAGAAAAAAAAAAAAAAAAAACGTCTTTTCTTCTCGAGAGGAAAAAAGAAGACAGAAGCTATTAAGGTAGATGACATTATTGCTGTCCATAAATGCAGCTGTTAGAGTCAGACTTGCGCTGCTCCCAGTGAGAGGCATCAGTTGAGCAGACGCTGTCATTATGGCGGGTATCGGCGCTAAAGAGGAAGCAGCCATCGTGGGAGTACACAGGTGTCACTCCCGCTGTAGCGAACAGTCAGGCGCGATGCCCGCTGATTGATAGGTGAATGCTAACGGAGCTCGCCACGCTAATGCACGCCGGGGGACAACTAATGCCGGTGACGGCGGTCGGCGTGAGGCAGAACAAAGCACTGTCATCCATCAATCCGTGTCACCTCGTCTCTGATCCTGTCTATATAAACGTTGCATCATCCATCCCGTCCTCTCCAGGCCGGTCATGCAGAGACCCCTGGAAGCACTGATTCATGGGAGATCAGTTATGAACTGCTCAGAGAAGGAAGGATGACCTTGCCTTTAGAGGAATACATCCTCACAGTGCAGACTTGAACGTGCATCACCTCCTTCTCTCCCGTTTTGGCTCATTTACAACCCCATTGATAATCAGAAAAAATAGGTTTGTTCTTCACCCAAGAAGAAGTAATTAATTAAAATTGTCCTCAGTCATCATCCTTTGTTATAATGGACACAGCAGTCTGGCTGTGGAGTTACTGCTATAATCCCCTTTGCCATAAGGGGGAGCTCAAAGGCAAAGTGCTTAACGCAGGACTCAGGAAGCACCAACTTACTGGTACAGAGAGGGATCCATTTTCCTCTGCATCAGCCTAGTTGAACAAATGTTTTTTAGATGCAGGTACTCAGCTAGAGGCCCGACCACCCCGACTTTAAAGAATCCGGAAAGACTGAGATCAGAGGCGCTCATTTGTAAGCTCTATAAGGCACCAATTTGAATCTTTTCACTCTTTGGATTTGGGAATAAATACTTTGTGTTCGATCCAGACCAGATACCCACAAAGTTCACCTAAACTCAGTTACAATCACAAACCTCGTCCAGGTCGAAAAGGGCGCAGACGATCCATTTAAAACTAATCAATGCAGAGATCACTGAAGATCACCAGTGGAACAGGTTGTGATGAGTCAGTTAAAAATATCGATCCCCTCATTGATTCACTGATAGAGTCATAGCGAGTCTTCCTTCGCCACCATGCGCCAGTGATCTTTGATTACCACATGATTCACCTGCCGTTTGACCCCCAACGATTGGCTTTTAGCTCCAGCGAGTTGGTGGATTAAGAGCGAGCTGACAGCAAATCACCAGGGTTTAGTCCCCTGCGGGGAATAGCCTGATATTGTTTTTTAAAATGATTTTAACATGTTTTTGACTTTTAGTCATGTGAGCTCCTACACACTATGAAAGGACCACTGCTTTACTTCTTATACTTAAATATAGTTCCCTGCTTCATAGTTGTTTAAATGTACCTTCCTACTTTCCTCTGTGTTTGTATCGAAGTAAAGGATTTGAAAGCTTTTTCACTACAAGATGTTTATGACCCCAACAGGTATGCGTATTACTGTCCATGAAATAGCTTTTTTCTTTTTGTCTCTATACGGCTCTCAATTCATAGCTTACACACCTTTTCTCTTTCTGCAGCAGCTATTTGCCGCTCTGTCCTCTGACAATGACTCTTTCTCCATCTTTCCCTCCCGCCGTCTGTTTCCATCCTTCTCTTTCATTGTCTGTTTACCTCTCTCCATCGCCCATTCAGCATCGCTCTTTCCCTTCTGGCAACGAGCTCTTCTGTCTTCCCCATGCCTCCTTCTCTCACGCATACTCTCGACTGGCAATAACACCTTATCTTCTCTTCCCTCTTCCCCCCTCCCCTCTATCTTGCAGGGTACATCAGATCCTCAGTGCGTTGTCTGGGACTATGGCAATTTGTAAGTTACTCTGAATAATTCTGATACTCGTGTGCATGTTGTGTGTGTGCACAGTGCAGAAATGGTTGTGTGTGTGTGTGTGTGTGTGTGTGTGTGTGTGTGTGTGTGTGTGTGTGTGTGTGTGTGTGTGTGTGTGTGTGTGTGTGTGTGTGTGTGTGTGTGTGTGTGTGTGTGTGTGTGTGTGTGTGTGTGTGTGTGTGTGTGTGTACTCATGCGCACTCAGATTCATTTTATTAATGAACTGAGAACAGTCTAATGAAGTTTTCTGTGTTAGTGTTAATTAAATTCATCAACGAGAACAAACACCATTCTCTCTCTGTGCCGTTAAGAGTTCAAAAGTAACATCACTCAGGACTCCTCTGTGGAGCAGCGTTTCCTTTGTTGTCCTCCTTTCTTCCCGTGTTTACCTTTTCTGGCAGTTTAATTTGCTTTATTCCATTCTGAACATTCAGTTTAATTTGGACAGTTACATCAGTATCTTGAAGTGTTTGTTTTTACCGAATACTTTTCTCTCCTTTGGAGGTCACAGACTATTTGATATTCTGTATTGTGGACCAGCTAGTGAACTGTATAATATAAACCAGCACAATTGATCATACTGCTATAGCCATTAACCCACATAGTGGTTCGACTTTGTGCCAATAACAAAGTCAAACTTGTTCTGAACCATGAAACCAGGCTTTGGTTCCAGGTCATTGCCTCATTGCACTAATTATTGAAAACCACTATCTGTCAATGTCTCATTTCTACCAGTCCTGGTAAAACTGACAATATTCAATCACGAGTAAATATAAATGCTGCCTAGAGAATTTTTCCGACCAGTATAATGTGACAGCTTTACACTGCACCAAAATCATAGGGAGTACCCTTAATGGTGTGAGATCAGTGTGGTTAATATTACATACAAAATACTAAACATGTTGTTAGGTTTTCGGCATTAAATAATTATTTCAGTAATATTTTTTAGAAAAGAAACTAAAGCTCCATTTCGATGGAAACTTGCCAAATCAACAAAATACAATGAGAATGCTTTCTTTTTGCTCAAAATACCATTCTGGTATCACGCCAAAGCGTGTAACACACCCGTCAGTCCGCTAGAGGGTACCGTGTCAGTGAAAAGTATCTGAACGTGTGACCATAGTGGAAGAGGAAAGTCATGTGACAAAGAATGATCAAGTTTGATTACAAACGGGGTTGGTTCATTAAACAACAGGTTTATGAGTGATTAAGAAAGCAAAAGTTGGCATGAATTTATTCTAAGTTACGTATGGAACATAACATATTTAACTTACATTAAGCCATGTTAAGTCATTTATGTTGTGTATTTTATTTATCCCTAACAATGATTTTAATCCAGACCCTAACCACATAGTTTTGGTGCCGAACCCTAATCAATTAGTTCGGATGCCTAAACTTGACCAAATTGCGACTGACGTTCAAATCAAATAGATTCTGATTTTGTTTTCTTCAATCTAACCTCAATTCTTCAACCTAACCTCCTATGGGAAGGTGACACCGACACGGTGTCTTCTGGTGGACTGATGTCTGTAGTGTATGCTGATACTGAGGTGAATTGTCACATTTACTTGATTTTCTTAAGCCGGATAGTTCATTTTTCACATTGGAAACAGCAGTTGATGCAACAATTTTTACTCATGGTCTACTTACTAGCTTTTAACCTCATTACATGGTTTTCATCAGCGGATAAAGTTCAAACTCTCCGTTATGCCGGGCACTTTTAGGACCTTTCTCCCCGGTGGCTTAAAGGTTGAGGTTGACAGTTCACTCATCCACAGTTCCATGACAGAGCAAACTTAATATAGTGATAAAGATCCAGAAAGTACACATTTTATCATGCTGGCATTCGTTTTCCTTCAAAATGAATTTGCTAATGTAGATGAGTTGTGAATAAACATCATATTTAGGAGCAAAATTTAACATGACGCTTTGACATAGCAAAGGGCTTTGATATGAAGTGAACTCCACGTTTAATGTGACAACAAGACGGATGATAGAAAAATTCTGGTCAGCTCGACTTCCCCCCTCGAGATCACATTAGTTCATCCAGTTCTGGAGGAGTCCTCTCCAGTGACCAAAACACACAATGGGAGTGTAGGTTTGCAGGGAGAGGAGAAGACATTACAACTTATCAAACTACCCCTTCTCCATCAAGGTAGGGAGGAACAATTCTCGGCAAAGTCAATTAACTAGCGGGCAGATTACAGCTGCAATCAAATTAAATTTGCAGACATGACGAGGGCAGAGAGCCAAACAGAATATAAAGTTGCGAGGTGGCAGCGATGTTTATCAGCCAGACATACCCAAACTGTGAGGAATGTGGAAAACATCCAAATGTTGTTTGCCAGGGGTTAGATAACGTGTCTGCAGACATACAGAGAGGAGGACACATCCTGACCAAGACCGAGGTTAATGTGACACATGCTGGCGTGCAAGACATTTAGTGTTTAATTAAAGTTAGTTTGCTGTATGATTGGTTTTGATATCTTGTAGAAAGAAAATACCAAAAGTAAAAAAGAAAGAATGTTCCAACTACAATCAGTGAAGTTAGCTGGGCGATTCAGCAAGTGTCTGCCTTTTTTATGCTCATGTAAGCTATTCTTGCTTTCCTAAATTGACATGAATAGGCTGTTCATGAGAACTGAGGGTTGTTTACATTTTGAGCTAATGCACAGATTTAAATGCAGTATTGTAAACAGCCTTAGGTCATCACAACATCCTGCTCAGCTGCTTTTAGAGAAGAGGGAAAGGTGTGAGGCAGCAAATTGGTGCATTTCACTCAAAAGAAGCCATGAATTACATGTGAACTCACAAACGTGTAAACCATGTAGGGTGCATATGGAAAGGAATGGACAGGCACCTGCATAGCGACCAAAATATGCATATACTGAACAGTATTGGTACTCCAGTCCTCCTTCATTTGTCTGTCCGTGCCGGGCAGCAGATACAGCAGACTGTAGCTGGGCACGAGATGATATGGACAGAGAACATGTTGTACCAAGCAGCTGTTTGTTAGCTGAAGGATATCACCTCTCTCAACCTGGCTGTCTCTCTGACTGAGCCACAGGCTTCGAGTTTGAGCAGGAGGCAGACAAGAGGTGGCGAGTGCAGAGATAGCAGGGTGGCAGATGCGGCAGCAGCAGCAGTAGCTGAACCAGATAGGGACGGAAAAGAAGTTGAGCTCAGAGATGGAGACTGCCTCTCTGTGACCTGCCTGTGGAGCCCACATTTAATGCTCACAGATGCATCCCCATGCAAAACCCAGATTATGCTCTTTGTGTGTATCTTTTCCTCTTTAATTGTCATACCGTGTGCATTGGTAATGTAAGATTACTTGGATTTAGGGATCACACAGAGGCTCAAATCTGTAAAGACTGTTATTATGTCCATCACAATTGTCTGTGTGCAGGTTTTGTCTATTTAGAAATCAGCAAGCAGTTTCAGTGGCCATTTGCTCTCTCTGTCTCTCTGTCTCTTTCTTTCTCTCTCTTTTTTTCTTTCTTTCTTACTTTCTTTCACTTTCTCTTTCTCTTTCTCTTTCTCTTCCTCTCTCTCTCTCTCTCTCTCTCTCTCTCTCTCTCTCTCTCTCTCTCTCTCTCTCTCTCTCTCTCTCTCTCTCTCTCTCTCTCTCTCGTGCTCTCTCTATCTCAGCTGGCTAAGTTGGCCAACAGTTTGTGGCACTCACAGTTCATCTCAGTATTTATGTGTGAGTGTTTATTTATTTATTTAGCCCCTAACAGGCCCATATGTCGGCACCATCTGCCCACCCAAATCATCGAGCTCGCCATCCCTCCCTGTCATCCCCCATGCGCATGTCCCCACAACCAACTCCCAACCTGTTTTCATTTGCCTGAGTAGATGCCGTCGCATTTAACCCGTTTAAAAGTTACACAAAACAGTGGGAGCTCAGTTTAACAAATGCAAAAGTGGCTATTGGCGGTATACACAGAGTTGAGATGAAAGTCAATACTGACAAGACCATCTTTATGTTGTCAGATTTGTCTACCTTGAATCTTCACCTGGTAATTTCTGACTCGCTCTTTTTCCTTCTCTGTTGTCTCTCACTATGTCTCTCTCTCTCTCTTCCACTGGAATGATGATGTGTGTTCAGGTTGTCTTTGCTCTGCTTGCTGACCTTGCCTCTGGCATTTACTTTGACCCTCACTCGGCCTCTGAGTGTGGGATATCTGGCTAAACCCCCTCTGACGCACACAGACACACACATCCTCTCTCTACCCCTTATTTGTGCAGCTTGTATCACATATCTCCTGCATTATAGATTACTGTGGCCCTGTTAGGATTTTCTGGCATCTTTAAAATGTACTTACCTTTACATTCTATCCATGCATCTATTAGCTCTACCTGCTTAGAGGTTGACGCGGGGCTGGAGCCTGTCCCAGCTGACATTGGGAAAATGGCAGAGTAAACCCTTAACAGGTCGCCAGCCCATCAGAGAGCAACTTCCGTTCCATTTTTAATAAGCAACTCGCTATCATACAAATGACAAAGCTGAAATAACTACGCATCACAGGCAGTCAACTGAGCAATCTCATTTAAAAGCAAGCTTAAAAATATAACCCAGTAGTGACAGATAAATGTAATATACACTTTAGATGGATGGATGACAGCCAGTTTGGGAAGGGCTGAGGGTCATTTAATCCTGTTTCTAATCCCCACGGTCTCTAGCTTGATCTGGGATCAGTGGTTAAAGACCCAGGCACCCCACGTTACCCCCCACCGCCCATCACTGCCGTAGAGTAATAAAGACCTGGTGGGCAGCGCAAGTCGCTCTAACATCTTCAATCTGACACGGTAGATTGAGGTCTGGCTTTGGGCTCAGACTGATCTGGCACAACTATCAGCTGTGGCAGCGGCAGGTCTCAACCCTAAATGAAGTAAAAAGTCAAAGGCATATTCCGAGCGCTGCCAAAAAACTAGCTGGGCACAAATCTGGCCAAAATGTAATCGCATTTATTTTTACAAAATGGCACGGCGGCGAGTTGTGACCTTAGCCAAGTGTGTGACACTTTTAATTATCATATTGGCAGCTGTGTGGCCAGTCAACTACCAACTATTACTCTCCTGTGAAATGAAACAAACAAGTGAATGAATGAAGGAATTAATAAATGAATGGTGGTCCCTCTTGGATCCAACACTTGATTTCCAAAGTCTGTTATGGCTTTTATTAAAAGACTACTACCTCAGCTTAACAGTGCACCTCTATAACCCTGTCAGACTCACAGACAACTTTTAAAAAGTCTTCTTTTATTGTGAACACCTAGTGCCTGCATTACCCTCAATACAACTTTCTCACATATGCTAAATACAGTGTAACACAGGGCCTTAGTGATCCTCTAATATGACAATTTATGAAGGTGTTTTTCTGTATTTGTGTTAGATCCTGTCCGTAGTGTGTACCTCAGCTGCAGCCCCAATGCATGCTGGGAAAGGCTACACCTCTGCAGTCTAAAGCAGGATGAGAAAGCATAGAAAATGAATTTGATAGACAGTAAAAATAGAATGAAATTGGTAGCTATCCCTGAGAAGATGGAATTATTTAGCTGTAAATATATATAGGCTCTACATAAATCTACATGTTTTTGTCTATACAAGGTAACAGTCTAACATTTTACAGCATGTCATAGCTAATAATACAGTGCCAATAATCAGTCAATTACACAGGGGATCTGCCTATGTCTGTTTTTGGATCTGAGCAGAAGCAACAGTTAACAGTTAACATTATATATTTTTGAAATTGTACAAAAAAAGAAGAAGTTTGTACGCAATTCTTTTTAATGACTCCTCTAAAAATGCATCACTTCAGAACATTTCACATATGCATATTGGTTTTCACCCTTTATTGCAGACAAACACTTAAGCCGCAACACATGCACACAAACACACACACACACACACACACACACACACACACACACACACACACACACACACACACACACACACACACACACACACACACACACACACACACACACACACACACACACACACACACACACACACACACACACACACACACACACACACACACACACTTAACAGCGTAGCCACCAGGAGGAGAGGGGGTGGATGGCTGATACGGCTTGCTCCACTTTTCCATCTGACAGAGCAGAAGGGATCAAGACTGTGTCAAACAGCGAGTCAGCACGGCAAGAGGGAGTCGGCCAGTAGTAGGGCTTATCTGGGCTCTGTCTCCATTGGGCGATACAGACGTGGTCAGGCTCCCAGCTCGTGTTCCCCTGCTATCACTGAAATCCTTCACGTGGTAGCTTCAGTTATCTGTGCATACATCTCAGGGGCTGGTTGAGGACAGTCAGGTTCAGGCTACTTTTGATGCCTTTAAGAAGCTTTTCTTTGTCAAAATCAAGTATGTACATGTCTTTAGCTTTGGTTTATTTCTGCTACTGGACTGCTTGGATATATGTGGGTGGCTTTTACGGAGGTAAACATTCTGCTGTTTAACATGGGTGAATAAGTTATGTAAAGCAAGGTAGGGTTGTTTATTCTGAGGTCGGTCACTTATTTTACTTAATACGTTATTGTTATTGACTGCATCATCATGTGACCTGCGGGGGTGGCATGGAGCACTGTATCTAACTGTACATACAGAGATAACCTTTAGAACTGGTGCTTTCTCCTCTGGGCATCATCTTAGATGAAGATGATGTCAGACATTTCTAGAGTTTAGTATTTAAGATTTAGATTAGAATTGGTGAAAAAGAAAGACCCGCTCTTTGCCGACTGTTGGAATACATTGCCTCTTCACTGCTGGACCTGCAGAGCTCAAGAACAACCGGGTAAGTAACTTCTATACCCCCCTTTATGTCTATGGGAGGTCATGTAGTTGCTGTTGTGTTAAGATGTCCCAACAATTTTGCATTGCAAATACTCGCTCACAGGATCTTATGTGTAACCTTCTGTCAAGTACAGTATTTGCCTTCTGTTTATCTTGTTGACTCTCATATTATCCTCTTTACTCTTGTGTCGCTGGAAGTAGGCTGAGAGAGCACTGTGTTAGTGCTTCATGAGCACATGGAGAGTTGTTCCTTTGGCCTTACAAGTCCTCTTTAAGCCCTTTTTAAGCTCTATGTCAAGATGTTTAGAACATGTCCAGTTGCACAGCCTGTCACATTTTCCTTATGACACATTGTATGAAAACCTAGTTGCAAATATGTCCCCCCCTACAAAAAAAAAAAAAAAAAAAAAAAATGCAAGCTCTCTACAGTCAGGATTTATAATTCATTTTCTAGAGGAGCCACTTTCTTCATAGCTACAGTGTGAGGCATGTCCATGTTAACAGAACGCAGGCAGGCAGAACGGCAGACCATTTACGGCTGAAACCAAAACCTGTATCACTGCTTTTCCTGTCCGCTTGCACACGAGGAAGAAAGATAATCCTGGGAAAGAGGCTTATAAATTAGCCCAGGGCGATGCCAGCGAGCAGCAGATTGGGACACTGGAGGTCACTGACAAAGCATCCTCCTCACACGAGAATCAGGGAAGAAGCGGAAAGGACGGTTTTGTGTGACAACCTCACATGACTTGAGCCATGAGAAAGACAAGTAGGATTAGGCAAGGACAGTAGATTTGTGCCTAATAAAGACCTATTCAAATGTTCTTGTTATAGTGTGCAAATGCTGTGAACTGCCTTTGCACCATCCTATAGATCTATTTCTTATTCATATCTCTTGCCTTGTGATAGCTACTTCATTTTTTTTCCCCCCCGTTGATCAAGTCAAAGAAGTGATGCGTGCATCAGAAGAGATGCCTAATTATTGTTATTCTCTGACTCATTACATAACACATGGGACTCGCATTGATAAATACTTCAGTTACCTCGGTAGAGATGACATTCAGAAACATAAGTTTGTTCAGTCTTGCACATAAACATCACAAGCTTCATATGATCTCAGGGCATGTTTCAGGGAAAGCTTTATTCCTTCAGATGGAATATCTGGGTCAAATACATGTATGCATTAAGACACACGCGCACACACAACAACTCAAGGCCTACATTGTGGTATAAATATGTGATGATCAGTCCTGTGTAATAGGTGTTATGTACTGTACAGGGTTGACTAGATCCAGATGATTTGTGTCATGTGACGATTTGCTTCAGTGCGCTCTAGCTGTATTGAGCGGAAAAGGCCAGCGCAGTATGTATATACTGCCTCTGGTAAGTGTGCACTCTGGCTCCCTGGTCGTCATAGATGTGATGTCTGACCAGAATTGATGCCATCAGCCAGAAGAGACCATCTCTTCACATTTTCCCTTCCTTCATTTCAGTGGCTTCAATCCTGATTGACACTAAACCCCAGGCATCACGACGCAGTCGCTATACAGTAAACTGTATGTTGACGAGACAAATAACCCACAGCACGTCCTTTGAATGTGAAAAACTTAAAATGTTGGAACAATCAGACACATCCAGAAAGTGTAGTCCAATGGTAACAAGAAAAAAAAAAGATTTCTCTTCAGCACTTTGACCAGACAAATATACCTCACACACATGGTCATTGACAATGTCATTGACAAAGGGATGAAATTATCCTTAGACACTTAATACATTTATAATTATATTTGAAATGTAAACTAACTACATTTATTAATAGAAATATATTTTTGTCACAATTACAAATCTGAGCTTCAGGGAATTCGGGGAAAGAAAGGTATTACCGTAACCAGGTTATAATCTATTGATGTCGGAGTTGACATGGTTACAGAACGCTGGCCACCAGGTTGACCCTAGCCTTTTGTTCTCCTGGTAAAATACAGGAAGATAATGAAAACATGATTACAAAATTGCAGTTCATGACATGTCGGCACAGAGACTTTAGAGGTCATTCCTGACATGTTATGTATATTAAGAACCTCAACTTAAGCACCTTGTAGAAGTAATTCCCGTATTGGGAGACAAGGGAAACAGATATTTTTTCTCAGTAATTAGAGGCGCAGATGTGATGACTTTTCTGTTAAGTAATAATATTGATGATGGCTTTTTACCCAAGTATGCCACGACAGTGTGATGCAAATCCAGGACCTTGAAATTGTACATTAACTATCAACCTGTAATCAATAACAGCAAGCATGGATCACAGCAGGTACAGACAGAGTTTAGTATAAAGTGTAGAAACTAAAGAAAATAACCATTATACCCATGCACGCCAATAAATGAGCACATACTTGATTGAGCAGGCATGTTGTTATTATTGCCTTTAGGTGTCATTGGTACTGATGTGCTATGATGACTTTTAACACATTGGTCTCACTGGATCAATGTCTTCTTGAGGCCATTCACCTCCATGATCCTTAAAATCCTTGTGTACTTCCACAGACGCTCTCCTTCCTACTAGTCCCACTGTCTGTGACTCATTAGCTGTCTGTCGCCGCTGTGTATCACCAACTCGCACTCTTGCCTTTGATGACAGCACTCCCTCTTCCCTTCAAAAATGGCATGAAAACACTGGGTTTCACAGTATCTGTGGCAATTTTGTCACTGACTTCACAACAAATCATGCCCTGAATATTAAACCTGGTCCTACCGTCTTCTAAAGACTTTAGAGCAATTTCATTTGAAAGTATTCCTCTTGTAACAATGACAAAAGTCTGTGATTTACATGCTGCTTATTTCCATCTGTGCGTAAAATTCTTTTGTCATCCCCCAATGCTTCCCTCATCTCTACATTTTATTGCTGTTTGTCTTCTCCTGTGCATATTTTTAGTTTGGTGTAGTATCCTTGCTTGTCTGTGCTTTTTGACCACTGATGACAGAAGATATTTTGCACCGTTTGCCAGACATAAGCAGTGGGAGGTGGCGCAATTAACACGGGGCATGCAATTTACTAATATCAAGTAATAGTGGACTAAACTATTTTTTGTGACTACAATCATCCCCGACATCAGTTTTGACAGCATTTGCCAGCAGCTAAAATTAGCTGATTATGCTAATCCTTATTAAATCAATGACGGCTGTGTAGAACAACATTTTCTCATGTAAAACTGGTTTAAATGCATTGCAGTAACTGTATGTTAAATGTTACTTATTGCTTAAAATAAAATATAAGAGCAAGTGAATTTGAACACATTACAGCGCAAAGTCTGAATATTATCAGACTTAATGTGCATTTTGTTCTGTATTCTCTGTGCTTTTCCTTTCAATTAGGATCTCTCTTGTAAAAAGCTAAATACTTTTTCAACATATTAGACAAGCAAATATTTGATCCCCTTAAAAAAAACATGCGGAAAAGCAAAAAAAAGCTTTTTTCAAAAGCTTATCGAACAAACATATCAAGAGATCTAATATTCTTCTGTGGAAAGAGTAAGTACACATTTGGTCTCACCGGCTAGTATTCCTCCCATCAGCAAAAGTAACTTCTTAAAGAAAAAAACGCCCTTAAGAATTTACTTTTGCTAACATAAAATGTAACATAATGCCAAGATCTTAAGAGCTCTCCAAAAAGGGGTTGTGGAAGACAAGGAGTCTGTCAAGAGATTTTAAAACGATCTCCAAATTATAAATATGGAAATAAATCAATCCAATGTGAGTAAAATCCTCCACAAGTGGTGCAGATTTCAAAGGACTGCCAATTTGTCCAGTACTGACCTCACCAGAAAATTCAGCCATTTTGTCATCTATTAATTCTGCATTCTCCCAAGACATGGTGAAATTTGAAATGGTATTCAAATCTGGGCTTCGACTAGACTAGGCAGTCCATGCAACAACAACAACAAAAATCCATTATACAAATTGTACATATTTGACCAGTCTTTGCAAAATGTCCTTGTGAAATATTTGATGTATTTTTTCCACAACCCTTTTTTGGAGAGCTCTTAAGATCTTGGCATGATGACACCACATTTTAATAGCAAAGAGAACACCAAATCCAGGATGTCAGAGGTTTCAATAAGACAGGCTCCACATGTCACTCTTTATGGAGGGTCTTATCATTGGCACCAAATCTAGAACTCCGAATTAGAATTTTATGAATTTGAAGGTGTGATAAATGTTGGGGTTTACATACTTTTTCCATGTGGCTCATCTGTTTTTTTTCTTTTAAATTCAAATAATGAAAATAAGTTAAAAATGACAGTTTTATGTATCATTTGTCTCAGTATACCACTTTTATCTGTAGCCACAGTTTCAAAGAGGATCAAATGTTTCCTTGTTCAAACATGTCAAAAAAGTAAACATTTTATATGGGATGTACTTATCATTTTTTGTACATGACTCTAAAAGGTTACTTTGACTGAAAGACACGGGAAACGTCATTAATCGTGTGTCTGTATGTGAGGCAGATGGAGGGAAGCTTTATAAGTGGCTTTACTTGCATACAGCAGAAAGCGCTGCACTAAGCCTTCCAGTTTTAGGAATTCAAAGCATGTTTAACCTTTTTTTCATTTCCTTTTTCCTTCTTAACAGGGGTCAATTGGTTTTCATAGCCCTGCCCTTTTAGTCAAGAGTTGGTGCCAATTTATTCTCAGTAGACATAAAAGGTCAATTTACGTTGTTGTTTGGGAAGTATTTTTCCAAGCCCCAACAACATTCTACCAGCAATTAGTGAGCATATTGAAAAGCATTTTAAAATGTTCCTGCCGCCGGAGGTGCTTTTACCTTTCTAGTAAATTATTTCGACAACTACAAGATTGATTGACTTAAACTTGTTGTGTGTTCTCATGAAGTTTGTGACCCCCCCCCCCTTACTTTTGCACAAATTTGCTTTTTTGCGTGAAATATCTCAACTCCAATCGTTTGTAAACATATTTAGGTACCCCGCAGTATTAAATCGATAATGGAGTAGGTGATCTCTAATCCTTTGGATTATGACCACACACCCTTTGGCTTCATATGTACTTTGTGTTTGACCCTAACAGCCACATTTCAGACCATGTTCAAAGATGATGAACACGGAGAATGAAAGAACAGTGTGTGCCGATGACAGCATTAATCTCAAAATAGCACATTGCCTGCGTGCAGCCTTACAGAGGCACTTCCCTGCCGTACACACTCTCAGTCTTGTTGAGTTATATGTGTTGGGTTTTGGCTCAGGTGGTTCAGAGTACCCTGTGTAATCACCATGTGCAATGAGGGATAACTACTTGTCAAAATGAGTCCAACTCTCACATTCATTTAAAACACTTTATTCTTTGTCGGAGTCAAGACCAAACAACAGATCTGTTGATTATCGCAATGCTAGCAATCTGTATATTTACACATCTCACAGTTGTTATATATAATGCCAGGTTGACAACTTTGCTGTATACATTTGGGAGCCATAGTATGAAAACCAACCATACTGATACGTAGACCTGTTTGTACATCTGGTACCTGTTTTCTGTGATAAGAAGAGTCGACAGCAGCTTCGGCTTCACTCAAATACTTGAAAAAAAATAGTCAATTAAAAGCCGTGTCCTTTTAATCTTTCCTCACCAGCTAAGCCTGGATGATAATGCTTCTATGAGCCCAGCGGGAGCCACAGCAGTATCCCTAACCAATGTAGATCCGCAATAAAAAAAAAAAAAAAAAAAGATCAGGCAACTTTGTGGGTGACATAAAATGAAACAAAAGTCAAAGCTTTCTTTTTTTTCTTTTTTTAACCGAAAGGCATAAAATCTAGCTGAAGTAGATGATGGCCAGCAGTCAATTAAGCTTGAAATTCAGCAGAGGAAACAAAGCGTTCACAGATATGGTGCATTTGTGCGTGTGAGCTGGTGTTATCTTCGGCGACTCCCTGCTGGGAGCTGTCAGACAGTTTCTCATTACATCAACTTCCTCTTTGCTTCCAGGCTGGCGTATAGAGTACTTAATATGTATATTTGTGTCTGTGTTGCATGTCATGCAGACCGCTTGCGACAGTAAATGAAAGGCTTGAAGGCTCTCACTGGAATGTGCAAACCTACATGCATAAGTCAGTCAGGACTTTCCTCTATCTGCAACACACAATCATTAATGCACGTGTCGTCCATACGGCCGTGTTTTACTTGTGTGAGCAGAACCTTTTGCAACTACTTTACTTGACATCTCTTGGGCGTTCACATACAAGGCACATACGTTTTTAATTCATGTATGCATATAACCTATCGTAAATAAATCCTCCGTTGGATCAAGATGTGCATATTTTCTTCAATAAGAAATGTAAATCAAACACTGAAAAATACCGCACTAAATTTACACATTTCAGAGGATTTCCTCAAGAAAGGTAACAAGTGCACATATTTCTTTTTCTCACGCTCCCCTTGTCTTTTTCATCCATCTCTCTCTCTCTCTCTCTCTCTCTCTCTGACACGCACAGAAAAACACACAAAGCCTCGCACCATGTTGCTACCTGTCAAGCTGTCTCAAAGCTTCACTGCTGTGACTCGTTTTCCAATCTTCACTCTTTGAAGTGTCACTGTGCAGATGATGATCATCAGAGAATTGTACTCGCATCTCATTACTGGCATTATAAATTGAGGGTGTATGTTTTTTTTGCCGTATGTGTGTGTGTGTGTGTGTGTGTGTGTGTGTGTGTGTGTGTGTGTGTGTGTGTGTGTGTGTGTGTGTGTGTGTGTGTGTGTGTGTGTGTTTGTGCGCGCATTCCATCATGTTCAAATGTGCTTTTGAAAGTCAATGTTGATACATTCTTGTCATTTAGAGTCACACTGATCATGTCTGAGTGGCCTGTCACCGCAGAAGCATATTTAGTCTTGAGTGATGTGTTTGCACTATACTGAGGTGAATGCGTTGTCATTGACATGTGATCCACTTACTTTTTTTTTTTTTTTACTGTTTGCTTTATTTGATTGACAGCAGCTGAAACTGCAAAACAACTGCATGTTTCTTTACATTACTAGTAAAGATACAGAAAAACAATTGTTAATTTGATTTAGTTGTAGTCATATTGATTTTTCATGAAGAGAGATGTTCTATTGACATAAGGCTCTTTTTGGGTCTAACCTTCAAAATAAAAGCATGCTTTTAATTGATATATATAAATCCTACTGTTGCGTCTATTAATAAAGTTCTGAGTGAAATTGCTAAGATATATTGTGCACTACAGAGCAGTAGGTGCCTATAACTACAACATAAGGAGCATACAGTTAACAATAGTTGGAAAAGTTTGAAATGTGTGTGAACAAAAGCACACTATTATGTGTTGAGTGTGTAGTTTGTGTCACACATATACTATAATGTGTGAAATGTTCACTTGGTTGATCTCCCCATATTACTGGCAGTAGTATATATTTCATTTGGAGGAATTGACTACTCGTACAATAGGGCAACTTGAGCTGTTTTCCATATATTGTTTTATTTTATTTATTTAAGATAAAATAAGTAATACACAGGAGAAGGGTATGTTGGAGTTCTTTTTTTTAGATATTAAACTTTCTGTCGGTTATTTCTCCAAAGGCTGGATAAAATCCGATGTGCTCCTAAAGATGCCATAAATATAACAAGAATCGGGCCAGTTTATAATTTTTCATAAAGTGAAACTTTTTCCAAAGCCCTCCCTTGAGATTAAAATGGTGCTCAGATACACCGTTTTGACAGTCAAAGCCCACATTTTTAGTGTATGGAGTGATTCGAAGATTGCAAATTTTATGCAAATCCTTATATAGTGAAGTCCTTATAAACAACACCATTTATATCAACATTTATCTCCCCATCCGCTGCTGAGGGTACTCATTGCTATTAACTTGGGGTGAAGGTAATTAAGTTCTCCAACAAAGCTTTAGGGGCGGAAGAATCGTGTACACGGTACCATCTACAGTATGATTGCATTTCATCTTTTCTGCTCCATCAATGTTTACAGAAGAAAAAACAAAATGAACAAGCACAAGCTGTATTTTGTTTATTTCGTGTCCCGTTTTTAAATGTTGTCATTTTCAGTTTGCAGCATAAATGTGATTCTTTTTATTGGTGCCAACTGTTTATTGCCATGATGTAGAGTACATTGTGTTTCCTCTCACACAGATCAGACTCACCAGATATGTTTTCATTACCTTAAATCAAAGATTAACCCTGTAGGGAAGCATTTCTTGTAAACACTCTCGTCCCTCCCCAAGATCTCCCTGCTCCCATGTTAAACACCCACACACTGAAATCAGCAGCTTCTGCAGTAATGCAGCAACAGTGACATAAGTCATCTGTAACTTCCAATGGATAATTTCCTTTTTTTGTTTCATGCGGGGCTGAAGGCAGCCGGGCTTGAAATCAAACCCGGATCTCTTGTGGTTAGGATGTCGTGCCTGTGTGCTACCTGTTCATCTCCAAAATTCCTTTTTGCCCTGCAAAAAAAACTTTTAAGGGATATTTGTCAGATCAGCTGCTTCGCTGCGGCGATCAGAAAAGTCTTTGTTCGCTAAATGCTGAAGAGTATTAAGTTTTATTTATTGAAATGTTTTAAACAGCTTTTAATAAACCCTTCTTACATTTAGAAAATGTGACTTCCTATATTGAGTTTTTCACTGTAATATAAAAGAATTGGACTAAAAAAAAAAAAAAAAACTACAGTTAAACTCCGATTCGGTTACCTCAGCTAATGGGTTTTATCGGGACCCTTTACACCTATTTCAAACCAATGAAAAGAGCACAGAGAGGATCAAAAGAAACACAGAAATCACTAAAACACTGCGAGAAGTTGAGGGTCAGCAATCAGTTAAATATTTCTTGACGCCTCTTTTGCGTTGAAGTTAACCTTCTTGACCTCGTCAGCATATCTCTGTAGCTGCTCTTATGTCTCCCATTATGCCTCAACCTGTCTCTGGTGACTGGAATAGAAGTATATGCGGGGTTAAACATGAGGTTAATGTGCAGTGTGAACTGCCGGGGTAATTAGTTCAGTTAGAACCTTATTGATCAACCTCTGCACTCAACCTTCTATTGGAAGCGTTTAAAACGAAGTGAAAGGTATGAAGCTGGGATGGAAAATAAAGGGAAGAGGATAGAGATGCAGAGCAATGAAGTGTATAAGGTTTCATTGTACGGGATTCTGGGCGCTCGCTTCTCCAGTAACGTGTTGAGTGTCAAAGCAATTGACCATTGAGTACCGCATAACCTCCCATCCGCTATTCAAGCCACATTGTTGTTTTTTTTTGCCAACTGTTTGCTAATGCAACCTTATTCATTCTTCCTCAAGGCTTTTGGACTGTTAGGGTATTCTTCCAAGTGAAGGGAGATGGTCTGGAGAGAAGAAAAGACGTGAAAGGGAGTGTTTAGGGTACTGAAACATGGAAAAGAAGGAGTGGGGTGGCATTGGTTTTCTAATTGCAACGGAGTAACAGAGCCTGCCGGCGTGCGTGCGTGCTGATCTCTGAATGTTAAACCTACAAAGTGAATGAGTGATCTCGGTGAACTTGATGGTGAAACTCTGTGTCCCTCTCTGACTGCTCCTTTCAGCTGGAGCTTCCTATAAGGTGTTTATAATCATGTGAGAGTTTTTGTTGTTGTTGTTGTTTTTATTTCTCTCGAAGTCACTGTTTATGTCCCCTGTGACACCCCCCGCCCCTTCACCCCCACCCCACCCTCTCTCCTCTCCTCTCCTCTCTCCACCTCAAGGGAAACTGGCGCGGAAAACTGGGGCACAGAAGGCTGCCAAACGCTCCCGTCAACCACTGTCCACACCAAATGCCTGTGCAGCAGGATATCCACCTACGCCGTGTTAGCGCAGCAAGCTAAAGACCTGGTGAGTCACCAATGCATAGTGCTCTGTGGCACTTGTGTGTGGGGGGGAGGGGGGCGGGGGGGGTATCAACAGGGAACTACTACCAGGGGCCAGGTCAGTGAGCTGATGAGTTTCAGTATTAATTAAGCTGGTATCCCCTGTCAGATGGATTTTTTTTTTACTGCAAAATACAGCAGCCTCTTAAGGCTGTCATTTGTTGTCTTTATTGCTTTATTGAGACTATGCATGGTGGATGCTGATGTGGCTGGCATAGCGTGAGGTGTCTTACTTTATAACGAGCATCTTTTCTTGCATGGGTACGGCTCTAGCCTGAACGCTGAGGTCAATTTCAGATTTCGTCACGATACTGCGTAAGATGCTATTTTGATCTTTGCTTGTCTAAATATATGTTGATTGGCTGTCACTCCACGCATTATGGAACATTTTTTGGAGCTGCAATTCGGTAAAGGTCCGGTTTCATTCAGCGAGCTTCTCCCATGTGATTCGGGAGAGAAGAATAAGGAATATCTTATTGTGTCTGTGTGTGATTTTTGCCTGCAGCACATAACCTGCGCTTCTATATATAGTTCAAGGGGCTTGCAGTGTGTGTTTGACATGATTGAAAAAAAGGTTTTTAGCAGTTGTGGGTAATGCCTGTTCTGATACCTTGACCCATTCTCCTGTGTTGCACTAATGGTCATCCAAATACCTCACAGCTCTTAGTTCAGCTTCCTCCCAGAGCCATCTTCCTCATCAAAAAGACCCTCATTCATTTAACACCTTTATTTCACATTTTCTTCCACACACACACCTAATCCAGTTTATTATTTACACCCACCGTCTTGCTTCCCATTCTTCTTCTTAGCCATGTTTTCCCCTGATGTCTCTCATGGGTTTTCCTTCTCTTGCTCCTTAGCAGCCTACTTTTGTCACATCCTTTCCACTTCTTTTCACCTTGTTAACACTTTCAGCTTTTGTTCTCACTTTACGCTACAGCTCTTTGATTGCTGTGGTCACAGAATGCTCCGTTTAGCTCCGGCTGTTAATTTGCCTCCACGCTTACTTGCACGTAATGCCCGCGAGGACAGCGATTACATTAAATAATCAGGCGGTGTAAGGAGATGAGGTTTGGCTACATTTTGTTGTCACACTTTAAAATCTAGGGGATTTATTTATTTATTTTTTTTCTTTTTAATTTCCTCTCTCTTAATGGTTAGTTTAGAAAATTGAGCCAGCAAAGCTGATCCCCGGTAAGTGCTGGAAGGTAACTCCATGTGTCACAGAAATGGAAAGTGATTGTGAGGAATGAAGGATTTTGGGGGAGGAAAATGTTCAACCAAAATGAAAAGGCAGGCTGGTCTCAGCTGGCGGTGAGCTGAGAGGGAGACAGAGACAGACAGATGGAAAGTGGTGAATGTTGTCTGCGTTGTAGTAATGCATTAACTACGAGTGTCGATGTGATAAAGAGCTTTACGCTTACGTGCACATCTATCCCTGAGTAACCTTTGCAGAGTAAAACATTGCTTCTGTATCGCACTCACTGGTGCTGTGAATTTTCTTTTTCAAATAGCAGCTGTTTTCCACGAGTAGGCTCTCTATCACTTGTAAACTGTACCATACTTTATCTGTACACGACGACATTGCAGGCAAAGTTAGCGACTAGCAGGCGAACACAGTGGAGCATTTATGTCCATAGAATCTCCACAGAATTCTACCTTTGACTTTTTAATTGAAGAAACTTTCATTTTCCAAGCGTTGCAATTGTTCAGTATTTATAGATGATTAAATCAAGAATGTTTCACGCTCATCCAAACTGTGAAAATGGTTCAACTGTGAGTCACTTACAGCTGTCTGTTGAGAAAATCAAGTAAGCCAAGATGGGGAAGAATAAGGTCATTCAACTTCACAACTCTATGATGGTTATTTGTGATTATAGAGAGCAGAAACACAAGCTTGTTTTACTTATTTGATTTAATTTTCAAGAAGCATTCTCTCTCTTTCAGTTAAGTTTGATCGGTTTGGAAATACTGCAGTGGTTTCAGGTGACAGAGTGAGGCTACATGACTGCAGCATTAAAGGTTCTAAAATGTTTTCGATATTGTGAAGTACTGTCTGGTTTCCTACCTTATTTAAAGCATTTCACTGTAAAACGGCTGGATGGAGCCTTCCAAGTAACAGCTGTCTTGAACTTTTGCTTGGAAGGACCAAGTCATTCAATCCATCCAAACATGGTTAGGCTAAATTGACACTGCCTTAATGTTTAGATGACCTGCCTATAAAGAAAGTAGATGATAAAATATAATCTCACTGTAAATCGTATAAACATTCAATCATCAGTTGGCTTGTACGACTACAGATCTCTGTACCATATGGTCTTATTTTATTCCCCTCTTCTCGGCCCCCCTGCAGTCTTAGGATGGTCATAATAAGGTGATGGCCTTCATGTGAGTAACTGTGGTTATTCATTGTTTTGTCCTTCAAAGCTTAAATTACTTCACAGGGGCCTGGAACCCATTACAGAACTCGGGGAAACATTAATTCCCATAATATGGAAAAATACAATGGCTCTGACCTACAAGCTGAACGGGTCATTCTAGGTGCTGTTTCTAGTTCCTGTGACGCCTCTTCCACCCGAACGGTATTGACTTTTCCCTCGTCACGCAGCAAGCAGGTCGGCCGCGTTGAGTGAAAGAGGGCTAGGAGGGAAAATACATTGACTTGTGTGGCATTTGTGACATCGGTGGAGAGTGTTGGAGTCATTAGCGATTCCTCATTCAGCGCCCCAGTACCACCATTAGACCCAGTGCAGAGGACCCGAAGGTATGGGTCAGTGTTTTTGTGTCAATGGCTTCAGTCGGAAGCTGTTGTGGCTGGTGCTGAGTGCACTTTGTAGCTCTAGGGTGCTCCAGAGTTAGCTTTTTACTCCAGCAGAGATTGGATTGTGTAAAAGAAGAGGGAGATACAAATGGAATTTGGCAAAAGATATATATCTATAAAAAAAAAAAAAAAAACAATATCCAGACATGCAAACCCAGGCAGCCATCGACATGGGTATGGATGTAAAAACACTTTCACACGCAAGCATGCATGCATACAAGTCTGCAGACACACACACACACACACACACACACACACACACACACACACACACACACACACACACACACACACACACACACACACACACACACACACACACACACACACACACACACACACACACACACACACACACACACACACACTCAGACGCTGTGTCCAGCCTGTGTGGCTGTTGGAGCAGAGCTGAGTATCAGCAGCCCAGCTCTGACAGCTTATCCTGGGCCACGGCGCTAGGGACAAGGGAGGCTGAGGATTAACCTCCATGTTTAATAGAAAAGGGAGGGAGGAGGGAGGGGTGAAAGAGATGGAGGGATTTAGAAGCAGTGGTGCCATTACAGGCCGTTTACAGTGGAGCGAGGGATAGCGAGTTAATCCTGTTTACTTTCTATAGCCTCTGAGATTTCCGTGTGTGTGTGTTTTCCTGCTGCACGTTGCTTGAGTGTCTATAGAGAGACCTTCACTATCAGACTCAAGTCAGAGGTTTTCACTTTAGAGAAAACTGATGAGCAAGAGAGGGAGGGAGAAAAGGAGGAGTTGATTGAGTGAGGTCATGAAGCAATATAATAGACCGAGCCACTTAATTCCTAAAATGACTGCAGTGGGGATACAATCCCCACAGATATGTGTGGACTCATTGGCTCCACAGTGCTCATAGGGGTCATGGGATTTGGAGTTGAAGGAGGTATTGGCTTTGTAAAAGTCTGTTTAACATTTGGTGGAGTCAATAAAGTGACTTCTACCTCTTTGCTTCAGTTTTGTCAGCACATTGAGTGCCATCCAAATCGCATTGACGTGGGAAATAATTACAGCTTCCGAGTGCCCCTCTTTTCATAACTTCAGTGGGATTCATGGCTCGTGCTTGCCTAAGCAGGTAACCAGAAATGTGTAGCGGAAGGGTCAGTGGTTCAAACAGCACCTGAGACCTTGATTCAGTCAGCGTAGTTGAGTTCACAAACACCTTGAATAAAAGGAGAAAAACAACCACAGCCGACATGGAGAAAGGAAAAGGGGTTTTCTATAATATATTTATAATCCAATTACTGTATCAAAGTCATTTTCTCAATAGAACACGATCGGAAATGATGTCTTTCTCCTGTAAAGGAGTTCTCGCTGCTACTTTTGCCTGCCACACCAACTGCTTTTAGGCCAAATCATTCTCAAAATGATTGGCTCTACTTTAGATGAATTGAGTCTGTTTCATTGGCTATCATTAGTGCCTAAGGCACCTAATCAGAATGGAAATATTTCAGAGCTGGGTCTATCATTTAGACTGTTAATGGCCACCGTGCCGGATTTGACTGTGGAAGGATGATAGGGATGACTGAGGCACTGCGAGATGGCAGCTCATTTTTTAACTTATTATAACCGGACACAATGTTTAAAAAGGAAGCAAGGCCAGTGTGAGATGAAGCAAGACCACAAGGTTAGAGTATGCAAATATGTTGCTCTTGTCAACTGTAATTAAAGGATGAGAGTGACTAACATTTATGAGGGACTCGGAGCGAAATTGTTTTGGAACCTTTGAATATTTTGTGGCATTAATTGAAGGCTAGCTAAATGACAGCTGTGTTGACTTGATAATTAGAGTTGAGAAATTGAGTGGAAAGTGTGTCCCTCTCAACAGTGTTGTACGAGGTGAAGATGTGATGGATGCGTGTGTTTTGACCGACTTTATTTTCTATTCTTTTATGTGAATTACAAAATGTCTGTGACACATGGCAGATAAGATTATAACCTCCTACAATTTGATCCTTTGTGAACCCACAAGCCCTCTTACAGTGTACCTACGACTAGTCCACAGCAGGTGTCTCCAGCCTTCTTTCCTTCAACATCTACTTTGACAAAATGAAAGTGTCTGAGAGCTGCTCATGTTTAGTAACATTTATTCACATAGTTGATCTCCACCCAAACTAGCTGAATAATCTTGTGTACAATAACAAATTGATACTCACCACACACATACCTAAACAGTTACTGTGGGAGACACAGCATTCGTAAAGAAATAGCACATCTTGGTGTTACTGATTTTGAATTTGCACGTTATGTTGAAGGCCTTTGTATTCTGGCTGATGTTCTACATTTTGCATCAACAAGCAATGTAAGTCTCCAACAGGATGCAACAAAAAAAGCTACAAGTAAGGATAATGCCAGAACGTGATAGGAAGACTTCACTTTTCATGTCAGCCTGTCAGCCCTCCAGGTTGTAACAAACTGAAGGAGATGGTTTGTCTCGGGGCCTCTGAAGTCAGAGCGTGTCAAGTTGAACCCTCGAGGGTTTTGTGAATTGATTCAATTGAAGCGTTTCACAGGTACTATTTACCTGGCAGCAAAACAGGCAACCGAATTGCTGGATTGCCAGTTTAGCGAGATGTCGACTTTAACGTCCCTGCAGTGGCACATCCCTCCTCTGTGTAGTGTGTTTGTATGTACCTGTGAGAGGACAAAAGGAGCAAATGACTGAAAATGTCACCTCTTCCAGAATTATTCAGCATTTCACAAGGGGCATAGCATTTCTGTAGCTTACAAGGGACGATGAGACACGCTGTAAAAAATGCCATACTATGAGAGGTGATGAATACTCACAGATTTACACATATTGAGTATTCAGAGCCTCAGCTTGGCCTTGCCAGAAAACCGGCAATATTGTTTGTGTTCAAATGCATAAAGTGACCTTCAGGATGCTTGCCTTTTCCTGACAAGGTCCTCCTGAGGCCATGCCCATCATTATTGTTGTTACTCTACCCTCTGAAGACCTCTTTGAGAAGGACTGAATGGATGGCTTAAAAAGCATGTGTCTTTTACATGCTGTTTGCATCCCATTTTCCACCTACATTAAAACATTTGTCACCTACATTTAAAAATGTTTCCCTAAATTTAAACCTGAATTGAGTGATTTGGTTTTTTTGGCCACTTTGGGGCAGCAGAAACAAACTACAAATGCAACATTAAGTACTCATGTATAAAGTTGATGAGCAAGAAACATGTTTCTTAATTACACATCCAGCATTCATTTGTAGTCATGTTCACAGCTCCTGAAAATTTGACATCCAGTACTCAGTCCCCTTTTTGCTCTGATTTGCTCTCTGACAACTCCAGAGGAAAATCCACTACGTAGCTTTTTGGCGCCGTCTGTCATTTGGTGCCGGTATAAAAATGGGGATTTGTAAAACCTTCTTTCTGAAAACAGCTGCATGTTCAATCTGTATTCTGTACAACATTGTTAAGAAGAGGGGGGCTGAACTTCAACAGTTTATTTATGGGCAAAAACAAAGAGCGGGAAGCTGTTAAAAGACCCAGTAGAGCTGAAAACAACTTCAGAGGCTATAATTACTTGTGGTAGAAGCAAATTATTTCACATATACAAAGTCATTAGACCAGATGTTTATATAGAACTATTGATTACGGCAGCTTAAATTGTCGTTGGTGTGTGACGAAATACCTGCAAAATGAATCACGTTCCCTTCAACCTCTGTTGATTTGTGTGTTTTTTGTGCTTGTTACCAAATGTTTACATGCTAAATTAAGATGAAGTGAATGTGAAAATTAAACACATTATACATTCCAAACATCAACATGTTAGCACTGTCTTTATAAGCTTTTTAGCTGCCTATTTTAGCAATTACCGATCTGTGATCAGCAATGTGTGAGCTATCTTCAACCTCAACAAGACATTTTAGCTGCCTGATGTAACCAAACCTGAAAACAATAATGATAATAATAATAATAATAATAATAATAATAATGCTTATACAAACCTTTCATACAATAAATCAGCTCAACGTGATTTAAAGCATGACCATTAAATGCTGTAAGTGCGTCACAAAAAAACAGATATTAGGAAACATATCATCTCATTAAATGCTCTGATGAACAGTAATAAATGCCCTTTGTCAAGCAATGACGTGAGACCAATGCTACATTTTTGGTATGAGAACATATTTCAAGGATTAACAAAAAAGTCTTTAAAAGTATACAGCAGACTTTTCTGGATTTATGAGACAACCTATAGACAAACAGCCAACAGAAGATGGGACCATAAGACAGGTCACAAACCTGCTGCATGAGTGGAGATAAATACACAGAAGGATACACACACTCAGTGCAAGTTCTCTAGTAGCCCTCATATCAAGGATGCATTTTTAAGAAGTGCAGCATTGTGTAATCTCAGCACGTCCTTGCAATAGACAAGGTGATGAAAGAGTTAATGGAAAAGAAGCAGAGAGGTACCGGTGGACGTGGAGAGAGAGAGAGAGAAGAAAGGGAGCCGCTGGTGTGCAAGAAGTAAAAAGGGGGAGTGGAGGACCAGTGTGGGAGGGACAGAGGGAGTGTGTGTGTGTGTGTGTGTGGGGGCGGGGGGGGGGGGGGGGGCAGGATAGGTAGGAGTGGAGGGTGGAGGAGTGTCAGTGAGAGGAGATAAGTAGGTTAAACTTCCTGAGCTGAAAATAGCCATCTTCTCCATCACATGGTAGCCAAGCTGCCCAGGGGAGCCTGGCCATATACAGCACAGCCTCCGTACGCTCTTTCTAATCTGTACTCTCTCTGTCTGTGTTTTTCTCCCGTTTTCACACACATGCTGTGAACCCACCAAAACTCCACACACATCTCCTCCAACTGCGACGAGGTATCACTATAAGTATCTATTTGGGGCAGGGCATGTGTGTGACGACACTGAAAGCCTCGGGCCTGATCTGTCATGTTTGTGTGGGCGTTTCCTCTTTTCGTTCCCTCCTTTGTAGCATCATTCCACATTATGAAATGAGACACTTAATCTCATTACACACACACACACACACACACACACACACACACACACACACACACACACACACACACACACACACACACACACACACACACACACACACACACACACACACACACACACACACACACACACACAACCTACCCATGCCAATTGTGAATCCGCTATTAGACAAATTGACACTATGAAGTGCTGAGGGACAATTTGTGGATGTATATTGAGTACATTACAAGTAGGAGTATAATTCATTGTATTACCTATTAGGAAAAGAGACAGAGAGAAAAGGAAATGCAATAGGCTTGTAAAATGTGTGGATGTGTGTGTGATTGTCATTCCACATTCATCCCCCATGTTAGATCTGTCAGACCTCAAAAAAACACAAATGCCTGTATATCCTTTGACCTTCCTCTGTACATAAAATCAAACACAATGAGCCTCTGTTGTCTCTCCCTCCCCTCCCAAGCCTTCCTTTTTTCCTGAAGCAGATGCTTGTCATATGCCCTCTTTCTCTTTTTTGCGGGTCTCTCCTTTCTTATGAGGCGGTTTTGATTATGTTTCACCTCCATTCTCCTCCCAGCGTGTTTGTGCGTGTGTGCCGTATTGGTATGCCAGCCTATTCGGCTTTCCTCTGGAGAAATTGGCTTGCTTTGATGGGCCAGGGAAAACCACTAAAAGGGAAGCTTTGACTTTCGTTTTTTTTCTCCCTCTCTATTTTTTTTCCACCCTCCTACTCTTTGCTTTTGCTTACTTGTCCTTAACTCTTCCCACTCCATCCCTCTCTCCAAATTTTCTCTCCTGCTCAGTCTTTTCATGTTGAATTCTTTATTCCTCTCTGAAGGTATAAAGAAGTCCTCTTTCTGGCTTCTGTCCTCTGCATTCAGCTCATCTTGAAAACACATACACACACATATTCACGCAGCTTAAACACTTAGTTTCAATTACTGAGCACATCTGCCTGGACATGCCTTTGTGCGCGAGTATGTACTTTATTTACAGCAAGAGACACCTTGCACAGTGTGTGCGTACAGTGATAAATCTTTGGGATGAAAGGGAAGGCTATCCACGGTGGGAGGTAAATTGAAGTAAATTGTGTGATTGAGAACTTAAAAGCGGGCCAAACATCAAGCCCATTTGGGACGCGGCGGGGTGTGTGCGTTCCATGCAGCTTCGTTTGTCTGTTCCTCATCCTTTCAAAGGCACACCTCGAGAGCAGTGGTGCGCTGTACATCATGACCTAAATTGCTTAATTAAGCGCTATGGTCCCATGCTTTTACCCTTGTACACATGAAATCGCAAAATGGGTGTAAAGGGTTGCACAGCGGGTGCAGATGAAACATTTCCTGTAAACCCTGTAACCACTGGACATTCTCTTCCTTGGCACTCGGCCATTTGTCTCTCGTCTTCATGTGTCAGTCATAGTAAATAACAGTTAATTGAGACTACAATTATAATTATAAGGTGTTTAAGTAACCGTGTAGAATTTCCAAAGGTGGCAGCGTAGTGGTGAAGATAGTTTCTGCGCTAAATGGAACTTTCAAAGTAAGTATGTGTCATTATCCAGCTCCATTTACAGTAACAGACTCTTGTAATTCTAATTAAAGGTAATTGCATGTAATTAGCAGCTGCTACCAAAGTGATTACAACTAAGGTTGTGTAAGAGTTAATAAATACTGCTAGTGCAAACCATGAAATCTATCTATCTATCTATCTATCTATCTATCTATCTATCTATCTATCTATCTATCTATCTATCTATCTATCTATCTATCTATCTATCTATCTATCTATCTATCTATCTATCTATCTATCTATCTATCTATCTATCTATCTATCTATCTATCTATCTATCTATCTATCTATCTATCTATCCCACCCACCTTCACATCCATCCATCCATCTCTTTTTTCCCCCATGGTAATTGATGATTCGTTTAGTGAAAAATGCTTTATATTACACCAAGAAACATTGATAAGTGTCTTCACATACCGGAAGCCTATGAGAAGCTCCTCATGCATTCACTGTTTCTTCAAATACCCTGTGTCCTATTAGAATAAGTTGTGCTTTGTCGACAAAAGGAAAACAGTAGGGTTTATTTTGTACGCTACATCTATGTGGTAATCATTAACTTTCTATTTCCCCCCTCTCTCCCTCCTGTTTCTCTTCTTTTTACGCCCATCAGGAGATGGGTCCCACCAGCATGCCCTCTGTGCCACTTATGGTGGGATGTGGGGTTTCCTGCACCGCCCTGCTCATCCTGCTGCTAATCTACGCTGCCTTTTGGAGGTGAGAACACACACAAACACGCACATGTATACACGCATACACATATTTGATGCTGTCATGCCAGTGTCAATACTCATACATCCCGTGTGTACACAGTGCTAGCTTTCTCACTGTTGAAGCTCCAACCAGCACTAATTCAAAAAAAGCCTATTTTGTGTGTGTTCACTGCTGTGCCAAAACTGGAATGAGGCCTAATAAGGAAAAAAAAATGGTTTAACTACAGCAGGGGGTGGTGATTAGTTGTTTTATTTGTTTGTTTTTTTGGTAACACATGACAGATGGCAAAATCAAGCTAATGACTGTGTAATGTCCAAAAAGTGGCCGTTAAGTCCATCAGTCTGTCACCGATGCTTATCTCACATGTCTGTCCTCTCGCTCTCTTTCTGTCCTTCTCTCTGAACCGCCCTACTTCAGGTATATCCGATCGGAGAGGTCAATCATCTTGGTGAACTTTTGCCTCTCCATCCTGGCCTCCAATTTATTGATTTTGGTTGGACAATCTCAGACGCTTAGCAAGGTAAAGCACAAAGAAAATTCTTCTCACAGTGCACAGTGTGCACAGTAACAGTTGCTGTTGACCGAGCCTCTTATAATGCAGAGAAAAAAAAACTGTCAAACACTCACAGGGTTCAACAGAAGACGAGGTTCATACGGTGGAGTTCTCAAAGAGCCACGCTGACATTTTTGGCAAACAGCACTCTTGAGTTTTCTGACTAAGCAAGGCTGCACTATGTGGTGGTCAGTATCGATCAAACTGAGGAACACAGCAGAGCCAGATTGAACTCCTATACTTTTATACTCCTATACTCCTATACTGTGCGCTTTATCAGGCTCCCTTTTGCCGTTCGTCCTCTGTATTTTGTGGAGGTTTCATTCTCTACTGCTGACTACCCCTACGAGATGACTCATTACGACACCTCGCAGTAAACTTGTTTTTTATTTCACTTCTTTATAAAACATCTCCAACTGACTGAATCTCTCTCTTCCTCCGTAACTCAGGGCCTCTGTACCGTGACTGCTGCCTTCCTGCATTTCTTCTTCTTGGCGTCCTTCTGCTGGGTGCTGACAGAGGCGTGGCAGTCCTACCTGGCCGTCATTGGCAAGATGAGGTCGCGGCTTATTCGCAAGCGTTTTCTGTGCCTCGGCTGGGGTGAGCACCCACACGCAAACACACAAACACACAACACTATGGCGTTCATTCTGGCACCTGGTTTGTGATTTAGTTTTAGTCTTAATGCATGCTCACCAGAAAGTGGCACAGCAACATTCCTTTGCGTGACATTGAATGTGGAAGCTCAGTGATGTACTGTAGGAACTACGTGCAGTGCTTGATTTCTAAGTACTATAGCTGCTTAGGTTAACGCTATCACACTAAGAGGTCAACATGCACTAATCTGTCACAACAGCTCCCAGAATTTCTTCACATTTTCTCAGTACAATCAACTGCTGCCTCCTAACTCGCACCAAACTGCATTGGTTCACACGTAGAGCCCATGTCACCGATCTGTGGCGATAAAACTGACTCGCTCTCCTCCATAATTACAGTGTTCTTCCCCAAACTCTGGCTGTTTGAACAGAGCAGCTGGCACTGCCACGTTCTTGTTCACCTGACATTATTTGTAGTTACCTTTGCTCTATACTAGAGAGCAGAAGCTACATTCTCTCACACAAAATAAAATATCTACAGGAGCAGCTAAAACATATGAGTGTTAAAACAGAAGCATTCCTTCAGCTAACATCTCAGAGAAAATTTAAATAGTTGACTCGGTCAGTTGTCAGAACACGGTGCTAATGTTAGTCAGCATACTGTATGAGAGCAGGACTGAAAAGACTGAGTCTCCAGCTGAGACTCAGTCAGGTAAAAATATATCCTCGTAGTACACCTCAGATCACTCATTAGGGTTATGGCTCCAGCTTGATCTACCTGACAAGGTGTCTTTGGGTCATTTACTAACTAATTTAATCCTGGTAGTTTAAAAAAAAAAAAAATCCTCTCGCAATTTTACATTCATCTCAAGTGTCAGTTGTTTTCCCTCTAAAGGGGGCGGGGACATGTTGCACCCAAAGTTTACGGAAGTGCCGGTCTCATGTACACCTCGAGATTTTCAAGGGTCGCTTTTTTTTAATAATAATTTAGTTATAGTTTTGTTTTTGACATAAAAACATATTTTTGACACAATCTTCGATGACAAAATGAACACTGCACCTCATATGTCAGTCAATCATTTCATCTGGTGCATTGTGTCAGAAGTCTTTTGTTTTTATTCAAAGTGCAGAATGCAGCCCTGTTTATATTCAGTCACATAGTGGCATTCACTACACTTAGCTTCTAATACAAGTCTCCGCTGGTCCTTTTGCTGAAAATATAGGCCTTCCCTGTGTGTCAGAGAATATTCAGCATAACAAATGAAGACGCTTTCATGAATTGGTTGCTGATTGAACCACTGTTGTGTGACATGCTTTGGTGATGGAGAGCAGCAGGACAGGCTTATTTTACATGAAAATGCACCAGCTTATTATGTTGTAGTGTTGAAATTGTTGGCTGTGTTGTGCTTAGCAATATTAATTTGCTCCATTCTCATTTATATTCCAATTTGTCTTTGCTGTATGCTATTATTTGACACTCAAATTCCCAAAAGGCATTCATTACAGTTTCTAATATATTTTTATCTAATTCGCCCAAAGCTAGATATGGAATTTTATCAAGCGTACGCAATCACGAAGCGTGTCACACTATACATTCAGAGTACAGCTAATCTCACTCCCCTTTGCCATTCAGCTGTACATCACCTCTTCTCCATTCAGCCTGTATGTCACTGTATTATGCTGTGCCATCAATGTACAACAACCCGATGCAACAGGCACCACGGATGTTAGAGGATAATCACAACATACGATAACATCTACAGAACACCGGCAAGATGCTTGGAGATAGCTACTAGAAATTACACCTGCAACCCCCCCACCCCCTCACACACACACACACACACACACACACACACACACACACACACACACACACACACACACACACACACACACACACACACACACACCGTCACTACACGCCCACAGCACAGTCTGCTCATTCCAATTGATATCGATCCCACCGGTCTAATCTGCCAAGTCACTGATGCCCTTACCTGATACAGACGAAGGAGAATGTATAGACTGTTGTACAGTGCACAGATAGAGAGATACTGATACTGTGCGAGTGTGTGTGTGTGTGTGTGTGTGTGTGTGTGTGTGTGTGTGTGTGTGTGTGTGTGTGTGTGTGTGTGTGTGTGTGTGTGTGTGTGTGTGTCGGGCGTACAGTGGCACATATAGAACGATTTGACACACTGACAAATGCACATGAAATGCATGAAACAGTGCAGCAGAGTGAAGAGGATCAAACAGCTTATCCTCCTCACGTCCATTTCACAATTTTCTCCCACAAATGATGTGATTGAAATCAGTTGCCATGGAAACAGGAGCTTTGGGGTGTGACTGGATCTGTGTTAGATTAGCAGCAGAGTGTGCGCGCCCAACGTATAGATGTGTGTTTACGATCGTATACGTCGATAAATGCTCGATTGATGTTGTTGTTGACTAATTGAAACTTTGGGCATGCTAGTTAGTGGACCGGCCTGGCTTCCCACCATCTTATTTGTTAATGTTAATGTGACTTTTTCTAATTGCTTTTCATTTGCAGCCATAATCACAGCTTTGTTAATTACATGAATATTTCAGAGCCAAGCTCATTACGGGCCCAGCATATTTCCTTCTTTTTCTGGCACACACTCTGCGACACTCAGTCTCACTCTCTTTCCTTCTTATTTGCACACACACACACACACACATGCAGGCATATACAAATTGCTTGGTTTAGCTAATTAATGCAGAACTTATAGACCACTTCAAGCTATACCTCACATTTGTAGAGACTGCCTCTGATTCTCACATGCTCACAGTGTTTCCTGCATAGTGTCACTGCATGTGCGGCTCACCTGTGACGGTGTGACACCGCAGACGAACAGAAAAAAATCCGTCCATCCCAGCAACGAACTGGGATCCGAGCTTGATTTTCACGCCTGTAGCTAGACCTTATGTCAGAGGGCACACGGAGAGCACACAGGCTCACCTGCAGAGCACTCGGTCGGTTTTAGGATGTATGCACGTTACGCACTATTGCATGGCTGCTTTAGAATGTCAATGAGGAGAACCGTATGGAGTTGTTCACACTGGAGGATCCTATTTGGCCGACATGCTTCATCGTCCCCATTAAGGCTTACCTTTGTCTCAAGCTTTTGATCTTCCTCTTTGTGTTCGTCCGCAGGTCTTCCAGCCCTCGTTGTAGCAGTGTCGGTGGGTTTCACCAGAGCGAGAGGTTACGGCACGGCCAGCTAGTGAGTACCGCTTCTAAACCTCCTGCCTTGACACACACACACACACACACACACACACACACACACACACACACACACACACACACACACACACACACACACACACACACACACACACACACACACACACACTAACCAACCCTCAATTTGAATGGCATCACTCGATACCACTTCTGACTTGTGTTCGGATGTGCTGGAGGCACAGAACCATTCACTGGTCTTTTTTCTAAGTATTCAAACTCTGCAAAAGTTTCCCTTTGTTTCCTGGATGTTTTCAAGCTAAGGTCTATTTTTTTTATAGAATCGCAGAGATGTTTATTAATTTAGTAAATCCTGACATTATAGTATATACTATAAACAGCTAAATTTATGAACTCTGAATGTGTGTTTCACATTGTTTATATCAACAAAACAGTTTTTCATTCATCTATCAATCCGATTTCTATACCCACTTCTTCCTATTCGGATTCCTATTGACTGTCCCTGCATGCACTATGTGAAATACACAGCACATCTTAGGTGCTCATTTAATGGTCAAGGCAATACTGCCAGTGCCATTTACAAGAGGGGTCATCAAGATTCTACTCAAGACCCATTAAATTCCCTGAAAATTAGGTTTTAAAACTGAATTATCTCTATATAACTTTAATTATCCGTAACTGAATTCACCAAAATCCAACTTTAGGTTGGAAAAAAAAAATCCTCTTTAAGTGTTTTTCATAAATATTTTAACAGTCAAAAACTAATGAAGCTGATTTGCCTCATGAGTACTTTTTTGTGGTTCTAATCAGATTTAATGGCCAGCAATGGCACCATAAGCAACAATTTCACAGCTGTCAAACATTTTAATTGCAGTGTTCCCTAAATTTGTGAATAAAGTTACCAAAAATAAAAATAAAACCTTTGTTTCTATCACTTGAGTAAGAAACTGACTAAAAAATAGTTTGTCAGGACTTTAAAATTATATTTATTTCTTATTTTTAGCCTCAAATGTATTTTAAAAGCTGTTTTTTCTTTCTTAAATTTGTATCTCCAAATGGACAGACTGTCCAGATGGACAGTGACGATTTTGTTTGCAGCCAGAATCAGATTCAAGGCAAATCATGTCACACGTTTCAGATGTTTTGCTTACATTGGAGCAGAAAATGAAAAGCGTGGGCTGCTGGGCTCAACGCTAAACAAGACACAAAGAGCTCTGCCAGATATCCAATCAACGGTGTAACTGATTCAATGAAAACACCTCTTAAAAGATATTTGCAAGTGTATTTCCCGTTACTTTACTCATCATTCCTCTATTTTAGCTTTTGGGCTGTGTTTTTTTTCATCTTTTCTCTTTATTGAGCTCCAATTAAGATGACAGAGGGGGTTTCAGTACGCTCTGATGACATCACTGGAGGACACATTTAAACTCATTAAGTCTCAATAGTTTTCACACCCATGAAACTTACAGTTAGAGGACATGTTTTAGCTAACGTACATAATGAATTTGTTCAGCACTCAGGGCATTACTTACAGAAACAGGCACTTACCCAGAACTGGTTCATCCCTCACCAAGGAAATTTGAGTAAATGCGATACTTAATTGAATGTGTACTTGTTGTGGTTAAGTACTTGGCACTCACTGCGAGTGAAATGTGAGACCTGAATGTGGTGAAGTGATGTTTTACACACTGCGATTTTGCTGTGTTTTTGTGCTTAAAACACTTGTCCTTCTTTTTTCTTTTTCTTTTTATCTCTAGTTGCTGGTTATCCTTGGAGGGCGGTCTGCTTTATGCCTTCGTTGGGCCGGCTGCTGTCATCGTGCTGGTGAGTCTGTCCAACGTCTGCTCTCGTGTCCCTAGCTCTCGGATGAGCCGGCCTCCCTCTCTACCCGGTCACGCAGCGTAATCCGACAAATATTTTGCCAAGTTAGCCTCCGAGCTCCGAGCTCTGAAACGACTGCGTGTTGACCACTGAGGATTTTCCTTTCCCCTCACTCCCACATGCACATGTGAAGCATACACACCCGGGGTGTACACGACAAAATGATGAGTTGAACCCTTTGATCCTTGAGTTTTAAAATGTCAGCCCACAAAAACAAAAAATATACTCCAGCAGACAAAGAGCTTTCGGCGATGCAGCAGAAGTCTGGACTGAATTGTAGGCCGATTCTACCTCATGTTTACTTTCAAAGCAAGAGTCACTGTACCCACCGCATTTAAGGCTGAAACTTTAAAAAAAAAATTCTAAATACAACTTTCAGACTTAAATATGTGACTAACTGTGCACCGCACACATAATAAAGTGCTTTGTGTTTGTTTTGCCCAATTACTTTAAAACAGACATTTGTAGAAGCAAATGTAGCTCTATATTGTTCTACAGCAAAATTGAGTGCATTGATTGCATCTCAGTGGTGTTTTAATCATCTGTTTTTGTGTGCTGCTGTATGTGGCTGAGTTAATTTCCCCTAAATGAATCCCGAGGTGGATATTTCCACCACTAAGCTTAATAAGTCTGGATGGGGTACTAAACTTCACTTTGGAAATTGGTCCCACTGCTGTTGTTGTGTGTGCCTGCTCGTGGGTTGGCGGAGGTTTATTTATTTGACTTTTTTTTATTTTTGTATCGTTTTTCTTGTTGATTGCACACTTGCTATATAGTGCATGTCAGATATGAAGCACAGATCAGACAGCGTCATGGGTGTGCAGAGTGATATGGATGTTTTTGAAGTCAATTTCTGACAAGAGAAAAGCAGATTGACAGTTTCTTCAAGTTGCAGTCTGAGGTGTAAGGGAAGACAGGATTATATGCTGCTGCATATTCATGATTATGATAATATATGCCACTATGCTTTAGGTAGGAAAAAGGTAAAATCGTTAGAAAACATTGTATTCAATCTCAATCCAAAGTAAAAAAAATAGTAGATGTTACATTTGAAACTGTGTGACCTGCATGTTCAAATACACACAAGGCTGATGCCCTATCTGAAGAAATGCAAAATACTGAATCTAAAATAGAAAATTAAATTCATTTTAATTTTAAATTAAATTAAAAAATTAAATTAGAAAATTGTCTCACATTATTTGCATGATAACACAAGGCATTTTGGGTCTTCGTGTGTAAAATCCAACAAAAGTGTTGCTTCTCAGTTATTTTTCAGCATTTCTTGGTATGTTTCTAACTGTCCTCCATTTCTGCCTCCACATTGTTGGCGCACACTCCACACCCCAGCTGCTATGTGGTACCTGGCCCCCCGGTGTTGTTGCAGGGGCCCCACTCTAACAAACAGCTGTAATGAGAGTGGAACGTCGGGCAGAGAAACATAGACCTTCCCACAGGACTCTTCTCTAATTGATGAACCTGGCCATGGGCAAACAGCAGAGCAGTATGATGCTGACTCACAGAGCTGGGGCCAGACCTGACTGGCATGACAATAGCGCTCTCCCGATCGGGCACATCGTCGGTAGTTGTCAGCTTCAGCAGACTGAAAGAGATCATGGAGAGGACGAGTTTTTAGAAAATTGTAAAAACTGCCAGATGTGCCGCACTGTAGATGTACCACCGGGAATGGCTTCAAGCAGAAATCCAGCTTCTGCAAAAGCTGCAGAAATTGAACTGCCCGCATGAAAATCTGACTTTAACTGCTCAGCCACTCAGCTTGTAGGATTTCTTGCAATCGTGATTTGAATATATAACATTTCTCTTCTTAACCAGCAGCTACCCTGTGACAGCTGAAGGAGGGAATCCAGGCAGATATTCAGTTTAGGAGCACGATCAAAATGCCAGTGCATTGCATACACAGTATATGTATACACGTGGATATGAATATCACTTGTCACTAATGCACCTTGCTGCTGACATCCCAAGGAGCACAAGCAGGTGAATTATCAAACAAAGACTCTACACAGAAACCCATTGCTGGTGGAAGAAAGAGTTTGGATGAACAGTGGAAATCGTGAATTTTGAGCGACATGTCACCAGACTAGAAAATCTCCCAGATGGGCAGGATTTCAGAATAGAGCGGGTCTACATGTGGAAAGCTTTGGCTCATATCAGTGGGTGAGTCTGCCTAATAGAATCTGTATCACTGGGTCGCTATAACCAGACGTTCGGCAGGCTTAACTACGGACTCGTCATTCGTAAGAGAAGCCATGATAAGAAGCAATCAGCCCCCTCCCCTCCCCTCGCCACCCCCCACACACACCCCGCCCCCAAAAGCTTTTTAAAAGTATTTATTAGAAAAAGCTGTTTCAGGAATGTTATGCTGTCCTAACACAGATAAAGGAGCCACACAGAGGGAACTTTATTGGCTCAGTAATTCAAAAGCGTCGCTAGCCAAGAAAGATAAAGATAATGGTGAGCTGACCTAATAACAATTGTGACACACTTGTAGTTTGAACAAAGTTTGGTTCATAATGCTTTAAGGACATTTCCTTACACATAAAATAATTACAAAGATCCATTTTAAACATATTCTAAACCCGAGACTGTTTGCATCCATGATGAATCGCTATGGACTCTTCTTCTCCTGCAACCTGTGGATCAAAGGCGGAGTGTGAAACCCCTGACGGGAATGTGTATTGCTTCGCCTGTTTGCTTGTGCGTGCTCACGATAAAAACAAAATGGGAAGCTGTTTTGCTGCAAAGTGGTCAAAAACTCTCGAAAGGGTAGTTTTAAATCAAAAGATGCCAAATAAGAGTGTTGCTCAGCAGTGTTGCACTCAGTGCTGACACTGCTGGTTGGAAAAGTAACAACTTTTGCTCCTTTCGGAATGTTATTGCAGAAAAATACCTCAAATCCACCTAGTTATTGAGTTGCATTTGTCAGTGTGACTTCTTTTGATGATGCTACCTTCCTTTTTTTGGTGGCTGTGAAAGAGATTAAACAAAACAAAACAAAAATCTGGAAATGTAATAGTCTATGCATCCATGTGTAGCCCGTCTACTGTCCAAATCGGTAGATAGGGCCCTGAGTTCTTTACTTAATTTAATTGTGGTTTTATAACTAATTATCTCTATATTATTCTTCCTGGATCAATACAGAAACCTGGTACCGCACAGATATAATTGAACAGACTGCTGTACTAATGCAACTGCTAAATGCATGTACTAACTCTTTTAACCTTTGAAAATAACAAACACACCCAGAAACCGTTTTAAAATTACATACAATAGTGTCCCACTTTAATCTAAAACAGGAAAATACATGTATTCTTAACTTCTTGTCACACTATGCAGCACTAAACCAAATAACGTTCTCTTTACACACTTTTCACTTTGACTGTGATTACACAAATACACACGCACACCCCAGTAATAACACTTAACTATCCCGGCAAATTAACCTTTAAAATAACAAACGTTGCGGGCCTGGTTCGATGCTCGGGATCGTGGAGACCAAAAACTTCACGGTCGCTTCACTCAACTGAGCAAAAACAAATGAGACAGGGCGGTGCCTTACGTACAACTTAAGGAAATATCACACTTTTCCTTACCACTTTGGCAAAAACTCTGCCAAGCCACCGCTTCGCTCATTAACCTCTCTCTCTCTCTCTCTCTCTCTCTCTCTCTCTCTCTCTCTCTCTCTCTCTCTCTCTCTCTCCACACACCTCAGCACAATCATGTGACCACATACACAAAGCAAAAACGGAAACATAAAATACATCAATCAATGCACTTTGAACATTCTTATCCACGGACTTCACATTCTATCACGCACAAATGAAATATGTAGTTTAATCTCACTTTTTAATAAACTGTTTTCATTTATCTATTCATTTAAACTATTTATTAACCCTGGATTTATGCATGTTTTTTTTTTTTTTTACCTGGGCTACACATGGTATCAAGGGTTATCATTCTAAACATACTTCCGTAAGTCGAGGTGCTGTAATCAAAGCACGACAGCAGTTTAAGGAACATGCCATCACAGATATGTATCGGAAATGCAGATTCTGTTTAGCAAGTCAAGGAATTATGTCCCACTTTGTGTTCAGATATCTCAGCCTTGAGCCTATGACAAAGTTATAATAGAAATCGGTGTGTGATGTGTATAATAACTCACCGGGGGAAGATGAAAACAAGTCAGCCCAGGAGACCCTGACAGAAAATAAAAAAAAGTAAAAAGTCATCTTCAATCCGTTGAAACATTGGAAGGAAACAAACTTCAAAACTGTTATGCAGTTATTGCGACGGTGATCGAACTTTCCTCTCTTTCTCTCTCAGGTGAATATGCTCATTGGAATTGTGGTGTTTAACAAGCTCATGTCTCGAGACGGCATCTCAGACAAGTCTAAAAAGCAGCGAGCGGGGTAAGTTAACTTCCGAAAACACTCTGCGCCTCGCACACATGCGCGCGCACGCAGAGCTCAACGCAAAACGCACACTCGCCGACAAACGCACACCGCTTACTCATCCATCCACACTGTTCTTGGTGGAAACAGGCTGCAAATGTGCCGCACGAGGTGCGTTTTTACCTTCCGTCAGACAAACTTAGGAAGACAGCGTTTTGTGGCAACGGACTCAAAGCTGCTTTCAAGAGTCTCTGCGCACACACCTACGCGCCTGCTCCCCCACTAGATGTAATCAAAAAGCACGATCCAATTTGGCAACAAAATGACAACACATCTGGTATGTTGTGTTGCTCTGCGAAATGTATCAGCATTTCAGTAATGCTACACGGATACCACCTAGTTTTGTGTGACTTCGATGAATGCGGCGCACAGAACGATCGATGGCTGATGGAACTCTGGTTGCAGACAGTTCAGCAATCGGATTATGTGGATAAGACTCAATGCGCTATTGGAATGCCCCCCCCCTCCCCCCCGTCAAACCTGCACACATGATATGTGCATTCACGCAACACACGCGTGCATATTCACGCACCTGCCCCATCACGCCTCTTTCAGCAGCCGGCGCGGGTTCCTCATTCTAACCCCGAGCGGAGATCTCCTTCGCTCTCGCAGCCAAATCCATGGTTTCATTTTCCCACCTATTGATTCCACCGTTTTCTCTCTCAGTTTTTTTTCTCCGTCTCATCGCATTTCCGCCGATGTCTGTCTCTGGCACAAATGGATATTGATAATTTGTGTACCGCCGCAAGGGTTAGCAGCGCAGCAGAATGGCACGCTGGGGGTGGGCGGGGGGGGTTGATTAGCTTTTGTTAACCAGCGATGCAACTGAGATTAAACCGGTTATTGTGCACAAACAGACTCGGGGCGCGCATGCGAGTACACACAAACAGGTGTATCCTTCTCCGCGACATCAGGGGTCCTCGGCCTTATCCGAGCATTGAGCGCATTTCCTCTCAGATTCCCAGAAGTGTGTGCGCAGAGGGGAAACACGCATACTCTGCGCGTTCCCACACACAGTCGTTGGTGGTGTTGCTAACAGGACAGGCTGTCATTAGCGTAATGTATTTCCTTATGAAGCCACGGGGATGTGGCTGGCACCAAGGCAATGAGCTGTGATGGGACGCTAATGTAGCATAGCCCGCGCATTGGCCCCATCATTCTCCACTCGTGTATACAGTATGCTCTCACGCGCGCGCGCGCGCACACACACACACACACACACACACACACACACACACACACACACACACACACACACACACACACACACACACACACACACGTGGCGACAGGTTTTCTCTCCATCTGAGTAGCCAACTGTAAGCAAACAACCGAAGCAGTCTTTCTCGTCTCTCTCGCTCACATAAAGCCTCACTGTGCACAGTGACTTGTTCACATAAATAACACACACACACGTACACACGTACACACACACACGTACACACAAACAAACAAACCTACATGTGATGGCAGCAGAATAAGGTGGCTGGTGTATATCCTGTATGTCACTGTAATCTGTTAACCCACACAACTGCTGTAACATTACAATGTCCGTCTCTCACGTTCTCTCTACTTGCTCTGAATCAATCTCTTGTTCTCTGACTGTTTTTCATTGCTGCTACTTTTTTAAGATCTGGTTTTAATTTGCCTTTCTTTCTTTTCTCCCCCCTTCCCCCTTTTTTTCTTTTCCACCACTCCCTCTCTCTCTCTCTCTCTCCCTCCCTCTCCCTCTCTCTTATCTTTTCTTTTGTTATTTTGCAACTGTGACACCCGCACATTCACCTGTTGTCATAACTGTGTCCCCCCCTGCCCCCCACTCGTCCCCTCCCCTCCCCACATGGTTGTGTATATGCGTGTCTCTGTGTGTGTGTGTGCGTGTGCGTGCACGTGTCCTAAAGCGTCCCGGCGGAGGCGCGTAGCCGACTGCTCCTGAAATGCTCCAAGTGTGGCGTGATCTCGAGCGCCGCTCTGTCCAGCTCGACCGCCAGCAGCGCCATGTTAGTCCATCTTCATCTCTCTCTCTCTTTCTCTCTCTCTGTCTCTCTTCCTCTCTGTCTTTTACTCTCTCCGCCATGCTCACTACATCTTCCTCGCTCTTCTCCATCTTTTTAATCTCTGGCTGTCGGTAATGATGCAGGGCAACGTTCCGAAATGTCTGGATAGAAAACACAAACTAATGAAAGGGAAATCTCCGGCACTGCCAGCCGCCGCTGTTTAATGAGAGTGTGTTTTGATCCAAAGCCGGTTTGTCTCAGGTCGCACCGAGCAAATCTGACCTGTTTCTAACAGTGTTTGTGAACTATTTTTGGCGGTTATTTAAACTTGTTTATAGTACAGTAATGCAGAAGCCTCACATGAAAGCGCAGTTCGGTGTCAGGAAGGTTGTCAACCAGGAAAACGTATCGCTGTTTTAAGCACATTGCTGTAATTGTTTCAACTTGGCTCATTATATTTGAACCGCCTCAAACGGGTGGTCACAGTGACACATCGAATATCAAATGGAGTTAAATATTAAAAGGAGGAAAAACTGACGGGGATAGAACAGACAAAGATGAGAGAATTTTTGTCCGATTTTTTGATGTGCCATGATTTAAAAAGTAAATTTACAGACTGCTACACAGTGTATTAAAAAAAAAGAGTTATATAACGTGTTTGTCATGTGGAATTATATCGGCCTATTCCCAAAAGGAGCTTTTGGCAGAAAGTTAAACATTATAAAAACCTACTGTTAATTATATCAGACACATACCTGTTGGCTAAATCCTGCTGGTGAGAGCCGTTTGCCAGAAATCTCAGTGGTCAGTTCTTGAATTGCCACTGATATGGTGCTGTTCTGCTGGGTTGGTCTGGACTCTTTTCAGCACATATATCCAAGATTATGGCTCTCTGGAATTTAAATTGGCCAGTTATCGTTATGGGCCAGGGAATCTTTGTGGTCCTTTGTACACTCGTTCCATCCTAAGTCATTCATGTGCATTGCAGTCCTCTAGCAGTGCCATTATATCCAACCTGCAGCATTAAGCACCAGTGGCACTGCAGTATTTATATAAGAAAACCACTAAAGTGATGCAATCTCTCAAATGTGGAGTTAAATATTGATCTACAGACAAACTTACTACTTACTTGGGTTGTGGAGTTTTAAAAGTTGAACAAAAAATTGCCACAGACTTGTATTTTGGAAATTGCAAAACTAGTTTTGTAACTTTAAGTCCCACATCAAGCTGAGGATATGTTGGCCTCAATTTTGAATCAGTTTGTATCAGTCGTGTTTTATTCAGCCGTTCACAAATCCCTCAGCTTCGTGTGCTTAAATTAGAGGAATATTTGTTGTTTTTATTTCTCTCTTCATACTTGCGAGAACACATTACTCAAGCAATGCAGCGGCAAAAGCCTCTGATGAACAGAAAGATGCTATAAGAGATCTGAACCAAGTAAAGTCACGCTAAGTATTTAAAACACATGGAAGAGACAGATTTAGATGCAGTCGTACGCATTTTTTTCCCCTCACAATCTCCATCCTACCATCTCCTACTTTTAGAACACTGGATTGTTGCTCTCTTTGAACATGGTTGTCATGGTTCCATGATCAGGGCGGACGGTCTCTGAATTAATGACCTTCCTCTTATTTGTACTCTTTCTAACCACAGTATCCTGTGTTTAACTATGTCCTTGTGCAAATCTTTCATCATGGCTGTGTGTTTATCTTGGAAAACGCACTCAGTTTAAAGCTGCAACTCTGGTGTTAGTTGTGTTGTTACACGATTGGCTGCTATGATTGGAGTTAATGGGGCGAGATTGCTTATTTGCAGTAACAAGTGTGTATCAGTTTGGTTTTTTTCTGTGTTTTCAGGGCGAACACTCGAACACTGGCCGCTATATATATATATATATTTTTTTTTATCTGCCTATATCATTGCTTTAGACAAATAGAGTCAATCATTGCATATAGTCTATTATATTCACCTCACTTCCCTTCCTCTCACTGCTTGCAGTCTACTATCTGTTTAGAAGGTGCTTAAAATAATCGGTTCAAAGAAATTCCAACTTAGGAATTTAGGTCTAAAATTATATAACCGCCACTTCATGTTTGTGACAAAACAACTCCAAGCTTTGCCGAATTACTTTTTAGCACTGTCAAATGCAGGCATTCATTAAAAAAAAACAGTTATAATATATGATGAGGTACATTTGAGGTATGTTTTGTTTTCTAAAGTTGTTAATTTTACTGTATTGGAACATATTGTGTGGTTAAAACCACGATCCACAACAGCTACTTCAGACATGAACAAAAGGACAACACAGCCTTGACTTTAATGCTCTTTCTTTTTGCCCCTGCACCTCAACAGGGACATGCATGTTTCTCAGCGTAGTTAGGCAGAGACGTCCGTCTGTCAGACTGACGCTTCTAAAACCATGAATATGTGCTCAAACAGCATGAACATTTTAAATTGGTGTCTGACTCTGTTGAGTTACAGCACACACACACACACACCCACACCCCGTGTCAGCACTTGTCAATGCCTTGTCTTCACCCTCCCTATCAGGCCTCTGCCTATTGACACACAGTCTACCAGCATGACACTTAGTGTGCATCAACCATGTAATTGTGAGCAATTGCCAGTCTCAAAACCATCTACATGATTACACATCATCTTCCACTTATCAGTTAGAATATTAAGTCTGAAACAAACCTCAGTGTGCCAGTCAGCTTCAGATTGCCCACCGCTGAACCCCTGACTGATCTGTGTGTGTGTGTGTGTGTGTGTGTGTGTGTGTGTGTGTGTGTGTGTGTGTGTGTGTGTGTGTGTGTGTGTGTGTGTGTGTGTGTGTGTGTGTGTGTGTGTGTGTGTGTGTGTGTGTGTGTGTGTGTGTGTGTGTGTGTGTGCGTGCGTGTGAGGAGTGGAGTTACGTGACTTACTGGAGCCGGCCTGTCTGGTTTGAGACTGAATCCCTTGTTCCTTCTCCTTCTTTCCCCTCCTCTCTCCCCTCTCCTCCCCACCTCTGTCTCCTTCTTCCCGTCTGACAGGGCGTCTCTGTGGAGCTCCTGTGTAGTTCTTCCTCTGTTAGCATTGACCTGGATGTCGGCGGTGTTGGCCATAACTGACCGGCGTTCCACACTCTTCCAGGTGATGTGTCTCACAGCACTGGACTCACACATTGCGAAAAGACTGCTTTCAAATGTTGGCAGGCATCAGAAAGTTCAGCATACAACCTGCGTGTCACAAAGACAGAAGCAAAGTTGCAAAAATGACCAATATGTAGACTCATAAAAAAACATTGTGTTTTGATGCGCATCATACATTTGCATTGTTTGCTCCCTGTTTAATTTCAGTCACTTCTTTTGGTTAGAATTTCACCTACTGGCTCTACAATATGTTTGTTTTTTTCCCAAACTGATGCTCAGGGAGCCTTGTTTCTTAATATTTAAGTAGATAAAGCCAAAAAGACTGAACCTTAATAATAGCACGTATAAATAAAGAACAGGGCAGTGGGAAAATAGGACAAACAGTAGAATAGTGTTAAACAAAGAACAACCACCGATTCCCACTGTCAACATCACAAGTAGAAACACAGACAATGAATGGAAGTATGAATGACTGTGATGACCGTTTATGACTCAGATGACTCATCTCATTCTCTCACTGTTTCTCTAATGATTACTGACTCATTTCACTACACTATTACAGTAATACAGGGAATATTAACACAGTGGTTTCCAAAGAGGGTGCCCCGGCAGCCTGCGGTGCCTGAAGAATGTTCAAGCATCCCACAATATTTATTTCAGGGTTTTTTTTGTGTGGAGAGGAGAGGCTATAGCCGTACTACACTAGAGTGTCTTTTCAGCAAAGAAAAACAAACAAAATAATTAATCATCTTTTGTGCTGCTCTGGATGGTGAAGAATGATTAAAGTAAAGGTGTTAAGTCTTCTTGTTTTTGTAAATCAAAATCTGAAATGTAAGCTAAATGTACTTTTGAAGACAAAAAAATATTTTTACATTTAGCTAGTAATTCAATTTTTTTGTTTGGTCTCATCAAATTTGGCAAACAATATAAAACAACTTTGTTTTTTTGACATTGAAGCCTTCACTTGACTCGTCTGGCATGTAACGCATGAGGGTGTGGTTGGTGCATTTGATCACTATTAGAGGGTGCCCGGTTTTAAAAAAGCCACTGCCATAATAAACCAATGTGCTCTAACTAATGATCATCAATTATTTCTCTCCTCCAGGTCCTCTTTGCTGTGTTTGACTCCGTCCAGGGTTTTGTCATCATTACTGTCCACTGCGCCATGCGCCGAGAGGTGAGTCCAGCTTCCTCCCTCTGGTGAACGAGCAGCGTGTCAATCCTGCACATTATGAACTCTTTCGCTTTCTTGCTGCACCACGCGGTGACCTCATTGACACTCGCTCCCTTTGCTAGGTGGGATTCGTCTTTGTAAATGCCACGTTAGTTTCCGGGTCAGTTCGAAGTCAGGACAGAACACAAGCGGATCAGACACGGGAGGGATTAGCATGGTATTTATGTCCGTGTTGTGGCTTCTTCTTCATAATGCACTGTGATAGTGCAGCATTGTCCGTCTGATCCAAGTCTGCTTTAAGGAGCTTAATAAGATGCTGTATGGAATAAGACGATAAGTCCTTAGCTAATAGCCCCTAGCGCCTATTGCCACAGGCTTTGCGGTGCCCCCGGGGATCCTGAATTCTAAACTCATTATGCACATACATGCATTCGTGCCCTTGAGACAGACACTGACACACATACATTTTGGACCAACTCACAATTGCACTAGCCACAGTTAATGGATTTACAACGTCATCATTGTTCCATCAGTGTAAGTGTGTCATCTGTTGCTGATGCACGTGCACCACACACACACACACACACACACACACAGCTCTGCCTCTATCCAAGAGATCATTGTGATAGTGAACGCACTGCATAGTGTAAGTGAATTTTTAAATGCTCTGGATGCTCAGCTGCATTAAATCAATATCACAAAAGCGGAAGGCATCAGGGCAAAGTAAATCCAGGAATTATTTATTGTAAATGTATGAAAATCCCCCGCAGGAGACTTGAGCGTAAATCCTTGGTAGCTGCAGAACAACAGGCAGAGGGGAATGCCGCACCGGAGGACGGGAGCGGGGAGGAGGAGAATCACCAAGTGTTACAGTGCAAAACCAGAGAGAAGGCAGTACAAAGTGTGATATTACGTAAAGTAGGCTATACAGACTCAAAGCGTGCCAGTGTAGCGTAGCGATCAGTGATAGCGTCTGCTGTATGTGAGATGTGGGTGGAGAATAAAAGGACCACAGCGGCGCATGTGACCCGCTGAGATCAACCGAGTAGAGGCGAGACTGTGAACACATGCGACGTCGGAGGGGTTGTGTTTTAGGAGGCAGCCGGAGAGGAAAGCAACGGAGAGATGTGAAGGATTTAGTGGAGAGACTTAGTTAAGTGAGGAGGGAGAAAGGAAAAAAAAAAATTGCATGCAGAGATGTGAGTAAAAAAGAAAAAGAAAAACGTGATTCAAGAGGGAAGCAGGGGATGATAGTGGGGGAGGAGGGAATAGAGAGGAAGGTGGAGAGAGAGGCAGCTACCCACACCAGGGTTTTTCACTTTGAAGTAAGAATGAGCTGCATTGGGTGCCAGTACGCACACACACACACACACACACACACACACACACACACACACACACACACACACACACACACACACACACACACACACACACACACACACTAAAGGAGAATAGGGAACAAATGCCACAGAGGATGAGAAATGAAACAATGGAGCAAATACGCTAGTCCATGCAGTATTAATCAGACATGGATGCAATCCACTCCGTTTGTAGCAGTGCACACAAACACACACACACACACACACACACACACACACACACACACACACACACACACACACACACACACACACACACACACACACACACACACACGGATACGGAGACCTCCCAGTCAGAATGGAACTTTTGTACCACCACTCACACAAGCACACTTGGTTCCACCAGTGATATTGTTATGGGATTTGTCAGTGGCAACATTGACAAATGATGTTGCTTCTCAACAAGTAACGGGGACATGTATAATACAGAGCCCGACGGAGGGAGAGAATCTAAGGAGTTGGCTGTGAAAGATAATGCACAGGAACGCTTTTGATTCGATCTGTGCTACGACAAGTGGCCCTTTGACAGCGGGGCTGGTGTGTGTTTACTTAGATGCCGTATGTGAAAGAATAACGAAAAACAATATGGCACTGGGAAGGCCGGCTGGAAAGGTTAGAACATCCATATACCATGCTGTTGGTTTTAATTAGAACTGTGAGCTACTGTTCCCACAAGGCTCAAATAGGCCACTTTGAAGTTTCTATACCACTCCACTGACTGTTATATAATGTACAAGCCGAGCGACTTTGTGGAGAATACGGGTTTTTCCATTTATTTTGCCACTCTCACGCAAATTTGTATTCACTGTACACCTGTCATTGCAGTGATACAGAGGAAGAATATGCAATGTCCCCATGCTCCAACATTTGTCAAAGTAACTTAAATAAAAGTACCTCCACTAACTTCTTTCCTTTGCATCATCTCTTGCTCTCCCTCATTCCCCCTCCCATCTTTTTCTCTCTAACACCCCTCCCCCCCCCCCCCAGGTGCAGGATGCGGTGCGCTGTCGAATGGGGGGATGTAAAGACGACAGTGAAAACTCACCCGACTCCTGCAAGAATGGACAGGTGCAGATCATGGTGAATAGCATTCCATTTCATCCCGCCATTTGCCTCAAACTAACATCAACCAGGCTGGAGCTTTTTCTGCAAAGCTTCAACCCCCAATAGAAAGAAGCATTAACCAAGTGCTCAAAATCATACCTGCTTTTTTTTTTTTTTTCCTTAACCATTTTTACCTCAACGGGAATTAATTCCTGTTTATGTATTATACATTTTTTTTTTTTTTCCAAAAAATCAGTGATTTCATCCCATAGCAATGCAATTTCACTCTAAACCCTCCAGTTCCTGGCCTGGAACTATCTTCCTGTAATGCCACAACTGAACAAGCTGTCAACTAATATTGCTTAGCAAAACAATACACAGCTATTATATCATATTATGATATGAAATGTCATGACATGTTATGACAGCTTTTTTGACATCTTTATAGTTAATCCAGTATAACCTAAAAACTCGTTGCCCTTAACACTCTAACCGTGTCTTATCAAAACAGGCACTTCAGCACTTTTATTTACATTTAACCTAAACTTTTTCATCTTTATTTAAAGAGCACAAAGCTCCCGTAAGGTTATTGTGTGGAAATGTGGCTAATAGTGTGATAAATCATGGAGACTTGAAGTGCCATGCCAATGTCAGTACGGTCACGCCACGACTACGAGCACAAGCTGCCCACATCTCTTATTCCCTTTATTTCTCCCTCAGACCTGTTTGCAGCAACGATTATGGGTCTCTGAACGCTCCTCTGAGGTTATCAAGATTAAACTTTGGAGCCATCACTGCGCTTAATGAAGACATAATGACACATTCTCATTTTCTGTATTCGTTTAAGTGTGCTTTATTTGATTTTTGGTTAAACGTATTGTAATCATACACAGAGCTCACAGTTTCGACTGGTTTCCATGCCAACTATTGCACCCAAGGAAGACAGTTGATAAACGTTCTTGTTTAATCCAGTTTTCTCATCTCAAACGTGCACGATTTTGAAGATGTCTTTTCAGACTGCACATATGCACGGAGAGCTGTTATATGGGAGACACAATACCCTTGAGAACATTAATTGTGATGGATAATTTGGTGGGGCTGCCACCAGTTATATCAGCATCATAATTACAGAGAACACCATTCTCTCAGGTGCTCTTGCTGGATTCGTAGGAAATCTCATTAGCATGTTAAACCCTTGACATTTAGAGACATCATAAAGATGTAGAAGTGTAGCTACACCTTCTTGTTAAAACTGAATTAAAGCCATCTTTAGGAAATCATTTGATTGGTTAAACGCTACAGAACTGGTTAGATGTCCTCCTCTAACATTTCAACTTTATGTTTTCCATTAATTTTTTTTTTTATATCATCAGAAGTGTGCAAATGTGAGCCCCTGTGGACAGCAGTGTGGCTCTCTGCGTTACGGCACACCCCTGTGCCTGCCGGGTTGCCACCCGCAGCCGCTCCCACCAGCAAGCCACCAAACATGCCAGCAAGCCCGTTACAACAGTCTGATCCGCGACGACCGCAACTATGGGCTGGACCACAGCCACGCTCTCGGCCACGCGCATGAGCACACCCCCGTACTCAACAATACCCACAACCATGTCCATAACCACGGCCATAATCACGTCAGCGGTCACTCAGTATGTCACCCGTAGAAAAGGCAAATGAATAGTCAAGTACAGAAATGTTAAAGGTGCAATCTGTAAAGTAACACTCCACATCAAATATGAATTAACAAAAAAAAAGGGAAATAGACAATATAAATGTTTTTGCTGACTGTTAGAGAAAATTGAGAAAATGTGTAACACCCTCATGTCTGTGAATTTAAAGCTCGTGTCAATACTCGCTTAGCTTGATACTGTCCTAAAGTAGGAAAAATGAGCAGGGACAGGGACTTTCAGGAATCTTTCTGTCACTGTGAGGTTGTCAGACAACCAGCAGCTGAAGTCCAGGAAGCATTGCTCCAAGCTAAAAAAAAAAAAAAGTAATACAGCACTTCCACTTAAAACCACAATTTGTCCTTTTTACACTTTGGGTCCAAATGACAGATTCTACATGTTCATTATTAAGCTCCAGAGGTGTTAACGGGTGGACTTTGTTATATGCAGTCACTTAATCTAGCTATTTCCTTGATTCTTGTCTTTGTGCTAAACTGAGCTAACCCGCAAAATTCTGGAACTTAATATTAGGCATACAGACCTGAGAATGATATCAATGTTCTGATCTAACTATCAGCAAGATGACAAATCCAGAACAAAAAAGTTGTAGTTTCATCCGACTCAGTTATTGATTACATATTGCACCTTCAAGTGTAAGTAGGAATAGCTGTGATGTATTAGAAACTCGCTAAATGTATAAGCATTTCCATCGTTGCAAAGTGAGGCAGAATTTCTCAGTCTCTGGTATATTTATGTGTTTCATTTCAGCAGTAACTTCAACCTGGGGTCTACGCTACAGCGTATTTCCTCAGTCTGTGCTGCAGTCTGATGTGGTATTTACGTAGAGTTGTTGTTGATGACTCACTGTACTTAACCAAAGAGGGTGTGTAATGGTTCAAATGAAGCTGATTTGTTTTTCTCAGTTTGGATAAAAGAGAGAGAGACAGAGAGGTTTCTTTCATATCCTCATTCGTCCATTTAGCCGAGACCCATTTATGTTGCTGCGGCTGATTTGCGTACTAAGAGCTTTTCTGCTCCTCAGAGACCTTCGCACACATTCTCTCCTTCTCTCTTTCAGCTCTTCCTCAGCCCCCCCCCCCCCCCTTCTCTTCTCTTTGCCTCAAACTGTCTAAAATCTGTAGTTGATTATCCAAACAAAGGCTTTTGTAAGTGAATCCCATGGAGGCCATGAGGAGCCTCTGTGGTGAGAGAAAGGGAGCACCACAACTGCATAGTAATGAGCTTCAATTTCACTGAAGTTTAGAAAAACTTAAACGGTGGCCATTTTGGAAAAAACAATTCTTCATTCAGCTCGCGGCCCTACAGGTTTGGGGAGAGTTGTTGTACCCTACGGAGCAGCGCCACCCTGCATTCCTCAAGATCAAAATAAATAAACCAAAGTACCTTATCCACATAACATTTGAATAGAGAGTTCAGGTCAAACATGGTGTTGTGTGTATGTCTGTTTCTTGGTCACCCGCGTGAATGAATCAGAGACAGCTTTTCTGTCCCCACATTGTATATTTTTTCCAATTCGTCTGGGAGACGGCAAAGTTTTGCTTCAGCTGGCACAGCAGATAATAGTTTTGCTGCTGTGTAAATTTCTGTCCCTGTTTCCATTCAGACGACGGCGAGGCAACTGATGAGGCGTGCAGGAGCATTACGTACCTCGCGAACGCTCCACAGCGTTCTGCTCGTCTCTCTCTCTCAAAGTCTGTATTCGGATCTGCCGCTGTGAACTGATTCACATCATGAACAGAGTAGCAGCAGTGCAGGCCGCGCACACGATTCTGCTATTTTCTCGGTTCTTTTCTGGGTTTGAAAAGGCTTTGGACAAATTTCATTATCTTAAAGCAACATTTTCCCGCTCTTGTTCTTAGAGGGCATCGCTAATCGGCTGAGTCTTAAAGTGTCACCATGGCAACAGATCCTATCCTTTTCTATAGAGTTGAAGCAGAGCATAAGAGTCATTGGATACATCATAACCACTTGAGATCCAATCACTCACTGGGCCTATTCTGCCACTGATGTAGTGAATGTACTTGCTCATTCTCATTGTGTTTCCTCTCTTTCTACCCTGCTTCCCTTTCTCAGACGGATTTTGAGAAGGATGTGGACCTGGCTTGTCAAACAGGTGAGCTCTCCCTTCCACCTCATTTATCTTTCTCCTCTCCACCTTTGTTTTATGCTCCTTTGTACGACTGCATTGCAGGCTGCTCCGTTCTCAGCTCGCTGTAGCGCACGTTGATTAAATGACAGGAGATGATGCGCTACATCTCCGCACAATTGTGTGCAAATTATTATGCCTTATCAATCACACTGATTCTGCCCAATACGTTTTCAGCAAGCATATGTTTGGATGAGACTGTGTTTAATTGTGCATGATAATAACACTCCTCGGTGTGTTCAGACCTGTTTCACTCGTTAGTCGTTAGTTGTGTGGGTGTTTGAATGTGTTACAAATGTACTACAGTCTGGTGTGTGTTGTGCTTTGAAATATTAACACAGAGTCACTTTCCCCCTCCACCCTTGCAGAGAGAGGACACCCATGTAAGTGTTGCACCCAACTGACCTACTTAACTCTGCCTGATCTGTCCCTAGACTTCAATAATTCCTATAGACGAATCCGGGTTGTAGGCTCAAGTAAAAAGGTCACCACTCCTTTTTAAGCCCTTCTGCCAAGAAATTCTAAATATAGCAATTAATTCCATTAAAATACAGGATGTAATCTAAAACTTCAGCTGCTCTAACACTCAACTCAAACCTTTAATTTCCTTGACTTTGACTGAGCGCTCTGCCTACACATGGAGCCAACGCCCCCCCACATATCTCAGCTGAGATTTTCCTGGTCAAACTTCCCCTAATACAGTATCCCAGCCCATTAATTTCAGATTAGTGCTTTGAGATTATTTAACTTCCACATTTGCACCGACTGCTTTCATCTGTCGCAGCGGGGCGACTGCCGACCGTGATCAATCCAAACATCTCTGCTCTCATTTTCAGCTCCACTCTACTGCTGCTGTAATGGCGGCACTTTAGAACACGAAACAGTGTCGGATTCGTCTATAGGTACCTCTCTTGGCCACCTCTGTTAGATGCTGAGGGCATCGGATTGGTCAGATTTCCCAAAACCTGTCCAATCCTGTCAGATCCATTCACACCAACAGGATGGAGAAACAGAAAATTGAAAGTTCTGTTCTCAGCCAGTATCCTTGCTGATGTGTTCACTCTCAGCAGAATCCAGCTTCCATTTTTGATCAAGCATGTAGCCTGACATTTTGATACATCACTGCAGTTTGCGTGAAAACAGTCTGTGCTACAGGGTTTGGTCTAGAGTTGGATTTTTGGGCCGCCGAGTAAATACGTTTTCTTCTGATGGTGACCGAATGAGCATGATATCTGGCATGAGCTTCCAAATGGTTTGATTTGTATTTGGTTGTGCTGATAGATTGATGCTAGTTCATTTTGGAGTAGCTGTTCTAGAAATGTATAGTGCCTGTAGCTGATCCTGATCAACATGCATGCAAACTAACCCGAAAGCAACTGCAAGTAGTTTTGTGTTGTGTTGTTGATAGTATTGTGACATATATTTAAGTATTAGAACCTAAACACACACAGACCTGCACTGATATGCGACAACAGGGCAGGGGGAAATAAGCCTCTGAGCGAGATATGGGACAGGACACAGTAGCAAGGGAATTTGGCTCCATTTCATTTGAAGCACACAGCCTTTTGCACCATGGCACTTTCTCCAAGCTAATAAAAATACTGGCTCACCAGCAAATCTGGAGATGGAGCAAAACTTAAGGTCACAGTGTCAGACACAAAACTCATCTTGGTTACTGTAAGCCGCATAAGCCAAAAATGAGAGGAGAAACTTTTCTGTAGCGATGCAATCTGTCTCCCAGCTGCATCAAAAGCTGTATCAGTAACTAATTCATGCCGTCTGTCTCTGTTTCGCCTGCTTCTCGTCAACTTTCCTCTGTTTGGCATAAAATATCTGATTTTTTTTCTTCATCCATTCCTCTTTCTCACTCTAAATATTATCTTTCTCCCTTCTATTTTCTTCACCCATAAACTCTTGACCTCTGATTTTTGTTTTTGTTTGTCCTTTCAACAACTACCCGTACTCCTCTTCCTCTATCTCACTCCTACCCTCCACTCTGTTTCCATCTCTCTGACTTATTGCACCTCCCCCGTCTCCCTCCAGTCATTTTCAAAGAGGTGAACACCTGTAACCCAGCCACCATCACTGGGACCCTATCCCGCATCTCCCTGGACGACGAGGACGATCCCAAGCTGGCAGCCCATCAGGAAGGGGGAGTGGGGGTCAACTTCAGCTCCCTCCCTGGGAACATCCCCCCTCCCAACCTCATTGTACAGGTACAGGATTGAAGTTTGTACTGACTGACAGGTTATATTATCAGTGGGGTGCAGTGTGGTCAGCTTTTCTGTCTCAAATTGGAAAAAGATTAAATAAACAGACCTAAATATAAAACATATTAACTGCCTATAAGGCGCAATGTCAGACCTTGGAGTTGCCCAATAGTGTCAAGCCACAGAGAGCATTGTCAATGGTCATTTTGGATTTTTAAGTAATTCTTCAGAATAGATTAAAACAAGTGGCTTTAAATTGGATTCTAAATCTAGTTAAATAGAAAGCAAAAGACAAAATGTGTGTTTTATTATGAAGCCTAGCATCATCGCTAACAAATTAAAATGTAATTCTATTTAACATTATCCAAAATAATTGTCTTGCTTTCAGAAATTTCTTGGGCAACTGAAATTTTCTTATTTTTATCCACAAGGTCCCCCCCCTGGGAGGCCTCAATGAGCTGAGTGAGACTCCCCTGAAGAAGGAAGTGAATGTGGACCAGCAGAGACAGCAGGGGCAGCAACGCAGCGGCGCTCCAATCTACCTGTGCACCGAGAGTGGCCTGGGCTGGGCTAGACCTCCGCCTTCCTCCAACACCTCCCAGGACGGAAGTGCCGGAAGCGGAGGGAGTGGAGGAGTAGGCGGGAGCGGCGGAGGCGGGGAGGGAGACTACATGGTCTTACCCCGTAGGACGGTCAGTCTCAAACCTCCAGCGCCCTCCTCCCAAGGAGGAGGCCTGGGACTGGGGGGCGAGGACAAGCCTCTCAACATAGCGGTGGAGGACCCACCGTTCCCCCCGCCTCCCTCTCCCCTGACCCTCCACCCGGCTGAGAGCGAGGCCTACCCGGCGGACTTTGTGCCATCCAGTGTGGGCGACATGAACATCGCTATGAACCTCAACCGCTCCTATGGGACGATCAAAACCATGCCCCATGGGCACGGCCACTTGATGGCTCAGGGTGGTCTTGTGCACTCCCACGGAGGACACATGCATTCCCACGGGCATTCTCTCCAGCTGAAGCCCGGCCAGAGGCCATCAGTCAGACAGATCCTGACAGGTGGAACTGCGGTGGAGAGAACCAGGACCCTGCCACGCAACCTGGGCAGCACCAATGCCAACACCAGCCTCTCAGCAGGATCTCTTGAGGTGGGTCAGAGGGTGAGGAATGAGGGAAGGAAGGGTTCCCAATGGTGGTAGATTTTTTTTTTTTCACCTTTCACCTGAGCTCATGTTTTATAGTTATGGATGTGGTGGTGTTATATAAGATATGGTGGTGGATTGTTTAGAAGCACTCTGAAAAAGAGGTCCAATTATATAGTATACTGTCTATTGAAACACTTCAAACTAAGACAAACGCAAATACTGCAATACTATTTGCATCTAATGTGCATCAGTTAAAGAAAGCTATTAAAATAAGCTGATTTGCATCAGGAAGAAGTCCAACCATTGTATCCAGTTAAAATGTATTTTTGCCTCGGGGAAAAATGGGAAGTAATTTTCTGCTCTAGACTAAATAAGTTATTCTGTCATGAATCTATCGATACAAAATGTTGTGGTTGGCGAAAGGAAGTCTGACTGTATGCCTCATATTTGTATGGCCTCTAAACAAGTCAATGCAAACTTCAAACAAGATCGTTTCTAATTCATGTTGTCTATCATACACAGCAACAATCCATCCTCTGTGATATTAACACAGTTGTGTGTCAAAGAAAAAGTCTGTTATAATAGCTGCTATTATATTTCAGCTGAGTAGTATTTATTGCTGCTGACTGAGACAATGAGCGTTGAAATGAGTTATTCTCATAATGACAGACAGCTTCTTATTAGTTTAGCGTCTCCGTGTGAGTGAGTTTAGTATGTGTGTGATACTCCCTCCTAATGGTACAAGGTGGTGCAGCAGATGGACTGAGACAGACAGGATCAGAGGAAATACCCCTGGTGAATGTCTTTCAGCCCACCTTAATTTTACACACACACACACACACACACACACACACACACACACACACACACACACACACACACACACACACACACACACACACACACACACACACAGACACAGACACACGATCATATACATCCACAGAAAAACAAGCACGGACACATAAACACACACACTTTGGATCTTCCTCCCGATGGCATCTTGCTGACTCACGAAGTTGATTAAAGAGATGGAAACGACACTTTCACCGAAAAGTGCAGATGCTTCATTTAAGGCCGAGGACGTTGAGGGCGAGTCATTAAAACTCATAAAAAAAAAAATCACTGTCAGAAGAGCTATGAGTGCACTCATGAATACCAAGGTAAAAAAAAAAAAAAAAATCTGCAGAGAAACCAGCTGGATGTAATTTACTGCTATAATTTCACCCTGTTTGAATATGCTTGATTTGGAGATGGATATCAGAGCGTGCCTCTCAAGATTAAATCACAGCAGTGTTTTACTCCCCAATTCAAACACGGTTCTGCCATAATGAAGGGATCACGCAAATGTACTCATCGTGTTCATTTCGCTGTTGATTTTTAGTTAGAAGCTTACAAATTAAAACTCCAAATGATGTAGACAAAGCGTGAAAAAGGTTCACTGGGCATATTATCCCATCATCGTGCTGTAGATACCAGCAGATTGAGACGTAACATAGTATCTTCTGTGCTTGTATGCAAACAAGTGAAACACTAGTGTTCGACTGGATATGACTTTTGGACCATTGTGCCATCATAGCAGAAAATCATAGAGGGATAGGATTCATTGTGAATTTTGTATGAGCGTGTAAATGACTGCTTTATCTGTGTCCCCACCAAAACATGCAATATACTACACAAGTATATGCATGTTGCATGTCTGCCATATTACAAAGCTAACTCAATCACGGAATGTCTCTGTTTAAGGTAAGGATTCCCCCTTTCACCAAGGGAGTGATTGCATTTTGTTTCCGAAGCAGTGATGGGTGAATTCACACAGCGAATAGGACATCTCAGAGGAAACTTACCTCTCTATCTGTTTGCATTCCCTTACGTGTCTAAAACCTTGGCTGCCGCAGCATCAGATCAGCTACTCTGCCCTTTCAAAGAATGAATACAGCTTTTAACTAACTGTGGAGAGGAGCTCCTCTCCCTGCCAAATGCAAATCTGGCAGACAGCAAGAGCCAGATAGCAAGTCAGAAATGGAATGTAATTCAGTGCAATGTCAGGGCCAGATGAGTTGGAAATGTCTGCAGCTGTTAAATTAAGGCTCATGTGCCACTTGCTATAGCTTTGGAGGCACTTAAGATGAGAGCAGCAGGGGCCAAACAAGATTAGAGGATGAAAAACATTTCTCATATGTTTGTTGCAGCTCTTTTAATCGGAATGTATCCAACAAAGTCTCCAAAAATAGCAAAGGGGATGATTTATGCCAGAGTTGTAACGATTATATATATATATATTTTTTTGGGGGGGGGGGGGGGGGTGTATGTGAGCCGATAAATTATTATTTTATTGTAATTCTGGGTTATTCCACTTCACTAATCTCATTACATTGAAATAGACAGAATAATTTGCTTTTTGCCTTTGAAATTTATAAGAATATCTGTATCATGTTGGGCAGCCAGTGCATGCCCTTCTCTTGTTACTGAGCAACAACACTCAGAGCCACAAAGAGACTGAGATGGAGAAAGTTCACTAGTGGTCCAGGGGTGGTCATTGATGCTTTCTTCTCTCCCCTTGCCCCTCCTCTTCCAGAGGAAAAGAGTACGGTACTCTGAGCTGGACTTCGAGGTAAGATCTCGGACCTTATCCCCTGTCATCAGCCTGTCTCTGCTTTCTTGTGCTTCTGCCAGGACTTGAGTAACACATACAGGAGCAAACAGCATTGCTAAACCCCTCCCTTCGCACCCGTGTCTCCCTTTGCTCTTAGAACAATGAACTGTTTCAGACATACCTTACATAGTGCGCTGTTTCTCCAACAATGGCCTTAAACATGTCCCTACATACTGTCTGCCATAAAGAATAGGCTCATGTGTAAATTCATTACAGCATCAAGGAGACAAAAACATCCCCCCCGACATGTAGATTTAAATCTAGACGAGGCGTGTCAGGTCATTGTGAGGTCCTGGTTGAAGAAACAGCAAAGTAGTGCTTCTTGTGTCTGGGTAAATACTAGTACTTCCGTTCTGGGTCGACACGTTCAGTATGTGGCCGCAGTTGATTTTGCTGGTTATATCTGTTGGAACGAGATGGTTTGGCAGTGTGTGTGTGAGTATGTTTATTTTAGAATGACCTGTGAATCTCCAGTCTCTTGTAAATATACCTCGACGGTAAAACCCAACTCGTCCCTTGACATTGCTGCTCTTGTTTTTTGGGTAGAGCTCCATTTCGTTTGGACTGGCGTAAAGACTGGACATTCACCTCCCACCACGGAGACATGTCATTTGTATACAGGGTATGAGCGATGGCAAGCTACTAACAGTGATTATGGCTGATCATTTTACTTATCTGGCAAATTTACTGGAGAGACATCTTTGGCTGCCTCATGAACAAGGAGACTAGCTCTCCTTGAAATCACCTCTTTTCTCATCAATTGACTTTTGAGAAAAGTGGTGGTATAGAAGAACCACTAAAACAAGAAAGTGCACACTTCTGTGACTCAATGGAAGGTAAAGCCATTTTCAACCCCGTTTGTTTTCCCCTTTCATTAAGTTTGGCCATCCCTTTAAACTGTCAAAAGTTAACTTTTCAAGACTATACAACATATCCTCTAACAACAACAAGTTTGAAACTTGAGTTATAGTCTTTTAAGGGAAGTACCTTTCTGAAAATTCGAAGGTGTACTCCAGGGATTTAGTATTGCACTTCAAGGTAGAGTGCTTGCAAGAAAAATCTGAATCTCTGCAGCAGAAGTTAAAATATTCCATCTTTTGATTCCAGATTGTTTATGGATCAAACACCAAAAGTGCTTGATTCTAAATTTTCTATCATTTTCATCAACAGTGTTTGCATTGTTGTTGAGTCTTCTATAGTTTTGGACGTTATGACGACCACCTAAAGGAGGTCATAGTTTCTTCAGTTTACCGTTCAATGACAACCAGAAAAAAAAGGAAATTAGCTGAGCAGAGATGAGATTGCCCACTCTGGAGTAATTGGAGCCAGTGCTAAGCGCCAGTACTGGCCGGTAAGTGTGCGGGTGTGAGTCCTGGCATTTTGCCCCTGTGTCACTTTCAACCTCACAAGCTGCTTTGACGATTAGCTACTGCCGAGCAGCCCCGGCACTGCCCATTAGCACGGAGAGACAGCAGAGGCACTGACAAACACTGTTTGCTGTCAGAGAATTGCAGATCTGGATTTAGCTGCGGACATATTCAGAACCCATGGAAAAACATTTTTGTTAAAATATCCTCTCTGTAGGGCGATAGTTACATTCCAGTCCATCTGTTAGACGTTTAATGAGTTTGACAAAAACCTGAGTTCCACCCGTTTGCAGGCGTCAGGCTGTGACGATGGCATTTTCGTCAGTTATTTTCACCAAATTTTCATTGAAAGGACTCCTCTGCAGTACTCCCAGTTGCCAAATTCTGATGGATGAGCATGAGCCAACAATCGATCGATCTGTCGGCGGCGTCCCTTTCTAACCCCTTTTCATGGCTGGCATCACTGCAGTCCCTCAGCCTCTTTACCCATTTCCATTCCCCTGCCTGCCCCTACATTCCTCCCTCCTCATTTTGCTTTGTTTCTATTTGCTTCATTTTTGCTGTCCCTTCCTTTCTTCCCTTCCAGAAAGTGATGCACACTCGCAAAAGACATTCTGAGCTGTACCATGAGCTCAACCACTCGTCCAAGTTCCACACCATAGACAGGTATAGCAGGGACCCAGCCATGTCCACATTCAAGGTAAGACCATTGTCTAAAAGCGGGATGGGAACCCGCCATATACCCATGCACCGCCACTCCCTCCAGCACGTTGTCACAAATCCTTAAACCCCACCCTTTTTAGCACACAAGAACTGGCACCGGAAAGCAGATGATGATGGCAGTAATGCACTTCACAGAAAGTGGTCAGCACCGATTAAATGTTTCCAGCACTATGGTGACATTGTATTTACTTGTATATGCAGCTTTCAAACAATTAGAGTCATAAAAATTTGAAGCAACGCTCCCCGTCATTGACAAACAAGAGGTACCTGTTTGTTTGAAAGCGGCTGTTTTCATTATGGTGTCTTTTTTCCAGCCAAATTGCTGCCTTCGACGTGAAAACATTGTTTGCTCTAACAAGAGAATTCAGAAGTAATGTGAATACTGTATATTTTTTTATTGCCTTTTGATTAATTCACTGTTGTACTTATTATCACAACCTTGAAGAATCGGACAATAACTCCCTCATAAATATTTATTCAGAGGCACACTCTGTTCCATCTCTCATACTGTAAATTACTTTTATACCTGATATAATTGGCCTGAGCTTAATTTATTTCCACTTGTGGTTGGTCCCTTATTAAATAGCTCTCAAAAAAGTTGATCACATGAGCAGCTAGCTGAGGAATAATTAATCATAGCAGGTTAATGAAATCCAAATTCTGCAATTGAGGACCTGTGAAACTATTTGTCACTCTTACCAAATCACCTTACCATAATGAATTGCTGAAAGAAATTCCCCCACACATCTGCCTGTACACACAAGTGCTTTGTCTTTACCTGTGTCAAACTGGCTAATGTGTCTGTATCATTTTTTTATGTACTGTATGTGACTGTTCTCTCTCGTGTGTGTGTGTGTGTGTGTGTGTGTGTGTGTGTGTGTGTGTGTGTGTGTGTGTGTGTGTGTGTGTGTGTGTGTCTGCGTAGAAGGTGAGGTGGGTTTGTGCCTGTCTGTGGGGGGTGCTTGGGTGGGCACCTGTGCGCATGAGACACAGAAGCATCTTTGAATCATTAATACACCATTAGCAGCAGATGAAAGAGTCCCCCACTTGCTTGGCACTGACCTTCAGAGGGCCACTTTCATTAAGATTTAAACACGTGCTCACACGTTCACACTGCACTCATCTGCTGAGCTTCAGTGCGTGGCGCCGTGATGAGTTAGCCAGCCTTGATAAGGTGTACTTTCCCCTGGCATCGGCGGCATGCTGGTTCACATCTAATTTACACCGCCAGTGGAGGAACAGAGGCCAGTCTGACATCTCTCATATTCCCAATGCTGTGTAGCCCCCCCACACCCCCCCCCCCCCCCACACACACACACACAAACACACACACACTTGCAAACATGCTGCCATTTCCCAATGCCAGACCGGCAGCCTTATCCTTCACTCCTCATTTGCTCAATGTCTTGATCAAGATTTTCAGAAGTGCTGGCAGAGTCCCCATTCATTCATGCCAGGCAAATATTTTATGGAAGGGAAGAAAAATGGCAGGCTGTTTGCAAAGGCATGAGCCATATATTAGAAGCCTGTGGTCCTTAACAGTTGCACTGCAGCATGCTAATGCACTTCAGAGGGAGCTCAGGTGCGCTTTGAGATTATGGCCAAATATAAAAGGAATGAAAGGCCAGTCACAAATAATAGATAGTCTGTATTTAAACTAATTAAGACAAATTGGAATACATATTTCCTCTGGGTTCATGACGTCACATAAGTTAGCAAATGAAAGGGCAGCATAGATATGGCTTACTCATCCAAATCCATTATGTTAAAAGTAAGTAGGCAGTTCACTTAACTGTGAATAATTGTATGGATAATGCTATCAGTGTCAGGCCTTTGACGGGTCCCAGCTTGAGTTCAGCTCTGCTGTTGTCAACATCTCACTTTGAGAGTCACCCCCAGACACGGACATGCTGACTGTACAGTAATTATGGAGATGAGAAGGGTGTGTGTCTGTGTGGGTGGGTGTGCATGTTCGTACACTTGCATATGAGAGTCCCTACGTGCGTGGCTGCATGCCTCTGTGTGTGGTTGTGGCCATAAGTGTGTATGTGTTTGTGTGTGTGTGTGTGTGCGCGTCCATTTGTTCCATTTTGTTTGTGTGTTAATCTGTTTTATGTTTGACATCACTGTGTTGCAGTTGCTTGTGTTTGGAGCACATAAACTGTGTTTAAGAGACAATTACCACACGAATAATGATATAAACATTTCATAATAACTTTAATAAGCTCCTTTCTGTGTCATACGACAGACGCTGACAGTGAGTTTCACATATACCCCATGAGTGATTTAATAGCAAAGATAACTGCATTTCACTCAGATATCGTCTCACGGCTGGACACCCAAAGTACTGTGGACGCTGAAACACACTTCATATGGCTAATTGACTTTGTTACTTAAGGACAGGCACTATTGAGTGCCTCACGTTTTAATGATAAAGGAAGCCGGCCAATTCCAGGCAAAACGAGAAGCAGGAAAAGCCTCACTTCCCCTCACCTGCCTGAGGATGAGTCGTCTACTTGAGGCCATACCTCAAAAACTACTTAACCTCCTTAACTTTTACAGGCCTCTCTCTCTCTCTCTCTCTCTCTCTCTCTCTCTCTCCTCCAAAGTGCCTAAACATTATTTTAAACAGCACCCTAAACACCCTGTAACCCTTCTAACCACCATGGCTGGTGTTCGTCCACCGCAGGTGCCTCCTCCCCCACCGCCGAGGCAAAGCACAGAGCCATCGCTAGTGCGCAGAGCATCCCTTGTTTACAAAGAAAGTCAACGTAAGACATGCTAAAGCCAACATAAAACCTCATGCAGCAGAGCCCCTCTAACTCATGCTGAAGTAGGGCCTGAATCGATGCGCTACATGCAACAATACGTATCTTATAGTTTACCACTGTTTGTTCTGTAGCTGTTTTAATGCAGCAAGAGATATGCAATTCCCATGTCACTGTTAAATCCCTCCTGTGACTGTTCAATCATCGATGAGTAACTGTAACTAGGCCTGTCAAGCTCTGGATTCCTCCACGTGTCGAGCTGTGGTGTGTGTTTCTGTGTGTGAAGTAGGAGCGATACTTTGCGGATGGTGTCTTTTTTTTTTCTTCTAGCTTTTCCAAGACCAAACGCACACAGGCTAAGGAAGGGATTACATGATGTGTTTATCTTCTGTAGTATAAACTGCAATCATTGGCATGGCTGGTTCACTTGTTTAGTATTTACAGTCGGCTGCAGCTTAAATCTGCCCACGTCGGGTAACAGTTCAGCTGACAAAATTAATGGCTGCCAGCTAGAAATGAAAATGTGTTAGCCACTGTTAGCATACTAAACTGTACATGTTGTGAGAATGAAAGTTTGACAGGCCCAGCAACATAAACTGAGGGGGTAGAGCTTTGCAAACTATATTCAGAGTATGGTACTTCAGTATAGCATTTGCTTCCAGTGTGTAAGCCACACACACAAAAAAACCTCCTATTTCAAGACAATATGGTCTATAATTACAGTAACACAAACAGTCTCAAACTATACATTTACTTCATGTAGTAGCTCGTTTTCTTCCTGTCTGTGCTGCCTCATCGTGAAGTGACTGTATTTGACAAACCTCAATATTTTATATTAGGTCCCCAAGTGGTGTGGTGGTGTAACTGTTCAGTGCATCATAGTTTACACCCATGGTGCTACAGCATTCATGTAATGAATGCTAATTCCCTCTTCCTTTATCAACCCCTGTGCAAATTCATATTGAAATACACAACCTGGAGCCACTACACCAGGGGAAATGGATTTGTATGGTGGTGCGATTCAGGAGTGTCTTTTTTATGCTGTTTGGGTTTGTGTTTTTGGCGTGACGATCCATTCAGTCATTGTGTCCATTTCGGTGTTAAACCTTGTGATCTAAACACCATAACCAAGTGATGAATCCGTTGATCAAGACAATGACCCATTGTCCAAACCGATTTATAATTACCTCATAAACCATTATATTCTGTCCGTAAACAAGTTCATTGGCACTGAAACAAAAAAGCCAAACTATGCACTTTGTATGGGTGCTGTAAGACTCAAAAAAATATCATAAAAGTGTAATGGCTCAGAAGAGACCTGATCCATTTAACTCCGGAAAGGTAGGATCTCTGTGTTGGCTGTCTTGAGGAGATGAGTGGATATCAGAAAATGTCTCTGACTGAAAGACATGGGCACATTTTTTTTTTTTCCTACTTTCAAATCTCATCCAATTTTCTGTGTAAGTGCAGTGGGCTTGAAGGGGTCTTGGGCATTACATGTGCCATCGATACAATCCACATCCTTCAAACTCTTGTTTTGCTTTTCTTTGTCTTTCCTCCTCTCTCTCGATCCCACCCACTCATATGACCCGCTAACTGGTAATCTCTATATTTACCACACGGATAGCTAGATGCTGTGACTTTATGAATCAGTGTTATTCTTACTGGATGGAAGTGAAGGGGAAAGGCATGACCGGACAGGAAGGGGGAGTCAGACAGTATAAAACAAGTGTCCCCATTAACCTCAATGTTGAAAATCACCTTGCCTGTCTCTTCTATTAGGACGCTGAAGCTGGCTAGAGCTATTCCTGTCATCTGAAAATAAACGTAGATGACGCTCTTTGTAATATATTCTGATGTTATTTTTTTTAAAACAAAATCCATATGCATGACCTTTAAAAACCTATTAGCAAAATGGCTCAACTGTGGCTAAGAAAGGTCAGCTGCGGGCTGAGACACAGACATATATGTCTTCTGGATCTGGGTCGTTGGGACTTCCAGATGCATTATAAATGCAGAAAGACATATAGTAACTGTTTTGCATTCAGAAAATAGGCCCCCAAGTCACACAGGTCCCCGTGTGCTAATGTGAGAGTGTTAGCCAATGAGTTGCTGTGTTGACATTAAAACAACAGATACTGACCTGAATTCAAGTGGGCTTTCTATACAGTCGTCTGCCCCCATATGAGAACGAGATCTGCAGTGATAACACTTGTAATACACTGTTGAAGTGGATAGAAAGCAGGCTTCACTATAATGCTGAAAACAAATTCGCATCCTCTGCTTTAAGTACAGTGGATGCTCTGGCAGGGTCCCCGCGGCCAGCAGATGGATGGAGTCCATTTTCATTGTGCATCTCATAATGGAGGCATAATACAAATGGAGTCAGTGGGGTTACCCGAAGACAGAGAGCACACAGTGTGTGTATAACACAATATGTATTAGCTTTAGCATCCGCACTATTGTTTAGCTCTGCTGCAGCTTCTTGGCCTCTGTGACTGGAGTCAGCCTGTCGTTTCCTATCCTTTTCACAGAGTTCAGAAGGTCATAACACAAATTTGCATGCCGTGCCCAATGAAGCAGTGTCGTGCATCGCTGTGTGTGGGATGGAGTGTGTGTGTGTGTGTGTGTGTGTGTGTGTGTGTGTGTGTGTGTGTGTGTGTGTGTGTGTGTGTGTGTGTGTGTGTGTGTGTGTGTGTGTGTGTGTGTGTGTGTGAGAGAGAGAGAGAGTTTGCGTTGCATAATGGCTTGGCTGATGTAATTTTTAGCTCTCAAATGGGATATATTTCCATTCCCTTGTCTTCTGTGTTCTTGATTAAATGAAGCGTGGATTGGCTTCCTTCTCCAGATAGACAGTGAGGAGTTGTGTACGAAGGAGAGAAACAAAAGAAACAAGTCTACTTTGTTGTCATTTCACTGATGCCAGATCAGAGCAGGAACGGCGAGCAAATTTTTCATTATGAAAGATGTATTAGTAATTCAACCTAAATGGCTGTAGGCGTGTGTGGGAATTCTATGATTAAATCATTGTCTGTTAGGCTGCATATGGAACTCTATTGTGATGTAGACTGAGACAATTGTTCTTCTGCTTGCCCCATAAAAGAAAGGTGTGACTGGGGTGCTGTCTTTATGCATCCACAGTAAACATTAGTGGCTGTTATTGATATTCCACCAGTGTTTTCTGGCCGCTGTAGAGAAATTTAGCTGAGGTAATGTATATGCTTTGCGGATCTCTTATGTAAAATGAAGACGTATAATTCTAAGTGACAAAGACTTTTTTTTGTTGTTGTTGACTCAGTGAAGGTAAACTGCCTGCACTGGCAAACCCCATAGGTCTTGATAGTCAATTTGCTAAGCGGTATCAATTTCACATTCCAGCAATAAAGCAAGTCCTCCCCTCCTCTTCCTCTTCATATCTCACTCTCCCCTCTATTCGTCCTCACAGCTGGACATTTTCTCTCCCGCCGTCTCCCTCCCTTCCCCATTTCTCCCTCTAAACTCAGTCCTCGGTGGCACGTTTGAGGCATTAATTGAATAATTAATTCCTCTCATTAGCTTGTTTTTAATTATTTCCTTGCCCCCTTCTCCGTGCCGAGTATAAACTCGTCAACTGTTTTCATCCTTCCACATAAATTGCCTATGAAAACCGAAGGCTGGCGGAGTGCGTAGCTTTAGCACACTGGCTCTATCAGTGGCTCCTAATGAGGGGACGGGTAGTCCAGGCGGAACAAGCCTAACACTGGCTCCGTGCGCCAACAGGCGCAACACTAATTTAGCTCATTTAGTGTCCTTGGGCCAATTAAAGGGAGGTGAAAAGGTCGGAATTGCTCACTGAAACTGTTTTCTCTACAGGAGCGCCGGCCTTGAAATGCACAGGCCCAGACAGCAGCAAACCAAGCCTGTGTGTCTGATTGCTCGTTTGTTTGCAATGTGTTGCACTAATGGAATTTATTTACCCTACATTCACCAGATTTTGCTCCTTTGAAGGGCCTTATTACTTGTGACACATATTCCTTCCCAGCTAAGGGGGTAAGTGGTGCTAAAGACTGCTATGCACGGTCTATTTTTGTGCCCCTTAATAAATTATGCCACTGCTGAATAGGCAATCTAGATTCTATCATTACCTTGATAATATAATGAGATAAACCCGCAGAAACCTCAAAATAGGCTGGCCCTGGTTCAGCGACCCAAAGCCCACTGACAGCTGTAGAATAACCATCCCATTCTGGCATCCACTCAATCTGCCCCTGCATTGTTTGATGTCACTTTCATTTTGCTCATGTATGAATTTGATTTAAGTTTGTTTCATGTGAACCTCACACTCATACATTTTATTGATTTCTGCTTTTTTTTTTTTTTTTTTTTTTCCTTTGTTTCCTGTTTTATGTCCTTTGTTTGCTGACTGGGCCTTGTGTTGCATGTTTGTTGTCATGTCCCAGTTTGAATGTAGCCAGACAGTCAGCAGAGCCATGGGCATCCAAGTCAACAAAGGTAAAGTTAACCCACTTACTCACAACCACCTGTCCTCCCCCGTCATCTCCCAAAGACAGCCTGCCACATTGCTCACCCACATCCAGACACTATTTCCAATTCCACAGTCCAAATGAGGGGGACTCTGAGTGGCAGCGAGCGGGCCTCCTCCACCAACACTGCAGCACAGGCTTCTAGAGATGGCTTTAGATGTTTGTGCTGTAGCATCTTTCTTTCTAGTATGTACTCTCCCACTGAATCCCTACAACTGTTCTCTTCACTTTGCTTTGTCATGCTTGCACCTTGTAGCATTTTCCCTCTTGTAGCTTGCCTGAAACTTTAAGTGCAGGACAAAAAAATTCTGATTGGGCTGACTGTCACCCCTTTATCCAGCAGTAGACAATGTATTTTGGGGTCTGATGGTGCTTGCAGCAACATGAGCAAAATGTTCCCTTGTTGAATCTGCAAAGTATAACGGAAAGGGTTTTTCGGAGCACAGTAATGCCTCGTTAAAAGCTGCAGTGCGGTACTGCAGGTGAGTTTTAAATGTTTAAATGGTTGAGTTTGCCCAGGTATGATATCAAATAAAAACCCATATTGTTGATACAAGTGTTACCACTGACAAGCACAAACTGTGCTTTTAGAGGTTAATTGTTTATCCATGTTTGGTGCTTGGGCTGCTGATTAGGCATAAATATAAAAGCTCCCGTGATGGTGATTGAAACAGGCCCAGAAAAACAAAATCATAAATTCAGCTTTCACAGATGGCTGATAATGTTCATCCTACAATCCAACCCTGATATCGTTGACTTTTTTTTTTTAGAGGCTTTTGATATGTTGGAAAGAACGTTTTTTTTTAGCAAATACGGCATATATTTGCACATAATAGTTCATGAAATAAATCATAAAAGAATGTGTCATTAGGCTGAAAAACTGCTTAATTCAAGAACTCCATCTGTTTTGTCTGTGTATCTTATTGGTGGAGAAAATGTCTTACATACTGTCTATATGTATGCGTAGGATGATTGGAGGGTATAATTAGATGCATGGCACTTTACTTTCTACATAAAGTTCTACATAAATTCATTATAGAAAAAAACAAATGACCATCCCATGTTTTCCACATGTTGGTCACATGACACATGTTACATATAACATGGGAAAAACGTGGAAACTTTTTCACACATTACACCATGAAAATGTTCCAAAACTATGTTTCCCATTCCCATGAGAAATGAATGTGTTTTTTCTTTAAAATCCTCTATGGATATAAAAATGGTCAATCAAACTTTTTTAGCTTCCAAAACCAACTAAACAAAGTTTATCTGTCTCTTTTTCTACACTCACACACATCAAGAGACCTGCACAAATATCTCGCTTAGAAACAATAATGTGCCGTTCCACCAGCTGCTTTTGACAGAGAGAAACATTTAATAAGGACATCAACTTTCAATGTCCTGTTTCCGAAACTGTTTTTTTTACAATAACCTGTAAAACTTCTCGCCGAAACGAAAAAGAAAAGAAAAGCTCCGGTCCATGCAATCAATATTAAACACTGTAGGGAATCTATTTGGGGCCAGGCCTGAGGCAGACTGGGATTTAAAAAGTACAGATGACATGACTCCCGAGCATGACACACACACACACACACACACACACACACACACACACACACACACACACACACACACACACACACACACACACACACACACACACACACACACACACACACACACAGCTTTATGATCTCACTGGCCAGTCAAGACATGCAATAGAACTGTGATATCCGACACTATCAGACTTGCTATTCTTTCACCACTGGTGTTGCTGACTCATCACCAGTTCCCACTCTGACCGGCCCACTGGTAAACACCTGCTACATGTTACACTATGCTACATGTTGTGAGCTATAGACTACATGTTGTGAGCTATAGACCACCTACAGAGAAGCAAGCCACTACAAGTAGTGGAAGAGACATTAAACAAACAGGAAGGATAGATAATAATGCAGCGGTACAGCAGGGGAAATAGGGTGTATGTGTTCAAGCCAGAGGCGTAACATCCAGAGTCAGCAGTGTCCACTTTATAGCTGTGCTTTAACTATTTAATGTGTTATGTTAACACATACAGTACAAAATCAATAATGCAGATAGTGTAGATAGCATTTCCATGCACTCATAACTAGATTAGTTATCTTCTTTCAACATTATTTAGAAAACATGAGCTGCAAAGCCTGCAGCACTGCACAGTCGATTCATTGTTAGGGTTTTAAAATCAGATTACTTTACACCCGTGTGCCGTCCCCGCTTCTCTCCCCCTTTTTTTTTTTAAAGCAGCTTTTAGTGGTGCGTAGCTTGCAGAATCTTTTTGACCACTCTGTCCTTGCATTCTCAGTTTTCCTGGATCTTGAAAATACAGCCTCCAACAGCTCCAACATATTTCGAGCATGCGTGTGTCACCGTGCTGACATTGATCTGCGGAGTTTCTGTCCATGTCTTCATGTGTGTGAGTGTGCACGTGATCGTTTATTTCTGCTGTGAGATGGTGAGGGGGAACTGAGAGACGCAGAGAGATGGGGTAAGGTGGAAGCAACAACTGCCTGCTCACCCGCCGAAGGTGTGGGAGCAATGCTGTTGTTTCAGGGCAGAGTTGTCAGTGACTGTGATCCCCCTCCTCCTCGACATCCCCCCCCCCTCCTCCTCCTCTTCCTCCTCCTCCTTACCCCCTTCTTCTCTCTCTTCCTGTCTCTCTCACACCCGTCTTCCTTGTCTTGTCCCTCTCATTTCATCACCACAGAGGGAAAAGCGATGGAGCATTTCGTCTGCCGGAGGTGAAAAGAACTCGTCGAGTGTAAGTAGAGGGGTTTCTGGCAGAGAGAGAGAGAGAGAACGAGAGAGAAAGAGGGATGAGATGGAGCTTTGGGGGCAAGGAGGCAATGGAGGCAGGCAGAGATGGCGAAAGGGAATGGATAGACACGCAGTGGCAGCACAATCGCGTTAGCCCGGTCTCCCAGGGATAAAGTTGGGCTTAACTGCAGCATTACCCACACTCCTGCATTACAAAATGTTCCTTCGCCAGCATTTAGCATGCAAATTGGCTCCCAGATTATGGCTTTTGTATTCATTTTACCAACTGTCAGGCTGTGACGCAGGGAGAATGATAATCAGGCAGATATTGCCCCCTAGCGCTTCGGTGACGATCACCACACACTGCAAAAGGAGAGGGGGAGGGGTGGGGGGGGGGGTTGCTGCTGTAGATCAATGAGTTGTGTGCGTCAGATGAAGAGGTAGACAGGGGCTGAGGGTGTGTATGACTCAAAGTGAGTTACATGTGAGTCTTTTAGGACCGATGAAGCAATGAAGCAAAGATTTTGAGAAATGAATGCAGAGAAAACAACATGAAAGAAGGAGCCAGCGGAGAGATACGTTTGAAGAGCAGATGCAGTTGTGCTCTGGACTCTGACTGGTTAGCTATGTACAAATAGGCACATAGGATTAGTAAGCACATTTGGTATTTTCACTGAGTCTACTCTCGAGGTGAAAATCCTGTGAATATTCATCTTCTGAACACTCATTTAGAATATGAATATACAGCTCCATGTCGTCCCTAAAAATGTTGGGTTTCACTGTGTCTGCGGAAAAGCAACACAAGCAGTACATTTTGTATCGTTGCGTCTTCGTATGTTTTTTGCCCCACCGAGAGTCATCTGGGCCGGCGATCCCTCGTGTCTTTCCCCACGTATATCTGTGAAATCATTCTGTGAGATTTCCACCAGATAACGAGTCCAATCTGAATAATGGCCCCCTACCTGATGCATAATGCCACCGTTAATTCCGGTTTGGACTAACCCCCTAACATGTATTTTACATGCATGGTGGGCACATGTGTCGCCCGCATGCAGCGATCACAGACCCCGAGCCCTGAGGGTCTCACACTTTTATCGGTTCATTTGAGAAGTTACTAATTGGGACGGTTGGAGATGAAGGAGGACAGGTTTCATTTGTGCAAATCAAAGAACAGACGCGGTTTTCTTTCATAATAGAAAGATGGAAAAGTGCCTTGAACTACAGGTAGGTATTGTGCTGTTTTTTTTTTTTTTACTATGTATGAGGTTAAATATCGTCTAAGAAATGTCTGCGACTGGCTGGCTTCTCTGCTTGCATGTTGACATTTGTAAATGTTAGAGACACAAGATGAAATTCAGCCTCTGTGAGTGCGTATTGTTACGTATCCATCTCCAAATCTGTGTGCAGGTTAAATAAATAGTTCCCTTGTACATCGTTTAAAGTGAAACTGCAATTTGTCACAGCGTTGGTCTTATATTCATGGTGTTGGCCATCATTCTTTACCTGTTATAACATCGTACCGACCACAAATAATTGCTGCAAAGTCCAACGTGGTGAGAAACACCAGCACTCAGAAGACCAGATAAGTGGTAAACAAGTCAACAGTTCAGTCTCATTATCTAAAGCCCCTTTTTAGGTAGGAAAACCAAAAGTGAGAGCCTCTTCATGTCGGTAATGATCATTTATTTCACAGGTAAACTGTACGCACAGCTATGGTGAGTAAAGAGGGTCAAAATTGCAGCAGGAAGACACGGACAGCACATTTAAAAATAGAAACTGATCATGTACCCTTACCATCAACTAAAAGAATTCAAGAGTTACCTTTTGATGTCTTTGGACTGAATTTGTTTTTGTTATTTTTGTCTACACAAACTAGATAATGTGGGAGATTTAAACGTGCTGATTAGTGGATTTGGTGACGTTGGATCAGCTATTTCCCAAAAATATGTTCTTAAGATAAACTAACCGGCTAACGGCTGTAGCTTGATATTTAGGAGCAAATATGAGTGATATTACCCCAAACTCTCCAGCAGGCAGCTAAAAAGTATTTTTTGAAATGTTGAACTATTCCTTAAAGATGCCAAAACATGCATTTCAAACGCAGGTAGATTACATAAGTGTGATAAAAAATAATGGTAAAAAAAAGTATGCAGCAGGCAAAAATCAAGAAGGAATTATGTTATCGATTCCATGTTTATGGTGCTTTGATGCATATTGAAAAGTGGATTTGCATTTAATTGAATTCCCACAACAGTTACTGCACAGGTAATCCAATTTTGAAAACAGAGGGTTTAGATAAATCTGCGATTAGTGTCTGACCTGGTGATTCGAAACACTGCGTGAACATAACTGTCCCTGCTGTTAAGAGTCCAGATGAAATGAACAATGAACGAAGACTTTGTATCCCCTCCAGCTCCATATGCCATCTTCATTTGGGGGGTGCACTTTCCAAACATGTCTCTTTTCCCCTTTGTCCTCCTTCTCCATCAGGACAAGTCAACCCCGGAGGAGCAGAGCTCCTGGGACAGCTTCAAGACCATGACCCCCGAGCTGTCCATCGTGCCTGGGGAGCAGAAGGACCGGATGGAACTGCACAATAAGAACTGGGACTCCTCCTCAGCTAACACACCCGACTCATCCGAGGGAGACTTCCAGACTGAAGTGTGAAGACACGCAGACGTACACACACACACACACACACACACACACACACACACACACACACACACACACACACACACACACACACACACACACACACACACACACACACACACACGCGCGCGCGCGCTCATGCCGAGCTACAGATGCACAGAGATACTGGACTTCTGAAAAGCTACACATGGGTACATGATGTTTCGCAAAGGATCTCTCACACACTCTGCTCCCCGTCTCCTGCGATGTGCTCTGTCGGATCCCATACTGTATTTGTTTACTGCTGCAGCGGACAGACGTGGAAAGAAGACTGTTCTACTCTATATTTTCGCAAAGACTATTGAAAAGAAAGAACAGGGGCTGGACACATCTGTGACTGACCAGAAATTTTTAAATGAACTTAAAGAAAAAAAAAAAAAAAAAAACATGAAAAACTTATTCCTGAGAAAAAAATGTCTTGATTTTATTATGGAGAAGAAAAAAAAAAGAAAATCTCTTTCAATTGTTTGATGACTTGGGGGAGGGTGGGGAGAGAAAAAGAAGAATATTTCTGCACCGTTCAGTTCTTTTTATAGCAAGGGGAAAAAAAATCTCACTGAGGTTTCTCACACTGGTAGCCCCCCTAGGCACCTTTCTTTCATTTATTTCCTCCTACCTTCTAATGGATGACGAAAGCATTCAGTCGCTCAGTCTCTCCTTTATGTTTGCTCTGTTTTCTCACGTTTGGATGGATAGGGAGTGGGGGGGCAGGGACAGCGCTGCTCACTGATATGTGCCATCCTCTTTGCTTGTTTTCAGGTTCCAGTTCAACACTCCTATCCATCCATTCCTCTCACATCCTCTGTGTCAACACTGCATTCCTTCACTTTGTGTATTTTCTATGGTTAAGTTAAAAAATAAATGTCCTCCCCTATAGTTTGAAACTTTCAAAGAAAAAAATAATATGATGGAAAGAAATGACTCCCAACTGCGTTGTGTTCGATGGTCTAACTGTTCAAGAATAATCCATTGAATTCTAGACTGGTTTGGTTCGTGCTTATGCTGTTTTTTTTTTTTTTTTTCCTGTGAGAATTAACAACACAAAAATTACTTAGGGCACACAGCACATACATGTGAGCTTGCTTTCTGAGGTAATGTGCGCCGCCTGTTATCCCCCCCACGAGGGAGAAGACGGATAGTGATCGTCATGCAGATTCTTGCATCTCTTTTGTTTTTTTGTTGTCTTTTTTTCCGGGCCAGCGCTTAGAGATAAAAGTCTTTAAAGATTTCAGCATCTAAATCCATTTCAGCCATCACCAATCACAATAAAGCCAGAAAAGAAGATATCCCAGTCACTTCTGCCCAAATAGAATCCGTGCGAGCTCTGTTTAGCATCTCTCATTCCTCAAAAACTTGCCACTTCGAGTGAAGTATATATCGGTTTTAGCCGCTGACTCGCGCTTCCCTGTGTTTCAGAGGAAATACTCTTCGCTCCATGTGACCTGGGGAGGTTTTTCATGCCAATAATATGTAAAATGAGACATCAGCAGAGCCCGAGAACAACCATCGTCGATTTAAGGATGATTCCAAGAAACATGCTTCCCGTTGCTTTTAATCTACCACCACTGTGTTCTGCCCACCCAGCGCTGCGCTACCAGGAGGTGTGAAATCTTAATGTTAACAGTGAAGCCAGATACATACTTCCTCTTCACGTGGATCCCTCTCTGTGTGATTTGGTCCTGCGCTTGTGAGAATTAGCAGTAGCAAAAAAAGACCAAACAAAACAGAAAGACAGGGAGGGAGACAGACAGAGGTTATAAGGCTACAAGGTGTTGGACTGAAGAAGAACCGATGGTGGTGCTTCCTGCTTGACAATCTACATCTGTACTTTAGTCGTTACAAGAGGGCGACTGGTTTCCTGCTGTTGCTACATTAGCACGTGAGCCCCCCACACGTCGACAAAGAGGAAGTGTCAAGAGTGCAGGATGGATTCAATAGATAGCGCAATGACTTTTATGTCTATGTTCAAAGCAGTTGCCATTAATCTGACAGTCTGGAGAAAGAGATGACACGCAATTTATAGGTGGAAGAAACAGAGAGATAATGGTAGCCAAGAGAGAAAACCCAAATATACAATATACATAGCAAACAAAAAAGAAACAAAAACAAGCTCGAGGCAGGCAAAGATGCAGAAGAAGGGGAGTGCTCAAAACAGTAATTGTCCGGGGATGGCGATTTGTCCTGACATTTTCCAATGCAGCCCTCAAACCATCTGTTTAACGATCCCTAATGTGGTAGTCGAGCAGCACGGCGCAGATGGTGAGACAAGAGTGCGGCCCTTCTAACCTTTTAAGCTAATCAGTTGATAGGCGAACCTACATCTCACCCTCTCTCAGAGGAGCGAGAGAGTTTTGATCCCGGGTTGCCAAAGCTGAGGTCGCATTCACCTGACCTTCTGCCGGGGCTCGGTATCCAGATCAGCTGCACAGTGTGTTCAACAGAACAAAGTAGTCTGTCTGTCGGACACACAACCGCACTCAGAAGGTATTATTATTCCCATCGTGTTTTTTCAATATAAAAAACTGGTCACTTTAAGAGAAAGCTCTAGATGGATTCTACACAAAGTCTTGTTCCCATGGTAACTTATAAATGGTGTTTGCAGGAAGAGAGAACTTTTCAGGTTTTAATTTCAGCACAGTGTGAGATTTTCTTACTTTCCTCTTCCATCAGTCAGATTTCTCATATTTTTACTCACCTTATATGAACAGTTTTGAGCTCAGTTTTATCTTCCACAACAGTAAGTGCGATGCTGCTTGACTGACTGAAATTGTGCGTCTCACGTCTCGCAACTTTCAGTTTCCTTTTCTGCAAGGAACTCATGGTGTTATGCAAATTCTAGCACAAGATGATGCTGGTCAGGTGGTCAGTGTCATTTTTTTTTCCTTTTGGTGTTAGAAGCCCGCCAAACTCAACCGGCCATAAAGAAACATGAAACACCGGAAAGCAAATTTTGCAACACGTGGAACTCAAACACCTTCGATGCTCATCTTCACTCTCCATCTTTCAGCCTTTGATGCTTAAGTGTTAACCAACTGATACGACCATCCAACATTCCAGTTGATTTATTACTTAAAACCCTCCCTTTCCCTTTCTCCTTCATTTTGGTTCTTTTTATACATAAGATTGTACAAAGTAGTCCTCTAATGTTTTCATAGTGTCTTTTTATATGAAAATAAATTTTCAAATTGATCTCTGTCTCATATGTGCATATACGAGCTGCTTCAAGGCCATCTATGGATGAGCACAAACCTGCTCTTTCTTGATTTGCAGTGTATTCACGATCCCATGTTTCCATAATACCACTCTGGGCGTCGGGCATGACAAACTCTGTTACCCAGATGCATTGGAGCCGAACTGTGACCGATCAGAGGCCCCACTGGCCTGTCTGAAAATGTAAGAGCAACAGTTCTGTGGGTTTGAAGTTGTGTTGCATTGGAATAACCAAAGGGGGGAAATGTCGAGTCAAAGTGATTATTTCATTAAAAAATGTATCAACTTTGAGCAATATTCATGCTAATAACAATCCTCTTTCAGAGTGGAATTTCCCAAAAAGGGTTTCGTTATGTAACATCATCATCCACTCAGTGGTGCGGGAATGAAGCAACAAGAAGAGAAGGCGGACTGATGTGCGCATGTCGCAGTGTCACTACGTTCGCCCTCCAAGGGGCTTATGGGTAATTAAGTGTGGATGAGTCTGCCCATCGAGCTGCCATCATTCACCCTGGAGAAAGGCCACCAACTGGAGCTTTCTCAAGGGAGAGAGGGGGATGAGAGAGAGGTCAGAGGAAGAACAACATAGAGAAGCCCGCCACAGGGATGAAATGCATGGTGACAGAGTAAAAGCAAGGAAGGGGCTTTCACATCACCTCTGGCAGAAAGAGTCACAGTGATAAGAGTACCTCTTGGTTATTTTTCCCAAAGGTTTGTGGGTAATTAAGCTGCGCTGTGTCACTAGTGACCTAAGGAGGGACCCTGCTGACAAATAATACAGGGAGACAAAGTGAAGGACGGACAGGCATCAGATGAAAGATAATATTTTAGCTTTACTGAGGCTGTGTCCACCAGGAAGCTCTTGTCAGAGCTGTCTTTTCTTAGATATTTACAATAAAGACGGGACACGCAATTTTATATCCCGGACAGCGCTGAGGGATTAGCCTGTTTTCGGGTTTCAGTGCTAAGAACAGCAAGTCCTAAAACTTTATTATAGTTCGTTTAAACAGAAGAGCAATGCAAAGAGTGGTACTGTGGGCTTTGTGACACAGCAGGGACATGCAGCATTAGACTTTTCATGCATAGTGAAACTGATAATCCACAAGATTTGTTTCTTTTGTTTCTGATTGTTGTCCAGTTTTGTCTCGCTATTCCCAGGGATCACTGCACTAAAGGATGGCCAGTACTGTAGCATCACCCCTTAAACAAACAAGCACGGACTGCTCCACAGAGGCCAGGAAACTGGCAAAAAAAAAAAAAAAGGCTGGAATCGTCCATGCAATATTGATTTATCTGACACGAGGCTGGAATACCAAGAACTGCGAAGCTGGCAGCTACACAAGGGTGACCACAAGATCCAGTTTCAATGTGTGCCACTGGTTTCAGGTAATTTCAGTATCAGCTAGGGTGTGTATTGCACTAATACCTCATATTCAAGGCCTGTTTCACAGAGGCTCTGTGTCAAATTGTTTTGAGACACTTATTGTGTTCACATGGTACATATTCTTACACCTTTCCTGACTGTGAAGCCACTGGCTTATTCACAAAAACAACATTAAATATATATATATATGCATCTCTAGAACAAGGACATGTGCAAGTTTATTTATTATTAATGTTTTTCTTATGATGCTGTTTTTCGATTAATAGCAATATTGTTATTTTCCTTGCATCATTTTTTTATTAGGTCAATTATGTTATTTTCTAATTGTTGACACCTCTGGTTGACGACCGCCTCATTGTTTGTTTGAAGACACATATTTGTCTTCTGGGGGCTTCTGTGTGTGTTTCCTGTTGCAGATTTTAATTCAATTGTTATGAAAGATATACAACTATACAATTTGATATTTGCAAATACTGTCTGTGCTTTAAGAAAATGTGTCTAATCAAAACGTCCTGGGAAGCTCAGCGGTGTCCGGACACAATAAGATTTCACTTTTTGGATGAATACTTTTTTCATCTCCTACGGTGGGACCAAGTCTAGTCTACACAGTGCAGTAGGTGGTGGTGGAACTGACAAGAAGAGGTTTGTCTGGCCAGGGTGAAGTCAACATTATATTATGATAACTACATCTGGAATGTTCATACTGTCATTTCACAAAGACACATTTTATGATCACTTCTCTTAATAAATAATAGTCATGAAGTTAGCATTAACAAATAAATGGGTTCAATAAAAGAAGATGGGTGGGGTGGAGGGTTGTCATAATTCTGTTTGTGGTGGTGGTAACATACAAAGAAGTGAAGCAATGTTGAAACAAGGGCCGTAAAGAAATATGCAAGCGTACAAGCATGAATATAAAAAGTGCATATGCTGTGCCTTCCAGTACCCATACTAGTAGAATATTTAGTATGACAGAAAAATATTTAGTATGTCCCAAAACACAGTATGTGAAATGCAGTATGCTGAAAATAAAGTATGCTCTGGTTGCCCGGACCCACAATCTTCTGTGCAGCAGAAGATACATCACATTGGCTGAGCCGCTGAAAGAGTTGAGCATTTTCAAGGATGTATCTGGTGTATCCTCAGGGTCCTCAAAGCACCGACAGTCCTACACGCACAAGCAAGGGCAGGACCTTGTAGAACATAAGGACTGAATAACACAGCAATAAGTATGTGTGGATTTGTCTGGTGTCTTGAAAGACCCATCCCACCAAGGAAGCATCCTTCAGATTGAAAAACACCCATCATTTACCCTCTTCATAGAATATGCTTTGCAAATGTTTTATGAGGACAGAGATACATTCAACAGGTCTGTAAAGTCTAAAAGAATAAGGAAACACACATTCATAAAAAAAACAACACACATTTGAAAAGTTGTATTTATTTGTAAGATGAACCCCCATTGCACACTTTATTAGGTATAAAAGCTCTCAAACAAGGCATAGCTAAGCTAATGCATGGTTTTGTTTTTTTGCAGAAGATTAATGAAATCATCTAAAAATGAATTTGTTCACAAAAGCATGGAATACCAAACATTTTTTTTTACCAGCGGACACAGCCTCAGGCCATTTTAGCCCTGCAGTTAGATATTTTGGGCGAGAGCAAAGGGAGATAAGGAGTGAGAAGAACTGAGATTGACACGCAAAGTTAAAAAACAAGCAAAAGAAATGCTACAGGGAGGTGAAACAATGCGCATCCTCAAAACCTTGAGGAATTTGTGTATGTGACAGCGTGAGGTACCTCGGGAATACCAACCTGTGAGTGGAATAACATGTCTCACTTTGACACTGCAATGATGTGAGAGTGCGCCGGGTATGCGAGGATGAAGTTTTAGTCCCGAGACAGGGCACAGTAGAAATTCATTGCTCTAATGGTTGTAGCATGTCTGGCCGTCCCTCATCGGTGGCTGACAGATGGTTCGGTCCCACAGGCTCCGGGGCCATGCTGCTCAGAGAGGACACTGAGAAAGGAGCAGACTGATATATTGGAACAGAGGGTGGAGTGGACAACAGCTCTGATAAGCAAAGTCAAACTTTACGCTGAAAATGATGTTGTAGGTTTTTCTTCATATCATGGAAAGTAGAAGATTACAAAGGATCTTCTAAGACTTCTAAACCAAGTTAGGGCTGTTAATAACCCTTTTGGACAATGTCATAGACATCTCTTATTCTGATGTTTGACTAAACAGCTTATTCTCATCTGTGATGTTATGGATCAGATCCCTGACTGCTTTGCAACGGCAGTATTTCAGTTTTGGCCCAGATCTTTGGCGGTGATGGCACTGCCAGACTCCTCTGAGACTGCATTTCAACAGTGGCGTTAGATGGCTGTCCATATGAAATGCCCTCGCTGTCCCTCATGCAATGTTAATCCATCGAGTGTTTCCATCTCCATCATACAGACTGGGATAAAACACAAGTGGTCTTTGACATTTTGAGGGTGATTTATTCAGAGCTGAGGTAAAGAACTCATTGAAGCTTCTTTTGGCTCCACCAAGCTCTCTCCACAAAGCACTCTTCACATATCATGGCAACCTACATTTAGCCAGAATGAATTGCCTCTCCACACTGCCAAGGGCTTCTCGAAACACTGGCATAATTTAGTGGTAGGCTTAGGCCAATCCACGGTCTCTCCCATGCCGAGAAACCCAGAAATGCGAAGCCTGGTGCACGCTAGATGTTTAACAGCGTCTTAGCCCTCTGACGTGGCACTGGAAGGTGAGAAAATGGAGGTAAAGAACAGGATGAAGCTGTGCAGGCGACCGTAAACCTCCAGGCTGTTTGTCAGAGGACAGCGTGTTGGGGCGGACAGGGAGGTGAGAATTCGTGATGTGCCCACACACACCTCTGATTGCAGGGATGAGACAGCCATGGCGGCCTTTCGAACTCCAAATGTCCAATAGCGGTCAGTTGTGAGTCCAGATGAGGGCGACCACCTCCATTCCTCCTACCGGCACTTTAGTCTTTCTGTTCAGCTGTGTGTGTGTGTGTGTGTGTGTGTGTGTGTGTGTGTGTGTGTGTGTGTGTGTGTGTGTGTGTGTGTGTGTGTGTGTGTGTGTGTGTGTTGAAGGTTGTTGCTCTGCTAGCTAAATCAACATCATCCATTTGAGCTGGATTAAGATCCAAGGAATGGTTCTTAAAATACAAGCTTAACATTATTTTAATAATAATTGTATAATTTGCTGTGTTTGTGAGAATGGGAGGAAAAGATTTATATCAATCTCATGGTGTTGCGCTGGAGTTAAGGACGTTGGCAGCTTAGCGTAGCACTGAGATCGATGCTGCCCTAAGGTGGAACTTGGGAGCTTGTGCTTTCAACGTGGGAAGTTGTGTGCGCTGTATGCTTGGTGTCTTCAGTGCTTAATTCGTAAGAGCAATGCTGCCAATCAGCGGCAACGTAGAAGGAGTCAAGAAGCTACAGAGCAAATCATTTAGGAAGCTGACAGGCCGCTAACGTAGTTCAGGAAATGCAAATGCACAGAGGGAAAGTGAGGCCATTTGGGAAGATCAACAGTTTCCCCTGTCGTGGGCTATTATCGAAGTTATGAAGAAAAACTCGACATGACTAAAATTACAATATATTAGCTTAACATCCAAAAACAAATCCGATAATGAACTCCAACGGCTTCGACAAACACGTCACAACTTGGGGCTTAAAAAATAAATTGTAGAGTTCTGTTGCCATGAATGCAACAAGAGGACGGTGTTTACATGGATTCTTCTTGTTGACATGTAAACACACCCCCATTTAAACGCAGCATGAGAGCAGGCGGAAACCATTTGACTGGCCATGTCTAAAGTTACAAATTATGCAAAATGACACTCATTTATATGCTGTATTGTGTTTTTGTTGTTGTTAATCAACAACAATATAGGTTATTTTGTGAATTTACAGGGAGTTAAGTTTTGTTTCCATCAGAAAGCGCAACCTGGGCTACATGAATATGTATGGTGTTGTGATGTCACATGACAATAGTCAGAGCATATGTATGTTGACTTAAAACTCAGAGAAATACGCAGTCAAACTTTGTGTTAGACTTGTGTGTAAAGCAACTAAATGTGTCAATACGTTTTGGGGAATTTTCAGAATATACAGTTGTACAAAAAGGTTAAGTATTGATGTTGTGCCTGTGGTACAGTGACAAATATACATGTCAGTCCTTGTGTGAGCACAAAAGATCCAAACAGGATAGGGACCCACTCATCAAAGCGCTGCTCCGAATTGGAATAGATAGGTGAAAAGAGTCTGTTGATGACTGTACTGAGACCAATGCAGTGTTTCAATGTGGTTTCTGGTGCTTTCAAGCAAAAGCAAAAAAAAAAAAAACATTCTGTATTGGCAGCATTTCTTCTGAAGCTCTGATATTTTTGAACCCTGCATTGAGCGGGAATGGTTTATTTTTATGTTACAATGTGTGTGTGTGTGTGTGTGTGTGTGTGTGTGTGTGTGTGTGTGTGTGTGTGTGTGTGTGTGTGTGTGTGTGTGTGTGTGTGTGTGTGTGTGTGTGTGTGTGTGTGTGTGTGTGTGTGTGTGTGTGTGTGTGTGTGTGTGTGTGTGTGTGTGTGTGTGTGTGTGTGTGTGTGTGTGTGTGTGTGTGTGGCTGGAGTGTGTTTGCATGTAATTTCATGCCACAGTCATGCATGCTCAGGATATCTACCAGTATTTCCATTATGTAGGTAGCGCATCGTGCTCCCATTCATACATCACTGACACATGTTCCTCGTTTTATCCCTCAAACAAAGTTATTGGAAAACAAATATACCACATAAATACTATCACCAACATACAGAAAACATACAGTGGAAGCCTCATTCTCACATCAACTAATTTCCATCCCCCTTTTCTCCTCGGTGAGGCTTGAAGAGTGGCCTGAGATAAAAGCAGAATTCGATCAGGGACCTCGTCTCACCCCTGAGGGAGAGGAAATAATATTTGATCCCACTCAAAGAACCTCTCTATGCCAAGTCAAGCCAACCCACAGCAATACAAGAATAGATTCCTCTATCTCCTTGCCGGAATCCCTATCTATCGTCCCTCTTCATGAACCAACTCGATCAGGAGACTCCTTTTTTATTTGCAAAACAAACGCAAAAAGCGTCTTTCCACAGTGTCATTATGTAACGAGCATGAACATGAACATATATCTACAAAGTAGACGTAGCTTCCGGGACGTAAAACATCCCATGTGCTGACATTCATTTTTATCGAAGTGATTAATGTTGTCATTAATGCACAGAATTTGTTCTTATTAGATTCTGCTCTCTCACCAAAAGAAACTTGTCCCAATGACTTCATTAATCATTCAGGAGTTAAGAAAAGCATTCTGTTGAAGTTCATATAATTGTGCTGAAAAGAGAAGAGAGGGAGCTTTTCATGCACTTTTACTTCCAGCACTGTGTATGGAAAATTACCAAGCATCACAGCCATTATCAGGAATACATTTGTAATTTGTTGTTGGTAAAAGCAACGTCATTGATCATGTTGTAAGTTTAGCATTGCGATGTCTTGGATTCAAAATAATGCACCTCCTGCACTGTCCTACATGTTTTCCATTATACATAAAGGCAGGAATATTTGTGGACAATACAGGTGTGAGACTTTTAAATACACAATTAAGAAAGACTCCATTAAAAGAGTTGCTACCCCACTGGTTTGGGATTGTACTTTTATAACATTATTGCACTCTTGATGGACAGGGTTTTTTTTTAAGCCTGAACCAAAGATTCAGCCCTTTTTATTTCATGCATTCTGCTTTTATTTTCAAAACCTGGTGCCTACATTAACCACAATGAAACATGACTGCCAGCAGTTTGGTTGGAGATTTGCACAGGCTATTGATGCCACTAGCAGACAACGAGTCAGTTACTTGTCAGTGTCAGCAAATCATAAAAAAGTCAAAAATAGCAGGACTTACAAATAATTTGAATATATATTTTAATTAAAAAGGTGTTTTGTGGAATTAAAAAAAGAAAACAGATCAATTAAATGTCAGCATTTTCCATGTCTGGCACCTCATAAAGCTATTAGCCGATATGCATTTAAACAGCCTTTTAATTAGCTGCCTGAAATAACCTGTCAGAAACGTCTTTTTTTCCCCCACTGAACTACAGATGCTTTGGAAACTAGAAGCAGTGTTTGCTTCTTTACGAATTTGTTCACAAAAACAGGGATGTTTTCAAAGGCCAATTTGGTGTCTGGTTCAATAAGCGAGCAAAAGGAAACTGTATGAGGCACATGAGAGATATGCTTCAGCACAAATTCACCTCTCTGACCTCAGTCCAGACCCTGTAAGGAGTGTGAAAAACAGCATTCACAGTCAAATGTAAAGGTGGCAGAATTGAAATGTTTATTTCGACCTTGGCCCACCAGGTTTATTTAGTATCTGTTCTGGGGCTTTCAGCCATATCGGAGTCCTCTCGAGCTGCTTTCAGTCTACTCAACTGCTTTAGAACTAGATGTTCAAATTTCCACTTCAAGGACTTCTCATCCATGTTGACAAAAAAGGTGAGGCAAGTGAAAGCTGCAAAACTGTCATGAGCTCTGTTCTGAATACATATTTTGTCTTTTTAGTGCGTACTGCAGCCACCCTTAAAAAGAATGTACTTTTGCATGTAGTATGTATGCAATTGGGGCACACTGCTTTATCATTAAAATGCCTCTGAAGTTTGACCCTCTATGAGATATCTGCTGTTACCTGTAGCATGACATTTAAAGAAAATAAATAAATAAAGGATGGGATTTGGAAAGAGTATGCTTCTTTTCAAAGCCTCTTCTGTAAAGCATTAGCGCCACCAACTGTCTCAGCGGCTCAGTTATTGTGACGCATGTTTCGCTGCGCAGACGATTGTTGGTCAGAACAGGTCGAGATGCATGCTGGCCTGTATACTGCAAAATTCGGCCAGATGCAGTCTGGTACTTTTGGCATATTACGTTTAACAACTATGTACTGGGACATACTGGATACTGTATGTTTCTGGCATACTAAATAGTATAGTAGTATGGATTTTAAAACGCAGGGTCTATTTGTCTTCATGCCTGCCACCTGTTTCCACTTTCCCAATCTGCCCCGGCAGCAGTCACTCAGCAATCACCCCGTTTGTACATATTCTCACAATGTCAAGTCCCCCTGAACAATGTTTTAGTGTTCGTTTAAGTTGTGATATTCCAAATCTCTCCTTTGGCTGATCTGTTTGTTTTTGGTTAGGCCTGTAGACTATGTGGTACTTGTTGTTTTTGTTTTTTTTGTAAGTGAGGCTTTCTGTTAAGTACACCTGCCTCTGTCGTTACACTTGGGTCCTCATTTCTATCAATCTGTGTCATGACTAAACTAACTGCATCTTGAAATTCGAGTCTTAATTCCGTCTTAATCTTGCTGATCATGTCATTGTAGATAACAGCAATTTATCATTTGTAATCATTAGAGGTCTTGAAGGAGGCGCAGCATGAAGGCTGTACTGCATCAGAGGTTGACCATATTCAACGACGTGCAGACATAACAAGTGCAGAAAAAGAGCCCAGACCCTGCACCGCTAATGTTTACCACCAGCTCACATGGTAAGACGTTTAGCACTCACTGATCATTGTGCTTAACCACTCACGCAGTTGCGTCTTCACAATGATTTACACCGTCATACAAACCTATACACGCACACACAATACTGTACATCATTTCTCCCCCACCCCTGCTCTCGGCTCCGTAGCGACTGTGAAGCCTGCAGTAGCTGCTGGTGCTCCTGCTTCATCAGTAACTTCGTTAGAGCAGAAATTGGAGCTTGAAATGTGTTTATTAAGGAAACACAATAAGCCACTCAACTTGCAAGGAAAGAACCCTCAGAGCACAGGATGTTTAAAATGAGCTAATCTCTTGAGCATAAGAATAGTATTATAACAGCATGTGTTTAAATTGTTTTCACTGAAAAGGTGCAAGAATAATGCAAGAAACAATTGTTGGGTTATAAAGATTAGAAAAGATTTGAAGTTCAGAATATCTAAACGTGTAAAGTAGAAAAGGTACAACTTTTGGCTCAAATAAAAGAGCTTCCACTTTAAAATGCAAACCTATACCTGTAGATCTGTATTTGCTCAGGGGGCCTGCAGTTTGTTCACCCACTATAGCTGTGAGCCAGTATCAACCTTGAACAGCTGCCTCTACAAGACGAATGCAGCTGCTGCTACGCCTGCCTCTGTGTCTGGCTGAGCATCCTGGTATTGTGAGCATCACAGTGACCTCGTGCTAATATGAATATACTGAAGGTCTTCAGTTAATGTTACCAATGAGTGGCTCAGAGTTGATCCATTATACAAACAAAAGACCTTTATCTCTGGGGATTGCTCCATACAGCTATTTATACAGCAATCACTCATTCTTTACTAATAAATTCACATTTATTTACTATCCACTTGCCTTCCATCCAAAGTTCCTCACCACTTCATGATTATCTGACATCTTCCTGCCCCTTTTATTTGCCCCTTGAATAAGATATCATCATACTAAGCTGTTATATTTATAAATAAATATTCTGCCGAGGGCTGCACGCCAGCCAGCTGCTGCCGCTTTGCGTGCCAGTGTCAGCAGGGACGTCATCCTGCCTCTGCCACACCAGGATAGTTATCAGGTTCCCTTTTGTAAGAGAAAGACCAAAGTGGAGTGTCCCACTCTTCTAGTAAAGAAATTGCACAACAGAAAGCAATTAAACACTTTTCTATGACATGGAGCCCGGTGGGTTGATGTAACATTTGGGCTCCCAGCAGGTCTGGAGAGTTAGCATGTACAATAGACTGCTACAGAACTCCTGTGAATCAGATTCGCTCATTTAACAGGCTACTTATAACACCACAGTTTGGTTTAACCAGACAAAACCCTGATGTCAGGAAATAAAATGCTACAAATTAAAAACTGTTCATACACGCAAAGCTGTAGTCATTCTGTCATTGTTACTGAGACATTAAAGTGAGGAAAACCATTATGCTATAAAGTGATAATGTTGACTAGGATGTTCCAAAATAAATATTACCCCCTCAAAATTAAATTTAAAAGATCTGTCAGCACATTTCATACCTTTTATAGAACATCTGGATCCAGTGATACAACTCCAATAAAGTTCAATGCTTTTCGGCTCAAATTTAGGCAGCATATTTTCATGAGAGCAAACAATGCATTATTAGAAATGAACATTATTTTTCAAATTGCTTCCCAGTGATGACACAGAGACTTCTAATAACATTTTGTTTATCACACATTTTTGTTCTGCCAAATTTGCACAACATTGAGGATAATTTGATGCATTTGTAATTGTTTATTATGGTGTGAATTAAAGTTTAGTCAAATAGACATTGTAATAACTAAAATGTTGTTTTTGTTTTTTCCTCTACACTTTACTCATACTATACTATACTATATTAACATCATGTCCTAGCTATGTTTTCACTGTCATATTGCCAAACATTGTGTTGTATTTTTGCACAATGACAATAAAGGCTTTCTATCTAACACAGTGCAACTTAAGAAATTTAAGTAATTCAAAGTTTAGACATTTGAAACATGTCACAATGTGATTGTGTTATGTGCAAACTGAAATTCCCTTTTTTCCTCCTATCATTATGTTGATGAGAGAGACATACACATGCAGCCTGCTTGTCCCCCAGACCTTCATGATATTTTGTGTGATATATGGGTCGACTGTGGTGGTTGATACAGGTCATAAGAATTAATCAAATGCTTTAGAGGCCACTGTGAAATGATGCCTCTTTATAACATGTCCAATGACAGGTCAATGACACTGAGATTTGTCCCAGCGGACCTGGGATTTAAACCCCTGGACAACATGACGGCACATTGATGCGCCTCTGAACAGCCAAATACACAACGATATAAAAGTGCATAGCCCATTCACTTTCTCTGTCTGTCTGGCTACTGTCTCACTGTTTGTTAATCACTCTGGTTTTGTGTTAGTTGCCTTGACAACAGTCTCTTCCTCTCCTTCCCCGTCACACTCTCCCTTGACTCTCGTGCAGTGCACTGGGTGGTTTAGTGGATGGTCTTGTTGCAAGCAATACAGGGGATAGATTGCAGATGCATCTCACGGCTCCCCAGTGGCATATTAATGCTTAAGTTGTCCCTCAGGTCAGAGAGCTGTAAACACTTCTGAATGTGATGAGGCGCTTCAGCCATAAACCCGAGAAAGGCCAACTGGATTTGCGGGATTTTAAAGAAGACCAAAATGCCAAATTGCAATCACGTTGTTTTATCCTCTATTTTATATCTATCCCTTTACATCTGTATTAATGTAAATTTATGTTAGATACACCTTATCGTATTTGCCTTTCCCCAATGTTTTGACTCCTTTGAACTTTCTCCCTCCCTGCCTTTGTGGTGTCTGCCAGTGCGCTCTGTGGTTAGGGGGCTGCTGTTTTCACAAGTTAGGGGAAGGGCACGTCTTGCAAATGGCCATGTCATGTGGAGCAATGCCCAGCCAGTTGCACTATGAGAGAGCCCAGGGGCCCCGAGCAGAGCAGCCAGGCTGACACAGAGAAAGAGGAGAACTATCTTTGCCACGACGCTCCGAGGGCCAAGCTGGATTCATGGAAGAGAGGGGAACGAGATGGAGAGAGGACAGAAAGGAAGTCGGGCGGCGTGGCAATGTTTTTGTTGATGGCGCTGGAAAAATACATTTACAGCATAAAAAAAAAAAAAAAAAAGAGGCCTTTTTGGACAATGATCATTCAATTTCTATGTTTATACTGTATCTGCAAGTTTATATGTTGTTTTTTGTCTAATTGACAAAAACAAAATGACAAAAGTGGCCATTTGTTATCGCATCATGGATAACATTGTTACTGCCTTCTGAAACTGTTCATGTGGTTTTTCTCTGATCTGCTACCACCATGTTTAACTCTGCTGATGTTTGTCACAGTTTTGGTCTTTCTGTCCTGTATCACTCCCTCCACCCAGCAGAGGTCCCCACTCTCTCTCTCTCTCTCTCTCTCTTCCCAGTCTCCTGCCAGCCACGCCCACCTCACCTTCTCCCACTTCCTGATTCTGCTCACCTGCAGCCACTCTGCCAGTAAGCCCATTCAGTGCATCTACTCCCAGTTTCCCATGACTGGTTGCCACATCTTGAGTTTTTGGCACATGTTTTTGTCAATAACTTGCCAGCTTTGGACCCTGCCCCACTGGCTGTTCAGTTCTTTGTAAGTAAAGTTTATTGTCGCTTCACAACCTGCCCCAGTGTCATGTGCTTGCGATACTGAAAATGTTTAGGCACAAAACTATAGGATTAAAACTGTTAATCTTTTTTGATCAAATTAAAATCCATTTTATATCTGACATTTTAATCTGGTTCCAATAACAAAGTCAAGTCACTGATTATCTTAAAGACAAGTCATAATGCATACAGCCACAGGAACTCATCAATGTTAGACCACCACAGTTTGTTTAAGCCAACATCTGTCTTTTTCTTGAACATTTTCAATCTGCCAAATCCTAAATTAAAAATATTTATAATAAATATCGAAGTGGACCAATCAAGTATTGATCAAATGATAGACAGGCCTGAAGGAGAAAAGAAAAAAAAATGGATGGGGGGAATGTCTAAAGTATGGTAAAGCACATCAAGTGGAGCAACCAAAGGTCTACTGAGGTAAAGAAAGGAGACGGGTCCGGGGCGGGGAGAGCGAATTCAGCCAAGTGTATCACTTTAATGAAGTATCATGACTCCCTCACTGTTCGCCTGTCCTCCCCCTGACTCTCCCTTGACACCATGGTGTCATCCCGACATGGAAAGTGTTGCTGTGACTGCAGCCAGGCCTCAGCCTATCTCGGTGGAAATTCGGAACTAATTTTGGAAACATGACCCGGGGTCTGTAGGGCCCGAAATGGATTATGGAGGAGGCCAGGTAATGTGATTCTCAAGCGTTTCCCCTGGAATTAAAATGTGTCTCTGTGTTATTAATACGCATGAGATAGAATCAATATGCTCCATCTATTTCTCAATGCTCACATTGTGGCTTTGTCCAATCCGTTATTCTCCTCACAGCGACACACATTCTCCCTCTATAGGCCCAGCTCTTTCTCTAGTTAGATGATTATTATGGTGTGGATGTTATTAATATAACATGATAAAGAAATAGCTGAGTGAAAAGGAATCCATGTAATATTCTCTTATTACACGTCTGACTTATGTGAATGAAAAGCTTCCATCCTCGCCACCATTGCTGCTTTTTTTTCGAGCAGCAACAGGCAGATGAATTCCCCAAAAGCCCAGCCTTTATAATATTAAGCGGAGCTGAATAAAAAGCAGGCGGCCCCCTCCCCTCTCTCGCCTAAATGTTGTGAGCCTGCCTCTGTGTGCGTGGTTCAGATCTGCGTGACTGTTTGAGGCCATGATTGGATGCTCTTAAGGAAGTGAAGCGTTACGCCAGCGAACAAGAGGCAGAGAGAGCCAGAGATAGAATTTGAAAAAAAAAATATAATGGAATGAGAATGAACAGGAGAAAAATGCCAAATGAAGAGAGGGTGACACAAGGGAAAAGGAAAGCCACTTTAAATCAAGCACCTTTTAATCAGCACGCTCACAATTGGGGACATAAAAATAACAAGGCAGAGAAAGGATCCTGTTGGTTGTCCAGGCGGCTAAAGTCAATGATTCATGGCTATCTGGAGAGAGTCCTCTCAACCATGTTAAAGCCAAGGGCCTGGCAATAGGAATTACATTGGCAAGGCTATCTCCAGAATTCAGTTATGAATTAATCTGGGATTTTGTCTCCCAACCTGCTGGTGGCTGTTTACATCTGTCCTTCATCAACACCTCCACCTTCACATGCACTGCACAGGAAATCATACCATTAAATGTACTATTTATTGTGTGCCCAGGTTCTTAAATAATGTCCATTGACAGCATCACTATTTGCAACATCAAAATGCAATATCCTGTGGTTGCATTGCATAATCCATACAATATAAACCTTTTCTATGATGAATGTCTCCCTGGATATGTGTTGAACTTCAGAGCAAAATTATCAGCCTGTCAATATTTTTTGATTCTGGCAGGCGAATACAAAAACCTTTTGCCTTAAACTCCTTCAATAAATCACACTGCATGTTTGATTGAGGTGAAAAATAAATTCCTCAGAGTCTAAATACATTCAAGAATATGTTATTTAGTTCACTGCTCCTATTGGACATTCCAAAAAAACCTCCATTAAAAAGAAGACTCTTAAATGAACTTTAACCTATACCTTATTGATAGCATATATAACGGTAAGAAAAATCAGTAAACACCCATAAATACATTATACACATGTAGTATTTATAATAGTTAATGTAGCGGGAGAGGACAGTTCGCTTTAAGGTCCATTGTAATGGTTCACCATGGAGACAGATTGTGGGAAGAAGCTGTATGTGCCGTGTATTTTTTGACTGAGATCTGAGACACCTGCCGCAGTGGAGGAATTTGAATAGGTTATATGCAGCGTGTGAGGGGTCAGTGATGATTTTATCAGCACCCGTGCTGACTGTAGAGGTGCATAAGTCCTGGAGGAAGAGTAGGGGGAGACCTGCTGACCTCATAGTCTATTGAAGTCTGTTCTTTTTTCTGTGTGGCTGCAGGTTCAAACTACACAGTGATGGAAGAGCAAAGAAAAATACTCAATGGCAGCAGTGTAAAATGTCCTGGGGAGATCCTGTGGGAGTCCGAGGCAGGAAGTGAATCCTCTGCTGGGTTGATTTTATCATGGTGTTTTCGTGTGTCTCCCATTGTAGAGCCTGAGAATTGGCAGAGCCCGGTAATTTAAGACTGCAGCACAGACGGTATCGTGAAGCTCCAGGTTGTTTGAGTTGTACCAGTTGATCTGTATGTGGACTCATCGTTGCCCTGGATGAGAACAACGAGCGCTGTATCATCGGCAAACTTCAGGAACCTGACATACGGTGGAGAGCATGGGTGTCCAACCTTTTCTCCTCTGAGAGCTACGAAAGATAAAATGAAATTGTCCGAGCTTTGCTCATGTAGCGTCAGCTGAATAAGCATCTTTACGTGAACAGTGACAAATTCTCAACACACACACTCAACCAGTAGCTACTGGTTGGAGATCCCTGGTGTAGCTGGAGAATAGCAGTGAAGAAAGGAAGAAGCCCCAATCGGGACCTGCGCTGATGGATGGGGCAGTGGATGTAGTCCTTCCCAGCCTCACCTGTCTCCGCAGTTTGGGCCATTTCTGTTGGAGAATGACTGGGATGATTGTATTGAAGGCCGAGCTGAAGTGCACAAACAAAGTCCTGACGGAGGTCCTGAACTTCTACGATGTGATGTAGCCCGATGTTGTCTGCATCTTCGATGGACCTGAGATTCTGTGATGTCTTTCAGGTGAGACATTACTAACCTCTCAAAGGTCTTCAGGACCACAGATGTCAGGGCAGCTGGTCTGTAGTCATTGAGACTAGTGATGTTGGGTCTTTTGGGGATGGGAGTGTTGGTGGAATGTTTGAAGCAGGAAGGGACTTCACACACGAGCTAATGGAAATTTGAGTATGGATGGATGGATACATACATACATACTTTATTAATCCCGCAAGGGGACATTTTGTTGGGTGTCAACTGTTTAGCACAGGCTTTTAAGGAAGATGAAGTGATCTTGTTTTGGCCTGGTGCTTTGCGGTTCTTTAGTCTTTTAAAAAGCCAGCAGACAGGCTAGATAGAACACATTGAGGTCATTGACAAGTCAACTACCAACATGTGTCGGGGATGTTCTCTTAGAGCTGGTGATGTCCTGCATGCACTTCCAAGCTGCAGCAGGGTTGTTGGTTGCCAGCCAGTCTTTTTGTCACAGTAACTTCTTTTAGGTACTCTACTTTCATTGTGTGCTTTGCTTTATAGCTATGCTTAAGGTTGTGGTTGAATCGTGGCCTGTCATTGTTGTAGAGGCATCCCGTTCAGTTCAGAACATACTTGTCCTTTCAAAAGCCGATCTATGATGTCACAGTTTGAGACTGCAGCTGCTGACCCAGATGATCTGATTAATAAACACTCCAGTCTGTGCAGTAAGAACGTATTTGGAACTTCCACTTTGCCTCAGTGGTATCGTAGTTCTGTGCTGCATGTCTCAGGTCTGCCATTAATGGCCCCACCAACAGTCCATTGTGTTTGATCTCTATGCAGTTCTTTTCTCTCTGTGCTCTCCGCTCACCCCAAACGGTCGTGGAAGATGGCCGCCCAACTCTGAACCTGGTTCTGTCAGAGGTTTTTCTTTCTATTAAAAGGTCGTTTTTTCCTCCCAGCTACTCACGTGGGAATTGTGTAATTGTTGTTTTTTTTTGCATGATATTCTAAAGCTCTGTTGTTAAGACTTAACTATGTTAAGTGCCCTGAAATACATTTGATGATATTTTAGTCTCTAGTTGTAGACGGTAAGGAGATGACATGACAGTGGCTTTAATGTTCAAGAGTGTGCATGAGGTGAAGAGAGATAGAGTGATCTTTTATCACTGGGTAGCAATGGTCCAAGACATTTCCCTCTCTTGTGGGGCATTTTATGTGTTGTCTTTACTTAGGTAGTTCATGGCTAGGGTTCGCTCTGTTAAAGTGCCAAAGAATGGTAACAGGATAGTCTGAATGTCTCCTTTCTAACTTCATAATCTAATTGGCCAGGTGATGCACTGCCTCACTCACTTCATGTCGCAAAATGTGCGAGTGATAAACCTAGTACCAAAAGCTATCAGGACCACCGTAGCTATGCTTATACTTGTAAGATCCGGGGCTGCATACGTAGCCAACATGTCTTTTTACTTCTAGTAAAAAAGAAAGAAACACCAACAAAAATATGGATGTGGAAAGACTGGGCCGGCAAAGCCAGACCAAAGGCCAAGACCTTCTTATCCCAATCTGGGATTGGTGTTGCTTTAAGCTAAATGTAAACATCAGCATATTCACATGCTCTGTACTTACCGTTTACACTGTTTGCATGCTAAAATCTGCTGGTATGCACAATGGTTAGGATTATAAATGCCAGACAATTTATAGTTTTGACCTGATGATGGAAGGACACATTCTTTACTCTGTTACAGTACATTTTGCTGTTGTTGCAAACGCAAAAATTCCTCACAAAATGACTTTACTTTACTGCCTTACATTTATAAAGAATAAAAACAAGACTACACCACAAAACAACATTGTTGCTGTTTTGTGAGTTGTAATGTTTGATGCCTCCGCAACAACCCTGTGCAAATGATATGCTTACGAGAGAGTGACACTTTTTACAGAAATAGTTCTATAGGTTTTATATCTCAGAATGTTGTCCTTGACTGGTGCATTAATATTTTCTATATCCTGGTTTGCTTTTGAATATGATTCTTTATTTTGTTCTATATGTGCAGGAAAAAGTGTGTGACAACTGTAGAGTTTTATTTATTGGCTATTTCATTCATCTGAGTAATGAACTCCCTCCAAAGCTGAACCACAATATGGCTGACGCACTGTTCGTGGACTTACAGCAAGAATTCAGAAAGATACATTTTTAGACTTCTTGAAATCTGTTGCACATCATGGAAAATGTCTTCAAATCTCAGTTCTTTCTCCACTTGACTTGGATGATGCAGATTTTGTCATTACCCCCCGCAATAAACCTCTTTCCCTCTCTCTCACATACTCCACCTCCGTCTCTTCTGCTGTCAGCACTGCTCTAGGTGGTCTGCTCCACTGCAGACAAACACATCCATGCCTTTGGGCAAAGCAGCAGGCTCAACATTTCCTCTGCAATAATTCTGCATTGTGTCTGAGCAAGCACTTTTGTCTCTTCCAAATGGAGCACATGGCCTTTAAGCAACTAACCCGGACATAATGATGTCTGTGAGGGGGGATATGGCTCTGAGTGGGGTGATGACTGTTGGAGGAGTGCTCAAGTCCTGCAGCTTCAGTTTGGGATGACTTGTTTGCTAGCTGTAGGGGCACTGCTGTGCTCTTGATGCTGTGTCCTGTGGTGGCACATCTTGCAGGGCGCTTGCTCCTGTTTCATATTGCATATTTCCATTTTAAGTCAGTGACTGACAGTGTGGTATGTGTTTCTTGACATGTTTGACTACCCAAAGGGAAAACGTGTGTGTACGTGTTTGTGTGGATGTGTTTGTGTGCATCGGACCACAATGTTACACCCACTGCTTTTCCATCTTTTCACTTTTTCCTCTCCCCAGACATTGCTAGTGACTCTTTTCAGCCTCTCAAATGGAATTTGTATGTTTCCCAAGTAATATTCCACCGACTAAATACACTGGGAAAATGGAAGAAAGCAAAGCTCTTGCCAGCATTTCTCACCATTTCATAAAGTTGAGTTTTATTTTTCAAAAGATTCCAAGCTAAAATGGTGTGCATATCCTCATCCATTTACACATTTGAGGACTTTTTTGTGCAAAGGTGTGTGGAAAAAGAGGAGGGAAAATGGTAGATGTAGAAGGAGCCAGACACACAGAGGGTGTTGTAATGAAGTGATAATTCTTTTACTGTCCACTCTTAGGAAACTCTCCCTGACTTTGATAGATGTGTTCGGCTGAATAATATGACATTTCCACACTGTGGAACTCAACTTGAAATGTCAGACTCCCGACTGCCCCTGCCTCTGCCCTCACTTTCCACTTTTGGAGCACTTTTTCTTATGACTGCTCGTGCATGTATGTGTGCACATATATACTCCACGTCATAGCAGAGTAGAAAGTTAGGTACCTCCATCACGGAAAATCCAGTATTTTCTCTGCCCTCTGTTGTCTCGTGGTTTTGTCTTCTTTTTGTTTTTTTTAAATTTTCCTCTGACAGCTGGTCAAAGCTTGTGTTTGACTTGTCTTTTCAACACCATGTAGTCCATCAGTTAAGTGTCCGTTCACCCAAGTTTGGTAGGGAAAAGCATTAGACAACCTTTTTTCTTTTTCTCCAGAGTGTTGCTAGAAATGACAAGTATTCTGATAACTGCGTAGGTTAATAAAGGGAAAATGAAAATTAATTATGCCCGCTTATCAAAACAAACTGAGGGCCACCACTGGTCTCTGCAGAACATTTTCAGTGACGAATGTTGGCTTGCTTCAGTTGGGTATTGATTTTGAGCACACAGAGCTGTGCTGAAGCCAACACAAAAACTTAAATGTGATTTAACGTTCTCCACACTTTGACCCAGGTCTCTGTGAAAGCTATGAAAATCCTGAATCAAACTTGGCTTGCCCAAAAAGCTTTATTTTTCCTTTACAAGATATAGCTACTCAACCGAATGGGCAATGAAAGGAGTTTTAATAAGTAGACCTATAATGAGGTAAACATGACTCGTGACTTCCCTAGTATTGGGATTTGTTTATCCTCCAATTTTTAAGTTCATTACTGAATCGATATTTAATTATTTACACTGAGCTAGGTAATAAACTATATCAACTAATAATTAGCCTGGGATCTAGCCAGTTTTTATTATGCATCATGTGTGCAGTTTTCTATTGTAAAGGTGATATGTGAAAAGGCTGTATGTGTTGCCATAGGCATTATGACTCAGCACCTCCACATTATTGTAACCATGGTCACACTGACTGACAATATTTAGACATTCAATTTTAGCGGACATGCTGAAATTAACTGAACAAGCTATGTTTTCCAAATGAGAGGGATGACTTTCATTTAGCCTAACATGGCCACTTTGGCTTACAAGATGTCGGCACACTCGGGCAAAGACAACAACCTTAATTATTACTTGGCATCCTTACTGACATAACTGAGGAAATGACTCAAGGTCAGGCATCAAAGATGATGGCTTGAACCATTTGACAAGGAGTGCTTGCAGCCAAAGATGGCAAACTGTTCAGCCGTGTGATGGCCACTAACTGTAACTGCTTTGGCTAAAAACAGTCCCTTAATGACTGAACAACTGAGTAAAAGCTGAGCATGTAAATGATAAAAAGCAGCCATGAAGTCAAGCTTCTAGAAAGCAAAGCAATTGATCTGGTGATGAGACCGTATGCAGGTTTTCAACTTCTCTCTCAAGCTCTCTTTTTCCTTCCACTTTTAATGTTTACAACTAAGTGCAGTACTTTTAATGCCTTCAAGGAGAGACTGTTTGAGCTTAAGTGTGCCGCTGTTTATTCTGGTTTGTTACATTTTGCTTCTGTTGAAAAAAAATATGTGGGCAATTTTGCCAGTTGACATGTTTGAATGATGCTGTACTGTTTTATTTCAAGAAAAATAAGCCATGTGTTCTTACACAATGTACACATTTTTCAATAGATTAATTTTCTAGTGACCAATTCCGCAGCTAAATAAACATATCCTGATAATATAATTGAAGGTAATATCTGGACAACAGATCATTTTATTTCTAGGCATACCGCAAGCTGTTTTTTTGTATATTTATTTCAGATATGTGACGCCCTGTAGTTTACAATTTGCAAATACGCCACAAGTTTTCTCTCATTTATGAATAGGGGCACAGTTTCGCAATACCATTGTCATAAAAGCTTACATTTATCATACAACATACGTGCAACAGATTAGATCCACAGAGGAGTCCATGTTGTTGTATTTGTTCATCTTGAAAAAAAACATTGATCTGGATGTAAGAAACAAAGCCAAATGGAGTCATTTGCTGAAGTTACAGTACTCCTTAATAATTGTCTGGCAGTCCGACAGGCAGGTCTCTGGTGCAGTCAGTTTGCCGCTATAGGTGGTCGGGGGTAGCTTCCTCGGGTTCCCAATCAGATTGAGTCAGATTCACTGATTGCTTCTCCCCGTCTCTTCAAAAATGGTCACTTCTGGCTTCAAAGTAGCATGATGGTGGTTGGTTGCTACTTGGTGACAGCATCGTATCCATCTCTCTTAATACATCCATGCTGTGTTTCTCAATCTCCAGGATGCGTTCTTGATAGGACAGGTCCTCTTAAGTCAGGTCCTTCAAAAGCTAGATAAGACTCACGCAGGTGTTTATCATTCTTCTTCTTTCTTTTAATGGCGAACCACAACCAGGTTGAGCATTATCGCCACCTGCAGCTGTGTTACAGTCCTTACATTTTAGGTGTTCATTATTGTAAAGGTCCCACCTTTCTATGCGTGAATGATATTATGATATTATACTTTAAGGACATACCTGACACATCTTTGAAAATTATCTTAACCAAGGACTCTTTCTTTGATAGAATATACATTAAACATACTAGACTAGAAATGCAGCCTAAGAAGGATGGATCGTTAAGGTTGAAAAAACCCATTGTTACATTGCTCTCAAGCTGGAGGGAACCACAAAGTCTGATCAGATAGGGGTGTCTCTGTGTACCGGTCAGATTTAGATATAAAACTCCAGAAATGCCCCTTGGTTTCTAAACTTTATCATTAAATCTAATGACGACACTTGACGTAAAAACAGAATTCAACAACCTGCATCGCCTTCTGAAAAAAATCTGAGGGGCCACGTGTCTCCTCAAGTTGAATGGGCCTCAATTTCCTGTATTTTTCCGTTCAGTTTTAGTGCATTCTCAGATAATTTATTTTAAACAATTTCCACAGACAATTAAAGTAACAATTACTGTTGTCCACAACAGCCTCGGTATGTTATTTTTCTGTTCACATACTGTGATAATTGTCTTCCTTTTATATTTTCAAAATCAAATTTGATATAATTTATTTTTTTCACAAGTGGCAAATACAAAGCAGTTTTCTTATTCATCATGAGCTGCATATTGCTCTCTGTATGTCTCTCCCACCTTAAATTCCACCTACACTCTTCTTTTCTTGTGTCATATACGGGGGAGCCCTGTGAGGCATTGTGTGACACAGATCCAAGCTGACAGCTTGAAATAACAGTTAACAGTTCTTCTGCCCAGCTCTCGCTGACAAATTCACAGTGCTGCAATGTTAAATGAAGTGTACCGCAAACCAGGCATAGGCGCAGGCGCTCTCTGACACTACGCTGACGTTACCTTGATGCCCCTTTCTTCCAGCCATCAATCTTACATCTCGCCGACCCTCCTCTTTCCACTCATGTCATGTTCCACCATGTTAATTGCCACGCTATGGCGCCTGCCACCTTCTCTACTGTCATGTCTCTGCCATGACTTATCATGTTTTCCTCATATTTTCTGGTAAACCTGATTGGTACCTTTCAAGAACTTTCTGATAGAGGAATGTGGGTGAGTTCCGTGTCTTAGTTTAAAGATGATGGAAATTCAAATTCAACAGAATTAAACTGTAAGTTTTCTTTCCTTTACAGCATATGGATCACCTTTGTAAATGACATGCCCTGTGCTCAGCTTGGAGAAAAAAACAAAATCCAATAATTTAGATTTCCCGACAGCACCCCGTCCGTGTTAATGTGTCAAGTTAGATGCAAAGGATGTACAGATGTAGATAACCTATCAGATCATTTAATTTTAAACTGTACTTGCAGAGAGCATTAATTATCTTCTTTCTGTCATTCCGTGATGTTTACTTACAGCCACAATGTTGAACTGTAGCTCACAGTTTTCGAGATGATGTCTCTAAAAGTACAGACTTTTCTTGAGACCCTGACTAATAGAACATATGTTTACATAATAATGCTGCCTGGCTGAAACATTAATGTATTTGCAAAAGTGTAACACGATGAATTAAACATAGATAAACATGTATTGGTAATGTCAGCTTTCAAGCTGGTTCGCTAATTAGCAAATCCAGTAGCATACATATGATCATTTTTAATTGAAACTGGAAGAATCGCAACACAGTTGTATGTCTCCACCAGCCAGTCAAGTTGCAATTTACATCAATGTCTGTCCACCTACGTATAATATATGTGGTGAAGACTTTTAAGGAATTTGGACAGTAAAGCTGATCATGATAGAACACAAAGTTGACAGTGAGACAATGTTTCAAAAAAAGGATGTTGTTGCAAAGAAGCTGCAAACTCTAAAATGTGTATGATTCACACATGTTTTCAACATTATAGCAGATAAAATATGTACAACTACCACAGTTTCAAGGTGAACACCCAAGATTAGTTTCACCAATTCAGTAGTTGACCAAATGGGACATATGGTCACAATCTCCCCTTCTGGTCCTGAGTTATGGAGAAGAATAATGGCCAGAGAAGTGTTTTTGCAGAACTTTATGATGTCACAGTGAAGTTGACCTTCGACCGTTTGCATTTCAAATGTCATCACTTTGTCATTTTATCCCATTAGATATTTGTGTGAAGTTTTGCCTTAATTACCACGAATGTGTTTTGTGAGGTCACACTGACCTTTGACCTTTGAACACAAAATTTAAATCAGTTCATACTTGAGTCCAAGTGAACGTCTGTGCCAAATTTGAAGAAATTCCCTCAAGGTGTTCTTGAGATATCAGTTCACAAGAACGGGACAGATGGACAGACAACCCGGACACGTAACGCCTCTGGCCGTGGCTCAACTAAATAACTATATTCTGTTACAGCCTTCACAACAATCACCTCTATTAAGCTTCATTTTGTTCCATTATCTTTGTGTTTCTTCAACGCGAATATGCTGAGGCTCAAACAAAATCCCAACCGCTCCATCCTTTTGTGTCGCATCATGCATACTTCTGTTAAAAATACAATAATACATGACCTGTGTGTGCAGAGCATTTCTCATCAACAGAGCCATTGTGGTGGAACCCACCTGCTCTGATTGTTTCCCCTTCTATTTCTTTCATTTTCTCCAAAGCTCTCCTCCAGCCTGCCTTTTGTTTCAAAGCAGCCACTTTAATTACTTTAGCCCGCAATGTGAGCTTTGCATGACAGCTTTCGCTCAAGCTTGGCATCGGGGAATATTGGTGGAGATGATTTGTATTAATGATGGGTGGCGATGAAGGGGGAGATGACAAAAGGGAGGAAAATTATGAGACAGACGGAGAGAAGGAGCTGTCAGGAAAAATGTGGCTGATGAGCCACAGATCATGGCTCAAATGAAGCTCATCCAACCTTTTACCTTTCAACCCATTATCAAATGTTTAGACGTCCATCAGGATGATTTTTGAATGCGTGGGTGGGATCTTCAAAGCTTAGCACATTTTCCATGTATTAACCCAGAATATTAAGCAGTGAATATGTGCTCTTTTTCAATAAAAAAAAAAAGTATGCTAAACTAAGTGTTTGCAATTTGCACTTGACTTGACTTGAGTGCCAACAGCATGTCAGCACAGATAAAAGCTTTCACATGTCCATCCCTCCATTTCTGTTTCACCACACATGAATGCTAACATGCATTAGCTGCAGGCATGTCAAACTGTGAGGTAGCGCATCGATCGGTGCTGATGCGAATCCACAGCATGTTAACAGACAAGGAGGTGAGCTCGCTTGTTCTCTAAAGGCTTTCAGAACGTGTGGGCCTTCACGAAGCGCCGTCCAATGGGAGGTAAGTGTTGATCAATGCAGCGAGCGAGGGGGGGCGGGAGTGAAAACAGAGGCGAGAAAGGCCACTGCTATCGCTCCTCCATGACACTGAGGATCTGGATCTGCTGGGCTCCCAGGCTAAATTAAAACAACCGGCGTCCCATTGATTCCCGCACTGACAGGGACCATACATCACCCTACAGCCAGGGAAAGAGGAACGGAGAGTAAAGAGAGAAAGGAGAAGCGGGAGAGGGGTAATAGAGAAGCAAAGGACACATTCAGGAAAGAAAATGATTACCAAAATGATAGAAGGAGAAAAGAAATAAGAGGAGAATAAAAGCGGGAGAAAGGATCATAGAAAAGATGAAAGGTAAAGGAGGTAGATGGTGGAAAGAGTAAAGGGAAGGTGAAAGGGAAAAAGATGGCAAACCAGATGTAAGCAACCATCTACTGACAAGTTAATTTATTTCCTATACATAGCTTTCTAAGTAGCTTAGACATTTTTGGTAGAGAATCGGAGGTGGAGAAGAGGCAGAAAGACAGCGGTTGCAACTCTTTTTAGTAAACACAAAGCTGATGAGACGGACAAAGTCCCCATAGTGGGAATAGAAAAGAAAGCTATAATTGAGGGTTACAATAAATTGTAGTCTTTCCGATCTATTGAGTGAATCTATTGACTTCTTATCTCCTATCAATATAACATTCTCAATCTATCTCACCGACTTTCTTTACTTCAAATCTTCTTCATCCTCTGAACTCTATGACAAGAGGCATTTCACTCATTGTCTTGAAGCTGGCAGGGTTATTCCGCTATTGTTCTTCCTCGTCAAGCTCTTTGGTCGAGTGTGGGTATCCAAATGAGGTCTTGCAGCGAGAATGAGAGTTTGACATGTGAGGTGAGCTTCGTTGTTACAATGATAATGTTGCATTCAATAGGGTCTTAAGTAGTAGAGGAGAACAAAAACACGTAAATGATTAGATATAACTGCTTTAATTATGCTGTCACCACTGATTTTCTGTATGAATGAATACATGGTGTTTATTTTTTTCTTTCTAATGGTCTAAAATGCGTACATATTTTTTTTTCTGTTCATTTAACTTGCTTTAAATTTCTGCGAGTTGCGTCATGGCACACTAGAGTCACATGTTGTCATAAATCCTGAATTGAGGTGATGGATAGTAACACATTAGGGTTATGCAATTACTTTAATTACATGTCATGCAATTTAATATTCATATTTCTACCAATCCCTGTGATGCTCTGTCAGTTTGACAGTCGGGGTTCAGCTTGTTTTTGCCCATGTTTGGTGGTTGGATGATAAAAGTTTGGTCTCTTTGCATTCGGTGGACAGACTGACCCGATGCATGCTATCTTCACAATGTCCGCATCACCCTGCCTCCAGGAATTAGCCATATGCTCTGACACTGACGAAAGCCCTCGTCTTTTTCTGCCTGCTCTGCACCCTCTCTGAGTCACAACTCACTCACAACTGCACACACGGACATGACAAGCATATTTTTTAGATTCAGTATGGTTTACACTTTCTGAGAATATAAATACTGTTCAGGTATATTATGTATAAATGTCCATAAATATGTTTGAAAACCCAACAAATCAGATGCTTATCACATGCCTGAGAATTTTTTTGTTTGTTTTTTTTGTTTTTTTGTTCTATTAAAACAATATAGTGATAGTTGTCTGTACATCTGGGTACTCTGCAAAAAAAAAGTGCTAATTGCTAATTTGGCATTTATTGAATGTCAACAAAATATAAAAAATGATATGCTGAAATACCACGGCTTTAAATCTATTCCGGGATGAAAAACTCTTTTAACTTTGCTCAGGTTGCTTGATTTGCATTATTGAGACCATGTCACATCAACTATCCCTACAGTACCTTCAGGAATCTGCTTCTTCTCTTAAACACAGACTGATTTGTAGTCATTTTAATGCACCTTGTGCCTTTGCAGAGGAATGAAATTTACCAAACGAGTAGTGTAAAGATGTACGTGAATGAGTTTTTAGAAATACAATTTAATTCAAACCAGTACTAAATCCATGCAGAGAACAGCAAGCCAACATTAACGCCACTTCACGTAACGTTGGCGTGACCTGCGAGTGCAATTCAGCTTTACCCCAGAACGTATTGTAAGTATCTTATTCATTATGAATAAGTGTTGTTGTCCCCCAAATAAATGTCTTGCATTTGCTGAATTTATGCTATTATAAAATATTCAATGAGGTACAGAGTACATATGAGAAAACAGCTGAAGTCACTATCGGTCGGACAGGTGCTGTGACTTACTGTATCTGGTACAAATGAAAAGTTTTTTTTTTTCCAAATTAAAAGCCTTCTAGCACTTTACTCATAATCCAGCCATATACTCAGTGTTGACCTTGACTGAGTCTTGTCACTGTAATAATTGAAATGGTTGTCGCCTTGATTGAATAAATGTATGCTCTGATCGTCAGCAGTATCGCCTATTATATTTTAGTCACTGTAGAAATTCAGACTGCAATACTTAATGATTTGCCGCTATCAACCACCCGACACACCAAGTCACCGTGTAAAAAGGTGGAGTACTGGCACTTATCTTTTTTTTCCCACCTCAAGTACTGCATTCCCCGCGCCAGAATCTGTGGACTCGGCAAACTAAAAACACAGAGCACCATGTACATCATTTGCCAGAACTCATCGCCATTTCAAATGATTAACTCTAATACAGTTATCTACACTGTTTAAAGTTTGCATAATTGTGGACCACTTTTGAAATGGGGGGCAAGTCCCTCAAATTAGAGACTCCAGATGGAACTTACACATCATTCCTGCTGCTGGAAAATGGCTGCAGAGTTTTTATAAGCTGAAAGGGAGGGAGCTCATAGATCGCAGATACAGATGACGTAAGAAGAAACCACTGATGAACCCAGTACAACTTCTACCATATGGTTTTGTGTATTATATGCCTGAAAAAGGATATATAACATCCATGATAAGTAGTGCAGTACTTGCATGTGGTTCTGGTGTGTTTCTGTGTATGTGCATAATGAGGAAAACACTGGTGTACCGGACTTATCAGCAATGTTCCAAGCTGTACCTTCAGCGTACTACCACCTGAGCAGGGACTTTTTGGAGTAAAACAACCTCTCCAGAACCTTATTGCAACCCTGGTTCCTCTTTCAGAGTAAATTAGTTCCTTATTGATACAGTATATATACATATACATATATATATTATATATATGTATATGTATATATATAAACATATACATATATATATACGGTCTCGCTGCTTATATATGCATCATGCATTGTATATATAAATGATATATTTTTGCATAAAATAAAACTAAGGACTATGGTTTCTATTTTGATATCATATTCAATCTCCAAAAGAACTTTCCACAGGGACCAATAACCTTTTGAGGAACTCATTATATAATATAAATATATAAAAGTGGATGTAGCTTGCTCGTCTGAAAAATTAGGAAAAATGCAGAAGTGCCTTAAACTGCAATGCCACTGAGGGCCACTAGGGGCTGGCTACAAAAAGCTTCTTGCTCCATATAGCTCTCCAAATTATCTCATGAATTACAACATCGATGGATGATTTCCAAGTGTCAATTTGGTGTCATTTGCCAAAGTCATTCTTCTTATTAGTTTTCTAGTGGCCTGGTGGCAGGTTAAATCAGATCCCCCTTTGCTTGTCCCCAGCTCATCCAGATATGGTCACTGTTGGTTGTTGTTTGGAGAAAATGTATTCTAAAGTTGGGCCAAATCTAATATGAGGTTTAAGCTTTCCAAGATTGTCAAATCTTCCACAGTGTTAGACTTGCCACTGCATCATTTTGTCTTTGTTTCCACACAGTTGCATTGCTGGAACAAAACAAAATGATGAACCTACAAGTGACTAGAAAACTTTTTTTGCACAGAAATAGGAGTATGGACTTCAACCACATCATTTTATACCATTTAGTATGGTGAAAATGCATTAATTGTTGCCAAACAGCGTTGTCCAAATATGCAAACTATGTTATTCTCCAACAAGCTGCTGTTGGTTTTTGTTTGTATCTGTAGTCCTGGATGCGAGTGACACACAACGAGGGATTATAGAAACTTCAGTGATCTGTCCCACCACTGCATCACTCTTTCATGGTCAGTTTTTAGCAAAAGCCTGTTGAGCCTCCGGGCGAAATTTCCCGTCACTGGTGTAAATTAAACTTTCTCTTACATATTCTTTCTGCCACATGTCTGTCACTTCACTTCCATAGTTCTTCACCATTAAAAGTAAAGTTGCACTACACAAGAATCAATTCATGGGCAGTGTGAAGAAAAGGAGTGATTACAGCGAACTCTGTCAACGTACATTAATGATTCTATTAAGACAGACTTGAAAAGTTGGATTATAATAGACAGAAGCAGTGTCTGCAAAGTGAGTTTTACAGTGGAGAAGCTGATGAAACTAGAATAATCCCTCAGTAAGAGCCGGTGTGAGTGGCAGTTCTTCCCTCAGTCAGAGTGTTAGAGAGAGATCTTTGTAGGAGAGGTCTCAATATTTCCATGTGTCTGTTTGAAACCAAAAAACTGAATTAATACAATAAATTACCAGATTTAATAAATAAAACAATTATTATTTAATTCAAATTCCTCCTCTTTCCCTCTGTTCCTTGCTGCATTGGGCTCATTTTCATCTCCATTCTTCACCCTGTGCTTCTTCTTCCTGCCATGCTCCCGGACTGCTTCACCTCTCATATTCAATGCTCTCATATCAGTTGCTTAGTCAAGGATGTGCTTTGCCCCTTCTCATCTATCTTCTCCCCTCTCTGTCTCTGTCCTTCCGCTTTTACTTCAGTTTTCATCACATGACCTCCATCTATCCCTCTTTTTTTCTTACTTTTGACTTGTGTTATTGTATTTTTAATTTTTTTTTCGCTTTTCTTCACCATTTTAAAAAGGTGGTGTGCATTCACATGCTTATTTCTTACTCTTCCTACTTTTATCCCTTTGATTTTATCTCCTGTTCCCACCTCTTTTGATTTGATTCCTCCTTTGAAACCCAGCTCAACCTTGTAGCTCTGGCTGTAAAAGAGGCCTCACAAATTTGCAGCTGCGGTGCCTGGGCATGTGTGCGTGTATTGAACTTCCTCCATAAAATATAATCTTGATCTGGTGTTCGTGAATCATTTACAATGTCAGATGTTTTTGAAGTTTGTTAAAGAAAGAATTCCGATATCACTTCAGCTCTGCACTTTTAAAATATGTATTTGTGTAGCTGGATTGTTTCTCTATTCCTATTCTTTTCCCAGATTTTTCTATTAATAAGATTGAGATTGATTGAAAGGGAGATACGTTAAGAAAAAAAAAAAAAAAAAAGTTAAAACAGTGAATTAATTGTAACCATGTAGATATGTGAGAAAATACAATGAAAACAATAACACAATCCAACATTTAATAATAGTAAGATGATACCTTGTGTGTAAAAACTGATGGCTAAATTATTCATATTGCAAAGCAAACAAAGACTGTAGAGATTAGTTTAGTATTTCTTAACTTTTTCCCATAGGTGTCTGACAAGGAAGCACAAACCACAGCAGATGAGTGTGATGAGCTGACATCTGTCAATCAAATAAATTAGAAGAAGGCTTCTTTTTCATTTTGTATTTAAAAAAAAAAAATAAAAAAAAAAAGCAGTGGACTTTTCATCCCCCGGTTAGCTGCATTGATGGTGCAGTAAAATTAGAAAATATAAGAACCCAATGCAGCAAACGATGGAGAACTTGCCCAACTTCATTGTGTTCAGAAAATCAGATTGAGATTGTTGCAGATAAAGTAGAGCAACTTAAAAACGGGACAAGCTCTTGTGTAGCTGGTAGTCAACAGTGTGTAGTCGTTGTTAAATTTCTACAATTAAATAATGTCAACCTGTAATCCACCCTGAGTGAAATATAGACTTGTCTCTGAGTGAAAACCTGCCTGTCCCTTAAGGCTAAACATATTTCACTGGGTTTAGAATTATCACTCAGATGGTTAGATGGTTAGGAAACCGTTATAGAAAGATAAAATGAAACAGAGAGGGATGGATACAAGTTATACAGACACAAGTCAGTACGCAGACTAGCAAATGAAATGATCCTTAACAAATCTGTGACTGCTTTGATGTGGAACAAAGTCTGTTTGTGCAGACCTGAGCACATGAAAAACAAAGGTCTCTACCCGACCTGAACCAGCTGCTCGCGTTCTAGTCCACGTGCTCTTTGCCTTAACTCTGGTTCTCTGCCAAATGGGGATTGAAGCTGACAGCACCCAACAGGACCCACGAGTAGAATCTTAAAACCCAAACAGCACCTTAAATTATGGGAAACACAACAAATTACAGACTTTAATGTTGCTTAATCATGCCAATTGTGTAATTATACTATGTTTTAAAGTCTAACAGGTATCTTTTTCCTTATTTTGTCAATTGTTGAGTGTACAAAAGCTGTGATGGTGGATTACCCAAACTGATCCCTTCAATTTCCAATTTAATCCACAGATTCAAAGGAAAAATTTAAAATGGACTCGACTGTTGTGGCATGGAATCTCAATCTCGATGTGTAGAACACCAATGAAACACCACTGAAAACCTTCAAAAATATTAGTCCAATAGTACTGTACTCTCATGGCAGACCCCTGAAAGAACAGAGGCATGGAGCCAGCAGAGAGCCATCGCTTTAAAAACTGTAGGTTTTCAAATTCACAGTGACCAGTTTATGATGCAGTATAGATGCAATAAATCTGGAGATTTGGAAGAGCAGAAACATTTGATGAAATGAACAGTATGTAATTGTGGAGTGCTGCTTTTCTCCGAAGATGCCTGACCTGGCTGATATGATGGCACCTGTCAGGAGCTGTTATTGGCTTGTGAAAAAAAATAAAAGAATCTGGGAGACTTGTAAATAAGATGGATTTGTTTACACAGCTCCTGTGATTGGTGCTGTATTGTTACAGATGCCAGTTTAGGCTTAAATCCAGTAATTGTAAATTCAGGCTTAAACCTTTACTTTTCTGGTTTGATGGAAATGGAAACGTGCCATTGGTCATCACGGTGAAAGCTATTCCAAAGCAGTTGGATGGCACTCCGGGGTGAAACAACAACCCCCCCACCCCCACCCACCCTCCCTCCAACCTGGCCCCATTCTCTCTGAGAGACAGGCAATATGGTAATGAAGAGAATGAATAGTGAGTCTCTGGGAAGGCTTTCCTTTGCCTGTGTGTGTGTGTGTGTGTGTGTGTGTGTGTGTGTGTGTGTGTGTGTGTGTGTGTGTGTGTGTGTGTGTGTGTGTGTGTGTGTGTGTGTGTGTGTGTGTGTGTGTGCGTGCGCGTGTCCAGCTGCTCTCTTGGCCGCTGCGGCCATTACTGAGCAGTACCAGGCAGCAGAGCATGACACACACCAGCTGGATTGGTACACACCTCCACTGAGAGAGGCGGCCTGTGCCAATGAGACAAGGAGGAAGAGAGGAAGTGGGAAAGGAGGAGGTGGGTGGGTGGGTGGGACGCGGGAGACAATGGCGCTACAGCCGAGGAGACAAAGGAGAGGAGAGATCCACCCTCCCGTTAAGATGAAATAGATTTTGACACCGATAAAGTCACTGACGCCAACAACCAATCTTTCACACAATGCAGGAGAACACGCCCCATACAAAACACATCATTACCCCGACCTCAGTGTGTGCTGCGTGTACGGTATGCATCTGGGACAGATTAGTGTGCATGTGTTGGTGGGCAGCCTTTAGGCTGACAACTGTCCACCATGTCATATTGTCATGGTGACCAACAGGAGAGTCATAAAGGCAGCTCACACCTGCAGCACCGGAGAAAGTCCAGCTGCGCGTGTGTTTGCACGTGCTGCGTCGCCCCCTCGACATATTGAGGGTGCCATCATCCACGTCTGCGAGGCATTTTCTCTCGCCCTTCCTTTGCATCTCACTTTCATCCTGCTACTCCCGTGCACCTTTGCCAGTGATGGAGAGGGGGACAGGGGGGCGGCGGGGTGAGGGTGGGGGGGTGGGGGTGGGTTGCACTGGAGGATGGGGGTGGCGAAAAAGATTATTCATATGCCAGAAGATAAATGTATTTTCCCTACTTGCCTCATCCCCTGCCCTCTCTCGGAGCCCTTCTTCCATCTCCTCCCCTCATTTCCTATTCTTCGGTCCGGGCGCGTTACCCCCAGCTCCCTCTCCTCCTCGCCGCTGTCTGGCCGGCTGACACACAATGATAGAGCATTCTGTCACGGTGTTTCGAACATCACTTGTCAGCTGAGGGACGACAATGGCTGGCATGGAGCGGAGGGCACACGGGCAAATGCCAGACATTCTACTTCAGCCTACTTCCGTCTTTGTTTAAATCCCATTACAGGCAGACTGGAGTCCTCTTCTTCTTGGCAGGAAGTCAACGCCTATCTCACTTTGTGCTCAAAATATTTCCTTCTCCGCGATAGGCAAGGAATGCTAATTCACCAAAGCCTCAGCTATTAAAAAGAGTCAAATGCATCTAATATTGTTTGGCACTAAAAAAATTCCAAAAGCTTCTTAGAAAAGCCACTTATATTGATTAATTGTGAAGGCAAGTAAAGCAAAGTAAAAGACAAGATATTAGTTTTTCTTTCTAGTGTGCTACGTTATCGATGTAGTTCAGAAACTAATAGAGTTTCGATTGATCCTGAGTGCTGCTCTAATATAAACTGTTTTACATAGTCTTCACAAACAGGTATGGGAATTGTGTGCGATTGTTTCTAATTGTGAGCTGGAAATTTTGAGATAAGTTACAGTTTGACAACGTGTGATGTCAGGTGCCATTTAGACTGTGTTTACGTATGTTATGAAGTGTTTAATGGATGTCTGATATATGTATAATATGTTGAACTGAGAAATACAATCTGTCTGGTCTCTAGATCGTAGCACTTAAATTGGTTATTAAAATGTTTTTTTTACAGAAAATTTTAAATATAAACGTTTCAGAAGGCAAATTAATTTTCCTTTTCAGATGTTATGCTTATTTTACAAGTTTTCAGATGAGATATTCTATTTCGTTTGCATGATTGTGCAGTACATGACTGAAGGTTCCTCAATAGAACTACATTTTAATACCCATATGCATTTGCTTTTTTATACTGTATATATATATATATATATTCTTGCTGCAGCAAAAGTTGATTTGTAAAGTTGGATTCAGAAATAACAGCTACAGCTCTACAAATTGCTCCTCATTCCAGGCTCCATTGTTTTCTGATGTTCAGCACTGTAAGCCTTTTTCACAGCAGAATCTTTGACTTTTCATAAAGCACAAGTACTATTAAAAACATTAACAGCTCCATCGTATTAAAATGTCTCTGGAATCGCTTTCGCCCCTCGGGCAAAGCTGGAGTTGAAAATAACACATTTTAAAATGTTGTATCTTTGGAAAGTTGATATGGCTTACTTTCAGGGCTGGGTCTTGTTCAAAATCTTCAATACCACTGCTGATACCTTCAATCCTTTTTTAGATACCAATTTCATAATCAAATTTAACAAAACTGCAGTACATGTTACAGTACAAATCTTTAGTTAGTATGCAGTTTGTGTGTGTGTGTGTGGAGGGGGGGGGCTGTAACCCAGGTTATTTTCTCTAGCTACAATGAACAGATGTCCCCTAAACACCTTACATGGAGGACAGCGCTAGACTCTACAAGTTCCTAATGTTCCCTAAATCCCTCACACACTATCAATAGATGACACCTTGCCAACTGCACACTGAGGCCTCCTGTCATCGCAGCACACGCAGCTCCGTGTTTTAGAAGAATGAATTAAAGGATTCTGATGGAAGATTTATTTCAGTCAGGATCAAGTGATTGTATCCACATGGGCGCGTACAGTAAAGGCTATGGCTCACACCTGTGTTAACGCAGCTATTGTTACAGGTTTTAAAAGCAAAATACATTGGTGTCAGTCTGGCGTAGCTTCGTAATTTGGTACCAAATGACAAGACATTTTTCAATACAGTAGAAAACACTGAAGCAATTCGGTGAGTACCATAAAGTATTGAAGATCGGTACCCGGCCCATTTACTTGGGAACAAACCACTGTTGAGTGGGAGCTGTCTTGTGTAACTTCAGCGATGCGTGGCCACGTCTGCATGGTGACTAACAACAAAACCACATGTGGTCTGCTCTCTCCCTGTGTTGCCCCCCCTCTAATTCATTTTCTCATCTCCCTCTCACCTATTTACCTGTTTCGATAAGTTAGCGGCTAGTCGAGTGGAGGCTGATGCTCCTGCCATCTGTGTCAGTCAGGAGTGGCCTATTTAGGGCAGCTAATTCATCACGGCCTGAGAGCTTACATACGGTACATGTAATTACCCCCCCCCCCAACGCAAACAAGACCCTCTCAGTCCCTGTGATTTATGGTCGTGTCAAGGGAGAGGAGACATGGAAACAAGGAGGAGATAGGCAGGGGAGGAGGATGAGGAGGAGGAGGAGGAGGAGGAGGGAAGGGGATAAGGGTGAGTCTGGTGCAGGAGGGAGGAAATGAAGAAGAGGCTTTTTCTAAGAGGACAGGTGAAAGCTCGGCAGGCGCAAAGAAATATGAAACGTTCGGGCGTGGCTCCTCGGGTTAGACAACGTTAAAACTAGTTCTGCCTCTCAAAGTCAAAGATTTCCTCTCTGTACCTTTTTTTTTTTTTTTTTTTTTTTTTTTTCATTTTTATGCCTCCCAACCTATTTCAAAGAATTATCGAGGCTTCACACCGCTCATATCAGTCACATCCACTTTGACTCCCGAAGACAGTGAGATTGCCTTTTTCTGTCAGGACGACGCAGCTTCGGTCCTTGTTTTCGCAGATACCACCCGGCGGTGCTTATTTTAAAATGCATCACTGGCCCGCTTCGCCTGTGTAGAGCTGAACGCCCATGAAAGGCCTACACAAGTGAAAATGAACACCAAAAAAAAAAAAAAAAAAAAAGGAGATGGAGGAGACGAGAGTAACAATGAAAGATTCATGACAAGCATTGAGAGCAGCCGGCGGTTTTATCAGCCTATTATCAACCAAATCGCCCCCACTGAGATGTAGCACATATACTCTGTTCTGCACACTCACTGTTCTGTATCCCCACTCACTCTCCTTCCAGATCAATGCCGTACAACCTGACTTTCTCATCCTTATCTTCACTCTTTTACCTCTGCTTTAGTATTTGCTCACCTCTCACCTTCCCCCCCCACCCCCTTCTTCCTCCTCATCTCTTTGACTTTATGTCTCATGTTCAGTCAACCCTCTTGCCTTTCTTTTTCTCTACCTCATTCTTGTCTCTCTGCTTTACTGCTCCCACTACCCTCCTCCTCCTCCTCCTCCTCTTTCCCCTTCCTTGCCTCCTTTCCCTGGCAGCTGGAATATTTTCTGTCTACTTTGCTTCCGCCGTCTGCCCCCCCCCCCCCCACAGCCCGCCTGTATATCAGCCTGCTCTCCGTAACCCATGAGGGCTCTTAATCAATGGCAGTTCACCCTACCTCCCCTTTTTGTCTCTCTCTCTCCCCCTTTCGCCACGTCCTCCTCCTCTGCTCCAGCATCCCCCCCCCACCCACCCATCCCCCCTCCCCTGAGAAAATCAAGGCACCTAAGGGTGAACAGGTTAATGTTCTGGCAGTTTGAGATACGCTTGTGACATTTCAATCCGGCATCTGTTTTTATCGCAGCTGATTTAAGAAGTGCGGGGGTGGGCGAGGGGGTAATGGAGGGATGAAAGGAGGGATGGGGAGAGGAAAAAAAGAGGAGGAGAAGGAGGAGGAGGCGGCGGCCCATGGGATTGTACAGCTACCCAGAGACTGTGGAGTGTGTATGAGGCACAGCAGGGGCTGCGTGGACCTGCAGTTGCAGATCAGTTAATGAATGGAAGCATATGGTCATGTCGCCCCCAAGTGGCAAGCAGCAGAACTCTTGGAGCAGGGACAAACTGCGGCAGTGCATCAGGCAAAAATAAAATAACACAATGTATTCTTCAAGTTCTGAAGAAAGAGCGAAGCAAAACCGCCAACATGCCTGAAATAAGTTGCTATTGTGTAGGCAGACTACTATAATCTGTACTCCTTGCCCACAATCGTGACCTTTTGGAGGGAATAATGAAAATATCCAAAGTGTAGATGAGGCTGTTGCATGCAGAGAAATGGTTGCACAAGAAATGCAATCTCATATGAAGGGGGGGAAGAAAAAAAAAGCAAGTGGCAGAGCGAGAGGACAAATGCAGAGTGGTGGGCGAAGTTGAAAGAAAAAAAAACTGGGATATATATACCCTTGTGATACCAGCTTTCGGCGAGAGTAAAGCAGCCAGAGAATCCGATTGGGAGGGTGGTTGGATGGTGGGATTGCTACATCGCACCGTCAGCCAGCACTTTCTCTGGAGTTCTATTTGATATGAATTCAATAAGCAGCGGCCAATCTCCATGCCCTGGGTGTAATTACCGGCGGAACAGCAGGGGCATTGTGAGCTTCGTCACCGCCTAAACGCTCCCCTGCTCGCTTGCAGGTCAGCACTGATCTTGTCTGAGAATGTCAATTATCGTCTTAAACGCCGTCGGAGGAACAAGGGAAGGAGAAATGCAGAGTGTGTGTGTATGTGTGTGTGTGTGTGTGTGTGTGTGGGGGGGGGATGTTTGGGGCTGAGTACGATGAACAATTGCTGGTAAGGGAGGAAATGTTTGCCCAACGTCGTTGCTCCAGAAAGAGAGGAGGAAGAGTATGAAAGATAAGGCTATGGGCTAGAATACTAATGGGGTCCTTTTCATTGTTTAATAGGAGATAAGAAGTGAGAGAGCAGAGCACGCTGTATTCATTGTGTCACTTTAATGTCCCATCATCTCGGGCCCATTGTCACTATACGTGATACAGCTGAGATGAAGCAAGGGCGAGTTGGAGGCAGCGACTTGTGGTCTGTATGCAACTTGGCTTCTTAGGAATTCTGTCCATATTGGATATTTGGACACCATGTGAGTCACTGGATGCACGCATGAAGCATATAGGGCAGTGGTTCCCAACCTTCTTTTTATGATGTACCCCCGACAGGCCTTTCAGATGGACTCAAGAACCCCTTCATCAACACCACCTTACATGATCAAATGTCTTTGTTTCAAGTCATTATAACCTGATTATATTAATATCATTTTTCCTCCAGTTGAGCTGTAATTAAAGTTAAGGTCAGTCCGGGTCTACCGGTGCATTCACGAGCAACTGGAAAGTCAGAAAGTTCTCACCACCTGAACTTCAGCATGTCGAACTAAGAATATCCCGCTTGGAAAGTGGGAGGTCTTTGAAAGGTTTCAGAAGTAGTTAGCCTCGGCTACAATACCTGGTTCATGAGCTGTGTTAAACAGCATGAGATCAAAATGTGTTGAAATGTTGTGGACCATAACGACCTCTTGAGCTCGTCTTTGTGTTGGTTTATATAGGTAATGACGGGGTTGTGACTTTTCTGTGTTCTGCAAGCAGAAATGAAGCACATTTTCTGGGGCCTGCCATGTTGCCTGTTTATGAACTCTCAAATCAGAAGTGGGATGTTTCCAAATGGGAACTTTCCCAATTTCCATGCTGCTTGAATGCGTGATACTTTTAGCTTACCATTTACCAGTTATTGGTTAGGTAACTGTTTTAACATTATATCCACATTTATTTGCAAAGCTCAGATATTTGAAATCTCTTATTTTCCCTACTCAGTATTTTTGTCTGTCCAGGAATTCCTATCACCACTTAGTCATCCACTGTATTCCTTGTGGAGGCATGCTCAATTTTGCATGGAGATGATGTACAACTTTCTTTGTGTATTCCTGATTGCATCATCTATTCATCTTCAACCTCTTTGTGATGATTCTTATTTTGAGTCCAATTGTAATCTTGTTCTTCATCCTTTTTTTCATGCAATATTTGTCCTCAGTTTTCATCCATTCACTTTATTCTACCCATCATGGTTTCCCATCGTTTATCCTTTGACAAAGCACTCTCACTTAGTGACCCTCAGTCTTGATGGTAAATTCAAAATGATTGTGTTAACAGTGATTGCTCTTCAGATTTACTGCTGTGTGTTCTGAGCTTTCTTCTTCGCGTATATTCACTGCTGAAATACGGATGTATGTCTTTAATATTGTTTAGTCTCTTCTGTTGTCACTTGCCGGTATGATTTTTTTTATTTTTGTTTTAATTATAATTAAAACACGTGATCAGTAACCACATGAAATTCATGTTTTTTCTTTGAACTCAAGCAGCAGGATTTTGCAATTCTGCCTGTAACGGTAATCGTAGCGAAACATATTCGCACATGTCTGTTTTTATCCATCTAAGCATCCATCACTGAATCCATCCATCAATCCAGCCTTGTAGAAGCTCATTCATCCACCTCTGTTTCCTTTCCTCGCCCCCTCTGTGCCCCCCCCCCCCCGATCCTCCCTCCCATCCCCCATCTCCTTCTCCCTTTTGGTGGGTGCCAGTGGGAGTGGTCTGCCCTTGATCTGCTCTCAGAACAAACAGCCTGGTAAACATCATGAAACATTTAGAAGAGGCAGAGCAGCCTTCTCTCTAATTCACACTGGCAACCCGGAGATGCACAGAAACAGCTGCTCCCCAAACTCACCCTTTGCAGAGGGTTTTTTAAGTTAAAGTGGGAATGCCTGTGATGTGTACGCCTTTTACATATCTGGCAATTTAGGTGTGTACGTGCATCATGCATGTGTGTGAGCTAGTGATATGTCTGAGACATTCCAAGAAAGTGCTCCTTAATCCACAATCCAGGACCAAGTCAGGGGTCTTCGTTTTTCCGAAAATCACCCTCAAAACCCCAATGTAGAATAGGTGTGCATATTTGTTTAGCTTAACGTGGCAAGTACCTTGTTGGGAGGGAACAAACGATCGGATTAGAAGCACAACTCACTCAGCTGGAGGTCTGAGTCAATGCCTTGTACACAACAAAAGCCTTTTTACTGATTCCTTCTAACGTTGGCACAGGAGACTGTCTTCTGCTCAACATTTATAGCTATTTGTAAAACCGGATTGCGTGCGCTGTTGAGTAAATGGAGCAAGGCTGCTTTGATATCCCACCTGTATGTAGATATTGCAACTCAGATGTTGTACCTCTCTTAAGACCACAGACATTAATGTCCTGTCAGATTGTGGTCTCCCATTAAATCCGTTTCTTTCTTTGTGTTGTACAGTGTAATTCCAAATGTGTTGTTGTCAGTCACAAATGAAAAATCTGAATTTGTTGTAGGTTTGAGCCAGTGGACAGTTTTTCTCCTCGTTCCCTGTCTTTCTCTCTGTGAAAAAAAAATCCATTAAAATCAATGAATAATGAGTAAAGGCGTGCAGCCTCTCACTCCCTTTAATAAAATGTAGCAAGCGGAACAGCTTATTCAGTAATGTCACGCATAATTAGCCGTGCTGCCTAGACCACCTTCATGCGGTAATCTTTCGAGGCCTGACCTGCATTCTGTCTCTGTTCGTTTTTTTCTCCCCCTCGTCATCCTTCACTCATCTCTGTCTCCTCAGTCACAGAGATCTTCCTGTCTCCTTCTCTTTCTCCCCTTCCCTCTTGTTTAGCTTGTTTGGATTTTGTGCTGAGATCATAAACCAAGAAGATCCCTTGAAGTGTGTGGCTCAAAGGACATACATGTTCACACATTCATAAACACACACAAACGGCAGTCCTCAGATAAAAACAACAAACAACCAGGTGCGGGTGAGCACTTGCAATGATAATGGGCCCCCCGTGTCGCGCAGACTCCCATGTGGTGTATCTTTTATACGTTTTGTGTATATATGAGGGGATGCATGACAAATCAACGCTGTAACACTTCCTTTCAGACATTTGAAATAGTGAGGACACCTCCATGATATAGGATATCAAAAAACAGGTTTCACTGTATCAGTAGACCAGTGCTGCGGTGCTGTGTGGGCTTCAGTGTAAGCCACAGCAAGGAAGCTACTTACACTGCGATCAATGCTACTAGGCCCTGTTAGGAGGGAATCGATCAGCTCAGGACTTGAACAGTCGCTTTCTCTCTATATCTTTCTCTTACTCTGTCTGTCTTTCTCGATTTGCTCCCTCTCTGTTCCCTGTCTCACACCATCATTGATCCGTGGCGATGATAGCGAGCATATCTTCTCTGCAAGGGGGAGGAGGTCAACTCTAAACCCTCCGAGACTCTTAATGACCAGGGACGACATGAGGGAGGAAGTGTGGCGGGGAATAACAGGTGCGGCGGTCCAACCTGAGTGAATCTGCCCGAGCAACAATTAAGCACACAGAAATACACAAGACTCCAAGCTGATAACATCATTCGTCGACCTCACTGCTGCAAAAGGTTGGGCTGAGGCTGACTTCCCCACAGTGGGGTCTGACTAATCTAAACTAATTGTAAGAAGCACTCATGCACATGAAAGAGGTAGACAGGGTGTGAGAGAGAGCAGGTGGATAGATGCCAAATGAAAGGTAACATCTCCTGCTGGTGCTACTTTCTGACACTTGAGGAAAGAGAGAAATATAAGCCACAGTCTCAAAAGCTTAGAGCATTTTATATATATATATATATATAGAGGTTTATAGTACAGTATATATGTGTTTATTTTTTTGCTGCACTGCATTTCCAATCAAATTCAAATAACTCAGACAACATTCATTCAGTTTGTTTAATTTATATTGCTCAGTAGAAAGGCATCTGACCTCGTTGCACATCACTGGTGCTTAGTGGTAACAACTTTTTCAATAACACAAATATCTAATTAATTTACCTGGTTACATAACATTTCGCTCAGGCTTTACTCGTCTACAACCCGAAGCGTCTTTGCTGGCTCTGAATTATGTTTTGGTCCAGTTTATGGCTGTAACTTTATTGTGTATAGGTCTGTGACCGCTGCCAAAAGGCTGCCAAGTTTACAGCCGTTATATAAATGAAGAATAGTCTTTCAGTTTTAGATTTAGTTTCTGGGGGTTCCGTAGCTTTTGTTTTGAGGAGGTCCAGGAATTTGGTTGTAGGAAAATTGGAATAGAAACCATTGTTTTTACCACTAAGATGACTTCAGCTACAATGGGCTAAAAAGGGTGAGGTCACCAGAGCTTCCCATTGGCCAAGAGCCAGTTACAGTATGTTGCCCAGGAATTAAAATGTGATCATCTCCATTCAAACAACAAAATGCCTTGGTATCTAATCCTCAGAATTTAATTCTGCCTTGCTGACAATTGTCAAAACTACAGAGACAAGTCAATTAGAAGATCAGAGAGGTTGCGGTTCACCAGATAGCCTTATGGATATAGTTTTGCCACACAAAGCAGATATCTGGAGGATATTTTATGTTTTTACCCCCCAGAACACCTGACAAACTTAACAAACTTGAAATGCCTGAGGCAGAGGCTATATGACACCTCAGCTTCAATGCCCTGCAGGCTCCACTTGTCAATGCTGCTGCAGATTCTCTCAGCGATTTGTCAGTTGCAAAAATAAGAACTTCAATAGTTCTCTTGTTTTCATTTCGGGCCATTATTTACTTGGGAAATCAAAGCTAGAGGAAGAAAATATAGTGTGCGAGTCTATCTAACCCACTTTAAAATCTTACCTGTTGTGCCTTGACACACACACACACACACGCACGCACGCACGCACGCACGCACGCACGCACGCACGCACGCACGCACGCACGCACGCACGCACGCACGCACACACACACACACACACACACACACACACACACACACAGCAGCCTAACATAAATAAAAAGAGGACGGCAACATAAGTGATGGCAACATAAAGTTTGTTTTGTCTGACAACAGTGAATCAGTGTCAGACAAGTACTTTGATGCAGTTTTGCAGACTTCAAAACAACATTTAACGGGTCATTAATCTAGACATGAAATAATTTTTGATTTGCAAATGAAATACATTTAAAGCACATTCCCACTTGTTTATCCTTGCACTGCAGATATTTACACAGAAGACAAGGAAATGTGATTGAGAGTTTATGTGACACACCGACAAAACAAACACTTTTCTTGAGGCCAGTTGTATCAACATTGGTTCTATTTTTTTATACTATGGCACATTTTGTTAAAGCTTTGTTTATACTGCAGTCGTAACATTGCTTGAGCAAAATGTACAGCTTCTCTGAAAGGAGGACAACCCGACCCCTCTCAGCGTGTGTCCCCATCATTGTCCAACCCAAACTTTTTCCGGGATCCATTATTAGGGTGGATAAAGTAGGTGAACCTGCAGCCATTTGATGCTTCGTATCATTAGACCTGCTGATAACATGCGAGCGAACTCCAAAAAACAAACCTGTTCAAATAATCTCTCAAAATGTTAGAAGTTTTATTGTGCACTGAAGCCAATTAGCCATGGCTGTGGTGGATTGCTGTTGAGATAACGAGCCTGGGAGGGACAGCATGTGGGCCGCTGCCTGAGCCCTATGTTAATGAGCCAACACTTTCATTAAACCTGCCACCATCAGCTGTCAGAAGTATCCTGAACTCCTGGTGTGCTTCGTTTACCGGGCGGACAGTTCGATTAGACTAAAAGCCTCCGACTCGGGTCTGATTTACATTTCCACTGTCTATTTTTTGGGATGTAGACCTGCAACCACTTGATTCTGATCCTAAATCTATCCACCTTGAGGATGACTTACTCTGACATTCAGAGGCACTCTACACTGGCAAATACAACTTCTTTGTTGGCATTCTGGGACGAGGCTTAATGGAGTCGACTGTATAACAAACAGGCATGTGGCAGACACAGCACTGAGGTTACTCAGTGAGGCTCAGATACACAATGCTGATATTGCTCATATTGATTTAGTTATAAACACCCTGTCTGTTTGTAAGTCAAAGCAGAAATGTGCGTGGACATCAGCCAAATGGAGCATACTGGTATTGATTTAGTCAGGCACTTGCTGCAGTATGTGTTTTGTATGTGCTTTAGGACCTCCTGTAATTAGCTCTAGAGCCACTGGAGAACACACCCATACCTCCATTTGCTCTTCATATTGTCTTGTAAAACTAATATAGTTTTGCTTCTGCTGGGGGAAGCGTTTTTGCATGCCAAAGTGTTTACCTGCATACCCTGTTGTTACAGTACGTGCGTGTTAGGGACGTGGATGCACCACGCTTTTGCCAAGTGGAGTTTGCTGATAAACGGGGGGGAAGTCTTGGGTGACGCTAAATGGTGATATGTATTCCAGGTGTGTCTCTGTAATCTCTTAAAGTGCAGTTTTGCATTTGAAAGCAGATTGCATGCCCATGGAGCCCCTGGGCAATTAGGAGGCAAGTGTCAACGGTCGACCTTGGCCAAGTCTTAATGCTCCTTTGGCTGTCTCCATCCCTTGAACAAACGACATCACTTCCTAAGTCCTCAGAGAGAGCAAAGTGAAGAGGCCTTTTTTTTGCAGAGCTGCTTGGCTCCCTTGCAAATCCTCAATATTAAATCGATTAAATTCGAGTACAGATGGAAAGCAGTACACTTCAAACAGATGATTGTTTGCCCCTTTGACAAGGAACCAGAAGAAGTATTAATGATAATGATCTTGAAACTCAGTCGTCCATTTCTGTTGAATCAGAATCTGGACCTCACATGCTGTCCCGCCAGGGTTGGATGGGAAAACAGAAACAGAGTAAAGGCTCAGTTTTAGCTGTCACATTATAGTGTTTGAAGCTATTTATTATTAGGTCCTTTGTATAAAATTAAAGCTTAATTACTTGAAAGATAATTCCATAGAATTAGCTAATTAGTTAAAGTCCCTCTGCACTCAAAAATTGGTCTTCGACAGTAGCAGGCTGTTTGCAAATTCATCTGCTGAAAGTGGAAAGTTTCCCTGACTCCAAATAAAATCTGAGTATAAGACATGTGCCTGAGAGCAGGATTTGTAATATTACAACTAGTTGAGTAAAACACCCATCAGTCCATTACATACTGTGTCTGTGTCACATTTTGATTTGCCTACATTAAAGTCCCTTAAATTTAGGGACCAAAAACTGCTAGATTAGGTCTAGGAAAACACCATAGTCTCGGTTAAATGAGACACAAATGCAATTTGGCTAGGGAATTGGTAACTGCATGGTTAGGGTTAGGGATAAAACTACTTTGTAAAGTCAGGAAAATATAGTAGTTGCGTTACTTAAAAGAAACCCACATTGACTTTTATTTGTTACAGACTCTAAAACATCTTGATTACTGCATTTGAATGACTTTTTAGATATACCAATGCAGACGAATGGCATAGGTATGGCGATGTCAATCACTTCTTTAGTAGATCCACCACTTTGGACATTTATAGTTCCCTGATGACAAAACCTGTTAACGTTGAAGATTCCTGGACTTCTGATCGAGGACCAATAATGAAGCATTTGCTAGTGAGATACCTTCAATTTGGATTACAATGAATTTTGCTACAAATATTTTGTGGTCTCCTTACGATGAACTTTGGTGATCCAGTAACTCATCATCTAGTGCTATTAGGTCAAAATGTTATTCTGGTTTATGGTACATACTTGCTAAACTAATAACAGTCCCATCAGCATCAGCTGTACTTTATGTTTAGTGTTAGCAAATGTTAGTACGCCAAAGCAGCGAACTAAAGTGGTCAACATTATGCATGCTAAATTGTTAGAATTGTCATTGTTAGCTGTGCACATGTATTCATGTTAGCATACAAATGTGTGAGCATGCCGGCACTCAAATTTTGTTACAGACACGGCTGTGCTGTCAATACAGTCTCACACCGCCGCTAGCATGGCTATAAAGTCTTGCCTTTGGGTTCAAGAAATTAATAAATTACTTGGTGATTCTAAATGAATGTATGTGTACCATAATGTGAATATTAGGAACGGAACAAATTACATCAACATATGTCCAAACATATCCACGCATGCTTTGTATCTGTTTCATGTAGGAACAGATAAATGAACTTACATGTACATGTATCGGCTAAATACAGGAAATGTTCAAGCAAGTCATCAGTGGCTATTTCTGATTTCGTGAGAAAAGAAAATCTTAACAATCTCAACAAAAGAGGCATCTGTGTTACATTTTATGTGGAAAACTTAATTTGACTTGCAGGCTGTGGGACTTAGGTTATGCAGCATGTTTGGAAAACTTGGCAGTCAGAAAATCCTCCTCTTTCCAAAGTCCTGGAAGCAGAAGGGTCCCATCAACTCCTGAGTAACGTGGCGGTGGTGATCATGTGACCACACATGCTTCCGGCTCCAAGTGAGGGGAGCGCTTTCCAGACTCCAGTGGAAAACTACTGCTGCAGCTACTGTATATCCTCCACCTCTCTCCACAACTTTCTGCTCTCTCTCTCTCCTTCTTTGTATATGTGTCTTTGAATCCCCCCCCCCTCCCCTCTTTGGCTCTTTCTCATTAGCCTGTGTCAGCATATTCTGCCAACCCATCCCCCTTTTCTGCCTTTTGAACCTTTCGTCTGGATGGAAAGACTGAGTTGAGAAGGGGGGGGGGGGGGGACTGTTGTTGGAATATGTGTCAGTTGGACAAATAGGCTCCACATGCTTGTCGACATGGTGCAGGATGTGGCACACTTTGTCTACTCCTTCTTCATCTTTTTTTTCTTTCTTTTTTTCCCCCTAAACCTCCTTCCCTATCTCCCCTAAGTAACTATCTTTTGCTCTTTTCTTTATTGATCTCATTCCTTCTCTTTATGGTGCTCTATTTTGTGCTTCTCCCCGATGTCACGACAGGCAAATTAGACTTTAGTAACGTATTACGGTGTCTGGCTTGAGTCTTAAATCCAAAGTGCACTCAGTGTGAGGCGATGTTGTAACTTAAGTTGCTAGTTTCCTGCAGCAGTGGGAATACTTCAGCTCAGTTCCTGGCAGTTTGACTTTATTCCATGGCTTATTGTGGCAATAATGCAGACCAGTAAACTGAAGAGCTCTACAAACACACTCACCTGCTCTTTTTTTTTTTTCATGCTAAGCTGATGTTCCCGGTTACATTAACAGTCAACAAGACCCGGTGTTGAGTATTAAGCCAATTTACTGGTACATACAAGTGTACTGAGGCTTTTAATGACTATCAAAACAGGAGTTCCTCGCATTCATTCACTGGTGTGTACTGGAGGGTGTTTTGTGCAACTGCCCATCTATAAGCATTTATGGCTATCTCTTTCCTTATTGATTGACTGATTTATATCGGCACTCATGCTTGAAATAGAATCCACTCCACTGCACTGAAAATGCAAAGACCTGCAGAGCACACTGACTGCATCTTCTCCTCAGCTGTGTGTGTGTGTGAAGGTTCACTAACTGTGCTTCTTTCTTTCTTTCTTCCTCATTCTATCTCTCTCTTTCCTCAGTGCCCTGCCCAACTATATCTAAAAGACGCACATCCACCCATCCTCTCTACTCTCTTCTTTCAGTGCTCCCTTGCTCCCCAATCCCTCATCCTCTTAGGGGAGCATGGGAGCATGCAGTGGAAATAACTGAGCCAATAAAGACACTGCCAGGATCCATTCCCTCCCTGTGCCTCACATAGTTACTGAGGGAGAGAAAGAGCAGTGGAGACGGGTGTAGGAGGGGGGGGGGGGCAGGGGTAGAGAAAAGTCCATCTCTAACATAGTACGGCCATGGATGAAGAGGGTGGCGGGGGATAGGAGGCGTGGGCTTGGGAGAAGATGAATGTGAAAGGATGGAGAAGGAGGGCAGGGTAGAATGAAGATGGAGAGACTCATATAGATGCAGGATAATCTGGGAGAAAGCATGTGCACACACATATGAACCCCCTCTCCCTTAATGCCTCTGCGACAAAGATTGTGGCCGGTCCTGGAGTTCCCCCTAGAGGGCTTGGCAACAGGTGCGATCCCTTCCTGTTTCCCAGCAAAAACTTGAGACTCGTGTTTGTTTCCTGCAGAAAGCTCAAGAGTCCTCAGCTGTAATCAGACTGGATTACTTGTCTGCTCATTTTTAATTAGAGGAACTGAAGAGAGCTTAAAACGAGAAGACCTACTTAATTTTAAAAGCTGTGTCCTGTTAATGAACACGGAACAGGTGCATTTAAAATAGAGGTGGCGAGCAGAGCTAAGGTTGAACAGAAGGTGAGGTGAAACTTTGAGTGCTGACAGAATAAAGCTAGTTAGACCAAGGCATCGCATCTCGTAAATCATGGAACGTTTTCAGACCACCATACGATGCTGGTTGACTGGCTCATTGATCCTCCTTTTCAGAGATGCTCCCCAGCCGAGAGCTGGAACTTGGCCAAACCCACCCACCATGCACAGTATGTGTGATTGTAATAGATCACACCATCACATACCGTACACACACACACACACACACACACACACACACACACACACACACACACACACACACACACACACACACACACACACACACACCACACACACACACACACACACACACACACACTCAAAGCCTGTAAAATTTGGCCCAGTCTAACCAGGCCGTACTCTGCAGCCTTATGTTCCCCGTCAATTTGTTCAACACCAGCCCAGACAGTGATTTGAAGTGAGGTCTATTTCGTCGGAAGCCCTTCTTCCCCCTAAGGCTCCGAATTTTTACGATTATATCTCCGTCGATCTTTCATGGCAATCTATTATTTTGTTTTATTGTCTTTTGTTTCCCCTTTTTCGTTTTTTTTTTTATGATGAAGCCTTTATTATCGTGTCTCTCAGGGTTGTCATCACAATTTAGTCCCACCAGGCAAAGATATGAATGGCTCATATGCATGTGAACTGGAGCATTTACATCAATTCTCATTGAAACTGCAGTCGCACGCAGCGCCGTGGCCTGATTTTCTTGTACTCATCGTAGAGCTGTGAAAAACTGGGAGAGAAGACAAATCTGTTAACCATATGTAGCTCTTGGGAAGCATCTGAAACAGCATCCTTTCATGTATAATACAGGGACTTTCAAAATAATTGCATCTTTCTTGTCAAACCTTTCTCTTCTTCTCCATCTGTCGCGCACAAACACTCAGAGCACCTTTGAAGGAAAGGTCTAGTAATTATCATCGCAATTCTCCTCTGCATTGGCACGTTTTGATCTGAGCACTGTAGCAGCAGAAAACTTTGGCAGAGAGATTATCTCTCCTTCGCAATCGGGACATTTATTGATGATGGCAAAGTGGAACACATAAATAGCTACAAGTCGATTATGATAAGAGAGTGTTTGTAAAGCATCAAAAAAGAGGTGTACCTGAAAGAGTGTTTATGTGTTTGTTTGCATGGGGACATCTTGTGCGTTATGATGTTCTGAACTTACAATTACTATGGCAACAATGACATCTTTCTTACCAAGGTTGAGGGGCTTTGAGCTGATGCATTTTATCTTTTAATTATACATGAGTAAAACTTGAATGGATGGAGAGGAAAAAAGGTTGTGAGTGATAATACTTTTAAAGTTTTTATCTCTGAAATATTTAACTCTGAAGACGTATGTTTAAATTCAAGTCGTTTGAATTCTCAACTATGAATTTGATAGATTGCCAACTTAAAAAATTTTATTCAGTCAAGCAGAAGATGAAAGCTCCTGATATTTGAACCCATCCTCGCACTGCAAACGGCAGCATTGGTCGATCACTGAAGGGTGTTAAAACATCCTATATTTATGTTTATTGCTTCCCCTAGTGGTTGTAGTCGTTAAGACTGGAGCAATAGAGGAAATCCAGTGATATGTATGAAGAGTCTCAAAGTCCCCATAGAGAGGCAAGTCAGGGCTGGTTGGATGTCCTGCATGAATCCAAAAGTCCCTGTTGGCTTGCTTTAACACATGTATGTTTTTTAACCTGCGTCACGAACATAACGTAACATAGCTACGTACAAAATGTACTTATGCTAATCCAAACTGTGATCTTTTCCTAAACTTTACCAACTACTTTGTGGCTTAAATCTAACCATACTGCAATAGTGTCACAACCATGTTTTTTTTGTTTTGTTTTTTACCATGGTGACAATGGTTTAGTATGCTTGTTAATGGTACTCTTTAACAGTGAAATGACCGACTCTTTCATTTTGCTCCTACAGAAGTCACTTAAAAAGCTCATACATGTCGTTTTGGGAGTCAGTGGAAATCAACCCTTTGTATAATTTTGTTGTGAGAATGTGTTTCTATACTCACACGAGAGTCTACTGCCATGTTAGCTGCTCTTTTTCAGAGCAGCTCTGTGAGAATGTATTCAGGCATAGCAGTGCTTAGAGCTACATGCTACATGTCATAAGGTCTAAATAATATAAAAACAAACCTGATGTGTAGCACCTATACAGTCCATTAATCTCATTTTCTAATGAGCACTAAGCACAAAGTACATCTGAGGGCGATATGCTTCTTAGCCCTGAAGGAATTTGGACAAAAACTAAAGCCAGGAGGGTTGAACAGAGTGCTTAGGATTCATCCTCTGGGGCACCATGGATATTTGAAATTCCATGGTAATACATCTCTAATTTGTTGACATGCGGTAAACAAACATCTCCATCCTTGTAGCCATTTTCAAAAAAATGTTTGAATTTAGTTCAGATCAAAAACGAGGTGAAGTTTTGAAATATCAAAATGGTCTAGTAACCTTCAGACTCTAAATTTCAATATGGAAAATGTCAAACTTCAACATCGTGGCTGTAAATATATCAGATGACTCCAGTGACTAGAATTTTTTTTTTCTTCTTTTAACCATTTAACTTAAGCTGCAAGAGATTTCAAAGAGGGGAATACAAATTTAACAAATTCTGATTGTCGCCTTTCTTTACTTCCATAGCGCGTCACCAGCACATACAAATACTCATACACACACACTCGCACACACATGCAAGCACACACACACGCACACAATTGTCAAATGTCCAGATGTGTCACATGCAATTGTCCAGATGTCCTGCAGACAGTGTCAGACAAACACAGACAGGCAGTCACAGTGACATCTGGATGACCTTGTTTCCATCAGTTTTCTTAGCTTAAAATGGTCTCCTCCAGGTGAGCATGTAGTTCAAAGCATTTTCAGCAGTACAAGCCAGCTGCAGAAGTCATTGATGACTTTGAGTGGATGCTACTCAGACTTTTTTTTTTAACTTGTTTTTACTGGAGGTTAAAGCTAATGAGAGAGTGAAAGATAATGACTTGGTAGAGAAGTTGAACTCTCAACAGAGGGCACAAATAAATATCTCGAAGATGTGAGCACACTTATGGACTCATTCAGCCATACCAGTGGGGGGAAGCATGCATAAATCAAATGGCAAAGTGATATTTACTCGCCTCCTGAACTATTTACTTACTGACAATAAAGGTGGAATTTATGTGGCTGTTAGGAGGAGTGTTTCTGAATGGTCAGGGGCTGCAACCAAGGCCACTTTATGGATTGGATGCAATAAAACCCAGTGATAAAACAATATGGAAGCTGTGGACCTGGCCTTCAATCATAGGTAAGTATGATAAGTAAGTTAATTAATTTTAATGGAGTAAATTATTCTCCATAATGCACCAGCTGGGTCACCATAATCTGTATTTCTTGTCTAAATACAGAGTCTAAACCCAGACAGGATGGAAGCGAGTCTTCTTTACCCCTCCAGGATGCCATGAATCAAACACCAAGAGGAGATGGAGGGAAGAGGGGGAGAAGTGGTTGATTGGTGTGGAGGGTAAAGAGAGGGTACAGGCCTGGAACAGCTTGACAGAGAGATTTGAGAGATGCCCCAGGCATTTTTTTTTTTTTTTTCCAGTGCTGTGGACAAGGTGATGTCACCACACATTTCACTCAGGGATCTCCCAAAGAGGGGAGAGGAGGGGAGGGGAGGGGAGGAGAGGAGAGGAGAGGAGAGGAGAGGAGAGGAGAGGAGAGGAGAGGAGAGGGGAGGGTAGGGGAGGAGAGGAGAGGAGAGGAGAGGAGAGGAGAGGGGAGGGGAGGAGAGGAGAGGAGAGGGAAGGGGAGGTTTAACCAACATTTGAAAAGAAGACAAGCAGGAGGAAAAGACCAGATAGTGAGAGGAAAAAGTAAGAAGAAACCAAGAGACAGACATTGAAAAACACACGGTGAGGGTGTGAGAGGGAGGAAGACACTGGGGATTTAAGATTGTGCAGCAGAGAGTGGGGAGGGGAAAAGTTGGACACGGACAATCTTGCAGCAACTTTTTTTTTTCCTTCTTTCTTCTCTGTGGAGGAAGAAGCCTCGAGGAAGCAAAAAAAGTCAAGGGGACAAAGAACACACAGGATTACATTTGCATTTGCAGCGTCCTGCAAGACGGATACACTAATTCACGGATTAATGTGGTCGCAAAGTTGTGGATTTATCCGTAGTTGAAAGGTATGACTTTTATTGTGAAAGCGATGTTTTTGCCGGTTAAAAACAAGATTAAAGTTTCAGAAGTTTTTTGGGGTTTTGCCAAAGTAATGTTGCTGCATCAGCTGTAATGTTTGTAAAGTGAAAGAAAAGTTAATGAAAGTTTTGCAGTAGGGTTATAGTGCAACAGGTTAAGACTGCTTGACACGTTTCATCACGTGGAATATCACAGACAGCAGTGACCAAATAAACACCACAAACTCCCTGTGAACTCACTGCTTAGCTGAAGTATTATAAACGTACTGTCTCCCAGTAGAGATCATTAAAATATGTATCTCTTCAGTGCTTCTGACACACAATATTGTGTTTCATTGTTAGATTTTGAGAAACTTTTATTCCCATACTAGATAGTATAGCTGCTGGCAAAAAAAAAATAAAAAATGATGCTGATTTTCCTTTCATATCCAAGCCATGCCTGGACCCCACATTCAACGTGCTGAGCTGTTACTGTAAATCTTTGTGGTGCGCATCCAACCCCTGTGGCATGGAAAAGCCTGCTAACAGCGCTCTGTTCTTGGATCTGATACATGCATATCAGCAAAGTGGTGTATGAGCGAAGCATTGCACTGATCTCAAGTCTCCGAAATCTTCAACTTCTTCCCTCAACCTGGGAAAGAAAATGAAGTCCAGATGAGGAACATTGAATGCCACAGTCACATCTGCTTTGCTCATTATTCAGTTATCCCATGTTTGCTGGTTTCTGCATCCTGTGCTGTGCACCCCAACTCCCCCTCGCCCCCTCCATCTGGTCTAAACAGGTCAGTTTTAAACATTTTCCATGCTCACCTGCAGTAAACAAGTGGAATATTTTCTTGAAGGGTAATTTTAACAACAGAAATATGATCTATGAATGACATTCCAAAGCTTAGAAATCCTTGCATGCAGCAGTACCTCCAGGGATACTTTCTCACCCTGCAGTAATGGGCTCTGCTCTCTCTTCAGACCCTGGGGAATGTGGCCTTGTTAATGTTAAGAATTGCTGCCCTTGGAGCTAACTACACAGAAAGTATTGCTCACTTAATGTGCTGCAGGCTGCCTATGCAATGTGTTGCTTTAGGCCACGTGGTATCTGCTTCACATACTGCCTCCAATTCCGGCCGGTGCTGTGGGCCCCGCAGCCAAATTGTAATATTCACTTGAGTCTTTGGTCAGTCATGTCATCGGTGAAGTGAACATGAAGCTATCATAAATGCAAAGTCAAGCTGAAGAAAAGCTGCAGGTCATCTGCTCGCCAAAGGCTGACTCATCCATGCAAAGCCTCAACTCAGGGGCCAACCAGGTCATGTCATCAAAGTGGGCCTCACTTTGCATCATTACTTGTGTTAGTGGAGCAAAAGTGTCCATGGCATTGGAGTTTCCAGGTAGCCCTGAGCAGATGAGTCAGGAGAGTTGTGTGTATTTGACACTCCCTATTTCTGCTGGCCTGCTCCTCTTCACAAATATTCAAGTAAAGACCTTGAACACTGCCCAGAATGTAAGACTAGTAAAAACTTGCCTCAGTCGCTCTCAGGAGTCATACAGGTTGGGATATTGCCTTTGGTAGTCTGGATGTTTCTATTGCTCCAGGTCAGTGGATATCTGGAGTGTGTACTAGAGCCTCTGGACTTTAGTTACTTCAATAAACTCCTAATTCCCCATTGTAACCGGTCTGCAACGTGCTCTCAGGTTTGGCATGTCTGAAGTTTTAAGGTTCAGGAAACAGCTAAACTTATTTTGGGAGTGTCTGACAAACATCAGGCAGCGTAATGACTGATCTAGACACGCTTTATTTTTGCCATGTTAGTAGCATGGCTTTGTGAGTTTGTGAGTCCATCACCAGACCAGAATATATCAACAACCTTTTTGTGCACAGAAATGCCCGTCAAAAGATGAATCTTCATGGTTTTGTGAGCCTCTGACCTTTCATTAGCAGCACATGCAGGTGAGGGCTTTCACTTATCCTTCGAAATAACAACATCTATCAGGTGGATTGGCACAAAATTTGACACGGATGTTCACCTTTCCCAGATGATGACTTGCATTGATTTTGATGATCCCCCTGTCTTTTAGCGCCACCATTAGGTTCACATTTGTCATTTTGAGCAAAATGTCTCAACAATTATAGGATGAATCACCATCAAATTCGGTACAAACATTCATGTTACCCCAAGACAAATTCTAATTATATATAGTGACCGACTGACTCTTCATCTAGCGCCATCATCAGGCCAACATTTATTTTCTTCCATCAGGATCGTCTCCATGTTATGGTTCGTGCTAATTCGCAAATGCTGACATCCTAAACTAATATAATAAATATGGTAAACATTAAGCCGTCTTACTTGCTTCACAGCACTGTCAATATGAGTAAATTAGCATGCTGGCATTCGCATTTTCCTCAAAGCGTTGCTGTGCCCAAGTTCAGCCTTTCAGCGCTGCCAGCATGGCTTTAGACTCTTTAGTCTTGCTCTTAAATCCCTTATTCTTTTCAGGAATGCAGGGCTGTCTACAGCCCAACGATCATTTTTCTTGTCTCACAATAAGAGTAAACCCCACTCCCAACAACAAGCACTCAACAGAGTTGATTTACAGCATTTTGCAAACAGCAATTGACTTGATGATTGCCTTCTCCAGTCTTACTTACTTCTACAGTGCATAGTGTAACATTTGCTTTTACAACTATGTGTGTGCCTGTGTGCATAAATATCTCTATCTGTCTGTAAGTCTGACTGCCTGTTCAGTGTCTCTGACCACATCTCTATCCCTTTGGCTTTCTGTAGCTCACATGCTGTACTGTATATGAATGTGCTTATATGTCAATGGATGTGTTCGTGCATATCTACCTGTCCACTTATAATTCAGACCCTCTGTTTCATGGCTAAATTCAAGCCAACTTTTACAGCACTTCCTCTGATCAAAGATGACTCTCCGGAGGATTCAGTCAGGGTCACAACCTGGCTGACCAATCAGTTGGTTGCCGAGCAGCAAAAAAAGCTCTTGGGTATGCGTTTGTATTTATGAGATAGCGCAGAGTAGATTGGAAGCAGATAGCCTATGAAGGAGCCGCCTATCAATCTTCATGCTGCAGGATGCTGGAAGAGACAGCTGGAAAAGCAGTGAGCCCTCAGATATTACATGACTGACACATTTATGCCGGATTCTCCCATTTAAACAGATGCAGAGTATTCTAAACAGTGGGCCACTGGTTCACTGTTATTTAATCATCCATGTCTGGGTGGCTAATAAGCAATTCTCTTGTCAGGCCATCATGAGGACATCTTTCATTTAAATCTGTCAGGGTGTGTTCCTCTAAACAAGCTTGTGTTGGGGCTGTTGTTCCATCTGTAAGCAGTGGCAATGATGATGAAATGTGTGACAACAAAAATTGCAAAACACTGAGCACAAATTGCCTTCCATTGTTATGGAGGACAGTATTAGTGACTCTTTTGTCAGTGTGTTCAAGCCCTGAAGAGTCCTGGAACTGAGAACTGCACTGGAAATAGAAAACAGATGGAAGGTCCTGACCTACCACCAAAAATGACTCCGAGAAGCATCAAGCAGCTCTGTGTCTTCAGGGGAGACACACTATTGTTAAAAAAAAAGATGAGGCCAAAACGTCCAAGCTGAGAAGAAGAATGAGGGCTGTGTTGTGATTGCGAATGTTGGTCATCACTTCTGTCGGCCAGCTCTTGTCTTCAGCTTTTAGGGCTGGAACACTTTCAAATCTGTTATTGTTTTCCTTCCTGTATTGGCTCCCTACGTGTCCTATCACTCACAGGCCTGCTTATCGGGCTCGCGGCCAGCCCAGCGGCCAAGCCCAGTGGCCTAACTCCATCCTGGCTCTATCTGCTGTAACAAGCTGTGGATGCGGTGCAGAGAGAGGAGAAAGAGAGACATCCATGGCAACACATATTAGGAAGTCCATTAAGTTGTCTTGGATTATGGTCAGATAATATTAGCATTGAGCTGTAACTTTTCCTTCAGCCTTTGCTTTGCGGACTGTGATGCATTATGTATTATGTACTGTGTGAAATTTCTTATTATTGTGATCATGTGGCATGAAGCCTATAATAATGGCTGCAGCCACAGAGCGCTTCAACACAGCCGTCTAAAGCTTTGATTAACCTCCCACCCTCCAACGCCGGGAGAAAACTTGCACTATTCTTTAAGCTGTTCGCCGCTACTTTTACGTAAATTGTGTCAATGTTATCAGCGGCAGCGCACACAGATAATCTGTACCATAGCACGATTCAACCGCATCTTGCAAAAATGTTGCTTCTTCCGTAAATTGTAAAAAAAAAAAAAAAAAAAAAAAAAAGGACAGCAACTACATTAACAGCCCCCAAAATTGAATGCATTATTTATTGTGTGGGGAATGTTGACCTGTCCTTGTTATTCCAAAACATAATTTGTAACACTGTTCTCCACCACATTGTCTATTAGCAGCTTGCAGACAAGCCGTTCAGGTCAGGCTGCATAGTATTCATGCTGTGTCCTCGGCCGAGCCGGAGCGCCACATTGTGTACCCCCAAGGGAGTGTGGGGGTCATTTCTCCTGGCAGACGGGACAGGTGTGTGTACAGAGACACAGTCTGCTCGCCTGCCTGCCTTCAGGGCCCTGCTGTACCTGTAAACACTGCAGAGTTATGGGGTCCTCACACAGGCTGAGGGCAAGTCCAGGTCAGCTGGATGTGTTCATGTGGAGTGGGCGGTGTTGGTGTGTGTACGTGCGAGCATTCTTGTGTGTGTTTATGAATGAGGGGTTGCAGTTAGAAAGAGGGACTGCAGAGACTATATATAATGATTAGTTACACGTGGCGTGCATTTTAATCTGTGCATGACTGTGTGTGTGTGTGTGTGTGTGTGTGTGTGTGTGTGTGTGTGTGTGTGTGTGTGTGTGTGTGTGTGTGTGTGTGTGTGTGTGCTTGTTGTTGGGCCACATGGAAGCATCTGGTACAACACAATCATGGCTCCAGAGGAATAGTCTCCAGATGTGTTTGTGTGTTTTGGCCCCCCTGTCTGTTTGACTCTGGACCCACCAGCCTGCATGTAAATCCTCTTTCTTTCAAGTGTGCATTTTGCTTTGTTCTCAGGAGTACGTGTACTTTCTTTTTTGATTAAAGTGTGGCTTTTAATTGTTTTTGTTTTTTTTAATATATATAAATGGTCATGTGTATATGGATATAAGTGTACTTCCCTGGATATATTTACATACATGTATGTCTATGTGTGCATGTGTAGCAGCTGCCCAGTCAAAGGCCAACCAGATGGACAGGATAATGACTATGATCAGACTTTATAGAGTTACACTTCTTAATGAGGGACATTCTGGTTAATTCATATGCCATTAACAAAGCCCGCATCATACCACATAATTAACACATCAACAGTGACTGACTCATAAATATACATCAATGTCTATTTAGGACTCAAAGCGTAATGTGCAGCTGTCGGCAGAGTGGGCAGACTAGGCGGCATGCTGACAGAATGGAGGAAGGATTACACTTTTCTGACTTTCCATTTTTCTGTTTGTTCATCCATCAGCTGGTGGCAGAGGTCAAGTGAGGTGAGGTGAGGTGGTGCTTTCGGAGGAGTGAAACCATGTGGCTTCTATTCTCCTCTCTGGCGCTGCTGGCGCTCCGCTTCGGATCATGTGACCCTTCCGTGTCAGAGCAAGGTGAGTCACCCTGCTACGGTTTTGAGTTGTAGTTTTGTGTATGTAATGAAATATAAAAGGCTCTGTGAAACAACAACAAAAACCCACATAGTGTCAGATTGATAAGAATATCATATCTAAAGCTACGGCCATCCGCTGGTTAACTTGGCATTAAGACTGTAAATAGGGGAGAAAAGCCTGGCTCCTCTAAACCTCTCATCTTTATGCTAAGCTGACCAGCTGCTGCCTTTATATTTATTGGAGCCGTATTAGAGTAGTATTAATCTTTTTATCTAGTTTTCTGCAAGGGAGAGAATAAGCACATTTTCCAAAATGTAATACTATTACCTCAACAAACAAAGAAAAGAGTTAAGACAATAAAGACATTTCTTCCAAACTGAAACTTAATGCAACACATTAGTAGCCACTGTTGAACTTCACTAAAGTCCTTTATTTACATTATTCCAACATTATTGCTTCCTGCCATAAAAGCTGTGAACCAAACTGCTACTAAACAGCAAAGGCCACAAAAAAAATTGCTAACTGACCTCAACAAACTGCTTGTTCGAAAAGTCCCTGAGTCTTCATTGAAATGCTAAAAAGACAATAAAGTCCAAGCACTCCGGAGCTGAAGCAATATTTTTGCAAGTCACAAACTGTTGTGACTTTTTCAAATTTTCAAGCTGGAGTTGTGGACCCGTCACACTTTGAAAACCCTCTGAAGTTGATGAAACTGTGCTCGTCTGCGTGCGCGTGCGTGCGCGTGTGCGTGCGTGTACGTGCGTGCGTGCGCGTGCTTGCGTGCACATGCGTGCGTGGGTGTGAATTGATTGGCGTGTGTGATGAGGTCCAATGCTAAAGTGAAAGCAGTGTAATTATAGCTTATGTGCGTTTGAGGCGGTCGGCTGTTGGTGGCAGTGTGGTTAGATCGCGGCGAAGAGGCGTGTATGTTTACCATGTGCAGTTTTGTTCCTCTTCATGGGCCATCAACCATTCAGGGCTTGTGTATTTGCGGAGGAAAGACATGTTTGAATGTGTATGTGACTGCTGAAATGCTACTTTGTCTGTCTGCTGGTGTGTTGGAGAGAAGGTGCATGTATTACTATTTGTATCCGTGTGTGTGTGTGTGTGTGTGTGTGTGTGTGTGTGTGTGTGTGTGTGTGTGTGTGTGTGTGTGTGTGTAACAGAAACAGACAGCCCAGAAATCAAGAGGCAGAGACATGAAGAGAAATCTCTTTTATTGCCTTGTTTTTATTTATTTATTTTCTTCTGAACTGTCATACTCTCTCGTCTCACTGTCACTGTGTTCTCGGGGACCGGCTCTGTGATATCACTTGGGGGACCGAGCAATCCTCCATAGCTGGCAGAGCTCTGAAGGGAGCTTTGTGGAGGAGGGGGTCCCCTTTGGGAGACCCAAGTCAGAGCATTTCAGATGAGACTGAGTCAGCTCGCAGCTCCCTTGAGTCCTCCCCTCCAGTGGGTTGAAGAAAGTGCTTTCTCAAGTGCAGCTATAACACTCTGTAACAGCAAGCACCACACACGCACACACACACACACACACACACACACACACACACACACACACACACACACACACACACACACACACACACACACACACACACACACACACACACACACACACACACACACACACACACACACACACACACACTATTCCTCTGACGCATCCAGATCACTACTTACCAGTAATTTGCTGACATTACAGCAAGAAAGCTGGTTTAAGTAAAACTAGTGTGGAAGAGTGGAGCTGGATGATTGCATTGCAGATCTACAGTGTATCACACAGAGAGACTACTGAATTTTTCTGCCTTTGGTCAAGTGTTGTTGTTTTTTTCTGCCCTACAGACCCTTTGCAGTCTGAAGTAAAGGATTTATGTATTGATTTGTTTTGACTCCGTTTCCTTCCGTCTGTGTCTGAGCTACAGTATGTTGTATGCTTTCTAGTGCCAATGAATTTTTGAAGTACAAGATATTCATTAATACTAAATAAACAGATTATTCTACATACTTTATTACTTTATATATAAGTAAGGGAAAAAGACATTTAAAAAAAACATAACGGGGCATCTTGATGTTGGGGAAGGGAAGAAGAGTTGGATTACTTTATTAAATGGTGACTGTTTTCTCTAAGGTTTGAAGAAGCATTCATGGTTTCTTGACTGCATGCTACAGCTTAGCAACGCATCCCTATTAATCACCTTATAAAGTTGACTTGGCAATCATATTAGCAAACCCAGCATCCAGCAGACTTGGAGCGAAAATTTGCATTTACTTTGAGTTATTTTTCTGGCCACCTGATGAACCTGCCTGTGAAAAATGTCTTTTATCGCTAGCTTTTTTTTTTTTTCTACTTTATCCTATCCTTTAAGTTGATTACAGTTTGAGTGTTGAGAGCCATGAAACCAAACCTAAAATTATTGGAAGAGCTGACAGGAACTGCAGTGTCAGGTTCTAATTTTGGGCTCGTTTCCATGGTTTCCATGAGTGACCCCCCCCTATCACGTTACATGAGCAGTAGTCTTTTGATCCATTTTTAATATCAAAACATTGAGCTATGCAGCTTTAAATATTCATTTCATGCTGTCTTGAAGCATGAGTACTCCCATCTTTACTCCATCTGTACATTTAGGTCTTCTGGTCAACCTTCAGAGTGTGACTGCTGGCTAGTTTTTTGGTAATAACAAACGGTGCTTGGCTGTAATGTTTATACTCTCTGCAGGAACAAAGTGCATCGGGAGACCCATCAGAACTGCTTGCGAAAAGCATAATGAGGGCACCAAAACTTTCAACATCATTAACTCAGTAGTTAGGAATGTTATATCGGATCCCATGGCAGTGCTGCACAATGCATAAAAATGACCAGTAAATGAAAAATGTGGTCAGGCTAATGATTGAGAATGTTGAAATAAATGTTACATGTTTTGAGCTTATGCTGGAATACTTTAGGTGTCTTTTACCCTGTTCTCTGATGAACTTATCCAGGGTCATTTATCAGTATGTATATGCACAAGCACTGGCAAGCAAACAAACACACACACACACACACACACACACACACACACACACACACACACACACACACACACACACACACACACACACACACACACACACACACACACACACACACACATATTAACACATACACAGGATGGCCGACATTCTGTCAAACAACACAATCTCATCTGTCCAAGTTTATTGCAATGAAAAGCTTGTAAATGTGTGTCATGAGTCAGTTTGTATCCTTGTGTGCTTGTGAGAGCATATTGAAAGTGGGCCAGAGGCCTGCAAGGGGAAAATGAGTGAGCTCATCCCCCCGAAGTGCTGCGTTTTAAGTCTTTCCACTCCTCTGTTCTACAATTTTATCTCTGGAAAGGAACCAGTAATGTTCTCTCTGGTCTGCCTCATTTGCCTGACAGGGCAAGTCTGTTTCTTTCCGTCTCAATCCCTCCTTCTTTGCATCACCCGCTCAGTTTGTCATGTTAACCATACGTAGGCTTCATTTATTGAACTGAATCATGTACTACATCACACAGCAAGCTGCCCTCCTCCCCATATGTTGCATGTCATTAAGAGAACAAGGATCTCTGAGTTCAACTTTCTGCTGATCAGCAGTCCACTCCAATTATCTTGTAAAACCACACTGTAAAGGACATTCAATGCCTCCCATAACCCTCTCTCATTCCAAACCGCACAGGGATTCTCTGACACTGTGAGCACACTTCCGTCCTATTCCCTTTCACGAAAACACGCTGCCAAGTTTCTGCTTCTACAGAAACAACATTAAAACTCAGACCTGACCACAACAAGGCGGTGGTAGATCAGGCTGTTGACGCCACAACCTTCTGAAGTTGGTTAAATATCACTCAAAATGCACAAAAGGTCCAACATGACTTATTTTATTTAGGATATTGCCGCACATCAGCTACAGCTGAGTAGATAATGTACATACACATAGTTATGTGTCATAATGAATGTCTGGGTGGTATGTTTGCCTACTCATGGACCTGGTACAAGTTGTATTTGAGTCTGTATGCTGATGCATTTACAAAAATCTAATCATTCAGGTGTGCCTGACACATTTGATTTATACACCTCCCGAGCTAAATGTAAGTGTGTGTACATCAAACAGTTGTGTTTTACCTCTCTAAAGACCTTAAATGTCCTGACTTCTTATCTTTGGCAAGGTGGAGGCTTGGGGGAACACTCTCAGCAGTGTGCTGCATGACTGCCAGTGTGGTATCATTACCTGCTTTGGCAAGACTCAAACGCAACCCATCAAAGAGGAAGTGAACCCAGCCAAGACCATCCAATCTCTTTAAAGCTACATGCAGATACTAGCAGGATCCTGGAGTGGAACTCATACTTTGTGCTAATTAGCTTGTCAACAAGCAAATGCTTTCCTTTGATCCCAGCTTGAGAGGAAATGGGGATCAAGTTACGCAGTGTCCTCTGCCAAAGTGCCAAAGTGCCTGAGTGTGCAACAGTCCACTAAAATATCATCCGTCCTCTGAGTTATGTGGAAGTAGTGTGTTTCTCCCATGAGGTGGAGTAAAAGTCTGACACTTTATACAAATAAACACAGCATTTAACGTGATTCACAGCTTTCCAAAAACATAGTACATGTTTAAAAAGTTGTTCACCAATGAGATTTAACCATATTGAAACACAGATTATGGCCTGTCAAGCTAGTGTTAAAGGAATAGAATAGGACTGTTTTGTTGGCCTTGTTCCTGAGTCTCACTCTAGACTCTAGACACCTGTGTTGCTATCTACTGCATATACACCAGGGCCGGACAGTAATGCTGTTTGACACATTGTTTTATCTTTTTACGAATTTCTGTTGTTCAAATTAGGGATTTCAAGTGAACTGTGAATAATTTACCAAACCATGGCATGTTTTTGTCTTTTTTTTTAAAAAAAAAAACACCTTTTGTTTCATGCAATGCATGACAGTGGAACACATAAAACGATTTGATTATTAAATTGTAATAATTTAATCAGGGACGTCGCATTCATTCTGCTGTTTCTGAGGGTGTGTAACACCTGTTCCTATGGTGGCAAATTTACATTCTACAGTGCAGATATTTCCATTGCTTTAATGCATTTTTTTTTCTCGCAATAATCATCTATATTCAATGATTTCCCCAGATTACTCATCTAAAGTAGGATAGTCAGATTTCAGTCACAACAAGTTCCTGCAAATGTTTCAGAATAAAACCCTCGTATAGCAATGAAGAATTACTGTCTACTGGAACGCTAGGGGGATTTTCACTTAAAACATATAAAGGAAATGTTAAGTTTATATTAACACGCAATGCTGTAACTTTGCAGGGCAAATGGTATCAGATGGAAATGAGGCATCAATTCACAATAAATGTCAATGTGACAACTTGATGATTGGATCTTCATGCACTTAAAACAAAATGTAAATACTGTTCAACCAGATCAAGAGAAATGGGAAAATGTTATTTCCTAACGTCGAGAGAAAAAAAGTGTTCTTCCGGCATGACACCTATTAGCAAGACATTGTAGAAACCTAGCATATGGCTGGCTCATGAATGGAATGCTAAAGGGGTTTTAATTTGAAATGATAGATTTTTAATGTGAAACAGAAAAAGGAAGTCACTGCATTCTGCCAATCAGCGACTTAACTTTGATCACTCAGTCACTTAGGCTGCCAGGTTAAGTTTAGCTGTACTTCATCAGTACGAGCTATTGTCATCTTAATGCTTTTATGTTAGTATACTAAAGTTTCAAGTAAAAAAAAAAAAATCACATTATTCTCCACAAATGCTCTACCATACTATAGTAAAGCCCTCTACTGAAATGCCAAGTAGCTAAACCTGCCCAGCTGAGCATGTTAAAAGCTGGAACAGCTCAGACTAATGGAAGTCATTTAATGCAGAGAATGAGCTTTACAAGCTGAGATGTCCTGAATCATATTTACATTAAAAGATGCCTCTTAATTTCCTATTTTTTTGGATAGAATACCGCCAGCTGTTCCCAGCATCGTCTCAGAAAAGAAACACACTGTTTAGTTCCGTGCTGTTTAGTTCCCTTCTCTCCACACTCCTGTGTCCCTTCTTCCTCGTCTCTCCACCTTCTTCTGTCTCGTGTTGTTTAACTTTTCATTGCACTGCCCACTTGCCTGCAGCCGGGATCTATCCACTTCTGACAAAAGCCTTCATCTTGATTGTGTCTGATGGAAATGGGGCGGTGATAAAAAAAAAAAAAAAAAAAACACACAACAAGAAAAAAGAAAGCAGAGTTTACGGCGACGAAAGGTACGGTAGATCTCGCCGTAGACTTAAAAGAACCTGTGAAGAGAAATGAGAAGAAAAACTCCTAGGGTATGCGTGCGCGCAATGCGCTTTGTGCTGAGTCAGCGGATAAGGTTTCAGGACGGACCAATCAACATATAAATACAGTATGTGTGATTGTGTGTGTGTGTGTGATAGAGAGAGAAAGAGAGAGAGAAAAGGTGTATAAAGGCAGGATGTAAGTGAGAGTATCAGAGGGAACAGAAGACTCTAAACCAGTGCTTGATACTTTTTCCACTGTATGCAGTTTCCTCGACTTTTCATCTCAAGTTTATCTCAGCTTCCCATAACACCACTGTTTGACATCTCTTTCCCACTCCTTGATTTGTGCTTGTTGACAGCAATAAGAGAATGACACACTGACTGCTCAGTGTGTCATTCAGGCTGACAGGCTGAAATGTGCTGCGCCTTAAAACCCACTCTTTGTATTTTCAAAGATGAGAGGGAACCGCAAGGTGTCAAGCGATCTTGATATTATAGGTGATGAAGCGCGAAAAGGAATTTAATTATTTTTTCTTTTTTTGAGCTGGCGTCCGTGAAATTAAATTCCTAACTCTTAATTAAACACAGCTGGATCTTATTTTCACTAATTATATTAATCTGTTTCACCTCATTTCGGAGCGACGTCTAGCCTGGATAACAGTTAATTTATGGTCAGAGACAGTAGGTTGCCATAGCATGCTTCAAGGAAACTCTCCATGCAGTGCACTGACCGTTGTTTTCCAAAAGACGTTCTCAACAACTTTACAAGTGTCGAAGAAATAAAGCTTTTTCTTCAGGCTTTCTTCTCAGGCTCGTTCAGCCTTTGTCTCATCAACAGCAACAATCAATAGTGTCCTTCAGTCAAACCCTACCTCTGAAGTAGCACCTATTTAACTTTATATTCCTGTGTACACAATTGACCAATTGCTCCTTTTACTTATCGTTGCTGCTCCTATCAAGCTTTGTATTCTCAAACCATACTTATATGGTTTGCAGTGATACTAGTGGCCCATTTAACATTTGAATTTTGCATTAAGTTTTGAAACAAGGATTTGCCTTCCAACAGATGTAAATAAAAGTATACAGTCAGATTAAATTGTTGACATTTTCAATATAGTTGAACAAGTAAACATCTGATCCTCTGCTGGAAACAGGGGCTACAGATAAAGGTGGTATGCTCAAACGAATGACATAAATCTGACATTTTGAGGTCATTTACACAATTGAAATAAATAACTATAATATTATGAGGAAAACTCTTCAACAACTTGTAACTTTTCAGCAAGCTGATGTCAGTAGCTGGTGGAAAAATATTCAAAACCCCTGCAAGAAGAGTAGCAAGGAAGAGGGCAATTCTAGCTTCTGATTGACAAAGTGATTGAAAAAGTTATTGGCAAAACATTTTTTGTGTGTTGTTCAAGTGTATCACCTTTATCTGCAGGCATATTTTCAAACAGAATCGAATGTGTTCTTATCCTAATATTTCAAAAGAGCCCACACTTTCCATGGGATGGATATATTTTTACACTGCTACTCTTTACTCTTGGTAAAGGTGATAAAACTCCGAATCATCGGGCAACACTGAATGAGATTCAATTAAAAATATCTAACCTTCAGCTTCATCATAAGGCAAACATTCACGATTTAAAATATGACTGACAGCCACACAGCTCAAAGAAAATCCTTCAGTTTAACTTTTGGTCAACACAGGACCCCACCTACTTCCTCTGCAGTCATAGTAAAAAAGTAAGAAAACCTTCCTGAAACACAGCCCAGTGGAACATCTTGCTCGGGGCCCAGGTCCTTGGCCCCAAAGAGATCAATTAACTGTGGATCATAGTGATTCACAGGGTCCATGTCTACCTCTACTAGCCCGGTTTTTCAACACATCTCACATCTCCCCCCCTGTAGTCAGGGAGGCCGCCCTGACAGGCAACACTTTTCTCTGCAACCTCCCCTGACAGGGTGAGAACATATCCATCAAACAGAGGCTACCGCAACAGACAAGCCTGATGCTAGACAACCTGTCAAACCGGGTTGTGTTCCACTCTGCACAGCTTTGCCCTCATTTCATCTCGCTCACTGTTTTACGCTCCTTTTTCTTTGAGGGGACGGGGGCTTTCAATCCTCCCCACCAACTCCCTTTTTCTAACTTCCAGATCAATGTCTCTGTATGTATGTTTAATGTTGCTGCTTCTTTCTCACACAAACTGTCTGAATCGCTCAGCAGCGACTGTCAAAGGTTACAACTCTCATCTCTTTGTGCTTGAAATATGGCACATTCCAGGGGTTTTATTGTTCGCATACCCACTTTTTGACTTCTTTCTGGCCTAACCCTCTGTGCCATCCTTTTGTTTCCACAGATGTTCAGTGCCCGTCCTTACAAGTGGATGGCTGGAAATTTCCTCAGACGGCCAGGCACAATATCACTGGTGAGAAGACTCAACTCTCAAATACAAATATTACTGTCCAAGTTTTTTGTATGTGGGTGTTGACGAATACCCTTTGTTGCCAGGTTTTAATCTCGTGAGGCGATTCTCCCTGCTCAAGAGCGCCGATGTCAAGAAGATCCGCAACCCCCGAGGACCCGTCATTCTCCGCCTGGGCAAAGCGACCTTCTTACGACCCAGCGAGTGAGTACACTGTACATCTCTATCACTCCGTCTCGCTCTTTTTTCCCTACCACCTACAGACAAACACAACTCGCATGAACACTACTTCTCGCAATTTTCATCAGGGTTTTCATCTTTCTGTAGGCCTATGTCTACCGTCTCTTCCTTTTCTTGTGACGTCTTAGCAAAAAGATAGACTGATCATCCTGTAGCTATTCAACCTCTGAACCATCACTCAACATGTCAGCACTGCCCACTGGCTGTTGTTTTTAAAGCAGATTATTGGCGAACCATACACCACGGGTCAGTCGTTGATTGCATTTCCAGAAATACCACTTCAACGCTGACACTAGCTTGTAAAAGAGAACTGTGACATCCTTTTGGTTTTCCAGTTGTGACCGCATCTACTTATTACAACTAGCTTTCATAAGGACATGTCAGACTTATTTGCCAGAGCAGTAACTTGTAGGAGTGATGCCATAATTGGTAGGCGTTATGCCGATACCAGTAAAAAAAAAAGAAAAATAAATTACAAGAGTCTGAGTTTAATAGCAGGATTTGAGGGCTTGTTCTGAACTTGTTTCTGGGGGAAGAGACCTGCAGCCGTAAAATCCAACAGCTCACGGTTTCTTTGCAAAACGTGATTTTGCAAGCTTGACACGCTGTAATTATGCCTTCCTGGGTTTTCATGTTGTTATTACACAGCAGTCAGGTGTAGATTATGTTTTGAATTGTGTGACATTTGCTTATTGGGGTTATGTGCTGGCTGTTTTTCAGTCCTTGTTTTTTTTGTTCTTAATCCTAGCTAGTTTTCAGACGGCTTAGCGTCTTTCTGCCCACCGATAAAGCAACGTTTCTAAACTTGCCAATTGGGTCAGCCTGGAGTATTTTATCACTCTGTCCACCGCTGTGAGCTGCGAGCTGCGAGCTCCAGCCGCTTGAAGGCCCCGATAAATCTGTCTACAAAACATTCTTTTACGGTTGAGACATTTTGTTCTAAAAGTGTCACATATATTGTTTGTCACAGGCTTAGAGAAAAGTCGTTCTTATGAAAAGAGGGGGGAACAACAGAAAAACTGTCACTTCTCAGGAAATCAGCATCTTTGGAGCCAAAGAGGAAAATCCAAGATGGTTTTTGTTTTCCCTCTAACCATACAAAGAGAGGATGGGAACATCACTCTGTGTCTCTTCTCTGCAGCTGGTTTGGGATTTTGTGAGGGTGCGGCGTTTATTGAAATGTTGATGCCACAGAGATTTTCTGTCAGTTTTATCTGTGAAGAGTGCTACCTGGGTGACTTCTTTTTAACTGAGACGGAGAATAATCAATGTTATCAGTCCTGCCTGTTGGCTGCCTCTCATTCTGCTTCTTTCTATACATAGAACCCACTGTCCATATACGTTCCTCAGAATGTATCTGAGGGAGTGTTTGCTTTTTTTTTGTATTTGCCTTTTTTTCTTTTGCTTCTTCCTTCTCCCATAAGTAAGTAAAATCGAAGAGAGTAATTTTATGACATCCGTTAATAGCAATTCTCCCCTGTTGGAATTTCTTGCATTTATTTTCAAATTTTTTTTTTTAGCTTAAGCCCTCTTAAATTACAGTGTGTGGAAGGGTTTCAGGCATTTAGAATAGAAGTGTGAAGGCGGGGAACAGATTAAGGTATGTATAGTGGTGAGGGAACAAGTGGGTTAAAGGTTCAAATCCAGGCAATAAGTAAATGCATCAGAGCCAACCCTCAGGCTTGTTCTATGGCTTTTAGTCTCAGTAGGAGTTTGAGTGTGTGCAACGTGTGCTCAGCGTTTATGCCTATGTCTGCCTGTGAGTGTGTGATTGTGAGCACATACAGTATGTGTTAACACTGTGGTATCTTATATCAGATTTCACCCCTTCACCAGCCCCAGAGTACATATACTGTATTTATGAAACTGTGTAATAAATGGCTCCCACCCAGCACAGGCTGCCTGTCACTCAAGCAGCTTTTTAATTCATCGCGAGTGAGGTTGACTGAAGTGTGAGATGTGTGTACAGTAATTGGAAAGCGGGACTTTGCTTTGTATCAGAGGCTAATCCATTCAGCTAATCCTAGCTAACGCCAATGAGTGACAGCCAGATGAAGCTCCTTGTCTCTCGCTTTTCTCAGTCATCTGCTGACAGTGAAATGGGCACCAGTCACAGCTGGTCACATGCATTTTAATTCCAGCAAAATGGGATTTGATTGCTTTGAGCGTGTCTCTTTTATGCAGCTACAGTGTGTAGAAATAATTCCATGATATTGTGGCATGAGGCCAAGATGACAGCTATTTATGACAGAATTGAAATGCATTTAATGCATTAGACACTTGTTTTTGCACAGCAGAAGCGGCGCAATTTGCAGTTTGTTATGTACACATTGCTGCTCGTCAGACAGGCGAATGACCTGATAAAACGTTGTACTAACATTCATGGTGCCCAGAGGATGAACCCTAATGACTTCAGTAAATTAATCTGGTACAAGCATGAAGCCAAGATTTGGGGTTTTCATTAAAATGCCTCAGTGGCAACTATTGAATGGATGGCCATAACATTTATATCACACATTCATCTTCCCTTCCAGATAAATTGTAATAGTTTTGGTTTATGACTACATAATTGACCAATGATGTTCACATCTGGCTTAACTAGTGTTTATGATTAGCTAATTCACAAATGTTAGCATATGACCACGCTGAAATCAAATGGCAAACCATAAGACGGTAAACATCATACCTGCTAAACATCAACATGTTTGCATTGTCACTGTGAACATTTCAGCATGCTGACATTAGCATTTAGCTCAAAGCACGGCTGGGCCCGAGTACCGCCTCACGGAGCCGCTACAAAGGATGCAGGCCATTAATCTTGATCGCAGTCCCCTTACCTAGGATTTGATGAGTGAATTAAATTCTGCTGCCAGAGAGACTTGGGTCAGTGCATGCAATGGTAATATGAACCAGAGCTGAGCACCATCAGCAGTACAGAAAATGCACATACTAAAAGTGTTTTTTTTTACAATAGTTTCAAGGTGTTCTTCTCTAAAGTTGTATTGTTTAAAATACTCAAATATAGAAGCTGGCCATAGGGAAAAAGTCACAGTCTGTAACAACATTTGTCCACCAAAGCTTGAAACTGTGTTATTTCTTTTATGTGTCGAGTTGTAGTTATTTAAACTTCCTTCCGGTTATTTAATGCATTCAGAGGTAGAAGTCGTCTCCACTGAAACCAATTGATTCCAGCACAGTTGGAACCTGGTAGGGTGCTAATACAGCTCTCCAGGTGATATTCCCATCTTAAACCAGAGATCTGCTTTTTCGACATTAGATTTCCCTCCTCCTCTTCCTCTGTGCCTCTCTGGTTTGCACTGCCTCACTTTATTTTAAACAAGAGAAGCAGAAATAACTTTCTCTCAGACTTTGGAGAGGCTAGATTTGAATCTGGCTGGCCCACAGAGTGATTTATCTTCCCATTGCATGCTTGTGTGTGTGTGTGTGTGTGTGTGTGTGTGTGTGTGTGTGTGTGTGTGTGTGTGTGTGTGTGTGTGTGTGTGTGTGTGTGTGTGTGTGTGTGTGTGTGTGTGTGTGTGTGTGTGTGTGTGTGTGTGTGTGTGTGTGTGTGTGAGACAGTGCTTTCTCTTTCCAAGGTGCAGTACTGCCAACTTAAAAGTCAATAGTTTGTTTGAGTGGTTTTGTGCCCTGCAGCTCATGTCACTAATCGCCAGCAAAACAACTCTGTTCTCAACATTGCTTTTTCTGTCTCCTCTCTCTTTTCCTCCGTCTGTCTTTCTTTCCTGCAGACACTTTTTCTTTCTATCTTCAGAATATATAGTAACCCTAGAGTTGTTTCATATTGCACCATAATTTACCATGGATTAGTTTCAGTGAAATTCTCACATATTATCATATTATACCAAGAATGTATTGGTCCTACACTGTAGTTTTTGTTCCCTCTTTGTCTTTATCTTTCTTTCACCGTTTTTCTCCATGTTTTTTTTCCTCACCTTTTCTCCCACTCATCCTCTCTTTGTTTTGACGTCCTATAGTTGGCTGTTTTCCCTTGGATCTTCCCTCAGTCATAAATCACTGTCACCCCACTTCTAGGAGCGGGAAACCAGCTGCCAGCATCAACAATTTTCTTTGTGTGCGTGTGTGTGCGTGTGTGTGCGTGTGTGTGTGTGTGTGTGTGTGTGTGTGTGTGTGTGTGTGTGTGTGTGTGTGTGTGTGTGTGTGTGTGTGTGTGTGTGTGTGTGTGTGTGTGTGTGTGTGTGTGTGCGTGTACATGCATGAGTGTGTGCATGCAAAGAGAAAAGAGTGAGAGAGAGAAAGAAATAGAGCAAGAAAGAATATTTCAAAATGTTTACCATCTCAGTGAGCATGCATTTCATTGGGCTTGTTTGTGAACCCTTCATCTCTCAATACATCGAACACCTCAATGCAGTGAACATTTGTGTGTGTGCACACTGCATTTGTGTGCTTAGATGCCCTTGACCAAAACTGAGGGATGAGGCTTGCTGGACTGTATCTGCTATGAAAATTAATGCCAAGGGGTTACACACACACACACACACACAGGCATTGCATTGTACCGCCGGCTACAGTCACAAAATATGGGGCAGGAAAGCAAAGTGGAAAAAAAACAGGCGAATAAAAAAAAAAACATGTATAGAATATAAAAAAGCTCAGGACTGTGGAGACATGCATAGGATTGCTTTTTCACTGTGCTCAGGAGGACATATAAAAATATACTGTATATGAACCCAAAAGTTGTCTCAATGTGTCATAAGCCTAATTAAATGCAAGGGTAACTGCCTGGCTACTGACTATAGATCATGTTTACACATAACCAGGGTTGGGTACCGCGCTTAGATATACTTTTATGACAAAGACCAAACTGCTTCAGTACTATCTAGTTTCAAAAACTGCCTTAGCCAGCTTCCATGTGAGGCGTTTAGGGAACATGGGTACATGTTGGAAACTCTAAAATGTGAAAGGTAATTTTCCTGTTCTTAAAATGGATGTTATAAAATGTGTAGGCCACGGAAAAAAGTATAACTCAAGAACCAGTATTGAAGGAAAGGTATCAGTTCTGGTACTGGTACTGGTACTGGTATAACACATTTCTGAATGATACCTAGCACTAAATCTAACACAATATATATTGTCATGTCTCATCAATGCAATTTTGTACAAACATATACACATTCTTGCAAAGTGTTATGTTTAAAGCTGTTGTGATGTGATGTGAAGTACAAAGCTCCTGCAAAACAAAAAATAAAGGATCTCTATCTGCAATCAGATAGAAGTAATATTGTATGTAGGGCTGCAACCAATTTTGTTTTAATGAAAGATACATCTATCAGTTTTACTTGTCTGGCATTTTAAATGTCAAAAAAGGCAAAGCTATTTAGTTCACAAGAAATATGACTGAAACTATTAAGTATCACAATAGATGCCTATTATTTTTCTGTTGATTCCCTGGTCAGTTAAGTCATTAATCTTTTCAGCTCTAATAAGTTGATTGAGGGGACGGTCAGTGTTGTTTGCTATTGGGTTCTGTATCCTGATGGATACATTATTTAATGCTGCACTTCCATAAAGTTAGTTTCACAAGAGGCAGAGTTTAACACAGTTTGGTTAAAATTGAAGCTGCAGAAGCTGAGACATCTTGACTTTTACTACGGAACATGGCACAAGCTCCAAAACCCTGGATCCTACAATGTGTTTCCCAAATCTAGCCAATACAATCATTTTATAATACATTGTAGTTTAAAACTACATCAACTGAATTTTGGGTGACCCAGAGGAAGAAAGTTGTAAACATAAAAATGACAATGTTTTTTATCTAATATGGGAAGCATGTTACCAGCTGCACATGTACACTTTCAGAAGTGTAACATTAGCAATCATGTGCAGTCTTGAAGATCGTAGTTACAATATTTACTGTCCATTCAGTTTTGTTTTAGGTCTTGATCAACTCAACACTAAATAATACGAGTGGTTCTTACTTATATGTGATCTCCCCTTTCTCTCTCTTGTCCTCTTAACTCTGTTTTGTCCAATGAAGGAAAAAATGTCCCTCTATATGTAGGTAACTTCTTTTGTTACTGATATATTTTCTCTGACTTTGTTAGCGTGAGCTATGAGTAAGGCTAAGATGCTAAAGCGGACCACATTATATTTCTGTATAAAATTAGAGACGTTCCTCTTTAAACAGTCCCTGTATATAGTTTGACAGTTGTGCAGCTGCTGTGAATGGATAACTGTCGTGTACCTGACCCTTCTGCGCTTCTATGTTCCAGTGAGGTGTTCCCTCATGGCCTACCCGAGGAGTTCACCCTGATCTTCACCCTGGCGCTAAAGAAGGCTGCCCTGAGGGACACCATCTACCTCTTTCAGATATCTGATCAGCAGGGATACCCACAGGTGCAGCTTACTCTTCGCTCCCTCATCCACTGCTTTACGCATTCCAGCATGTTCCCCCTCCACCTCCACCACCTCTCTCTTCTCTTTCCCTCTCTTGTTTCCTACTTCCCTTTACTCTCCTCCTTGGTCTTTTGCCTTTTATTCATGCCTTGCATCTCTCTTTTGCATAGTCATCCACTTTCCCTTTCGATTTCTTCCCTCTCGTGACATCTTTTCAATTCTCTCCCCCCTTTCGTTCCAAGCGCCTTTTGTCCCCTCTTATTTTTCATCCCATTCTCCTCTCTCTCTGTCGCTCCTCCCGATCATCTCCTTGTGCTCCTCTTTCATTCACCTTCATTGTTATTCATGTGTGTTCCATGATAAAGCACTGGAGTCCCTCAGAGTCCCGATAATCACTGCAAGTTTGAGGCCAGATTTAAATACTCAATGTTTATGATGGATGAAGGCCAAGTTTGCCTCATTAGTAGTGATTGATTGGCTGTACGGCTGGTGTGTGTAATTAATATATCTTCCCCTTTAGCTCATCTTTGCTACTGTGTTCTACAGCTTTGTGAGGTGGTAGTCCAAGTACACATCAGTCTTTGTTGAACCCACTGCCAGACAGTGACACACCGAGCATCATTGTTTGGTGTTTAATTGTTACAAGCCTCCGCATACCCGCCACTCCTCTCTGCCCCCTAACACTTACACCTCCACCCAACACACAGCTCTCTGTAGACCTCAACGGCCCCGATGGCACCCTGTCTCTTCGAGCCAGAGGGGTGGACCCTGCAGCCGACCTGCTGGCTTGCGTTTTCACCGGGGAAGGCGTCGAGGCCCTGATGGACCTACGCTGGCACAAGCTGGCCCTCAGCGTGCAACGCGGAGCTGTCTCCCTCCTCGTAGACTGCGGCTCCATCGAGACCAAGCCCCTGGAGCTCCGAGGAGCTCTGCCCACTGACGGGCACACACTGCTGGGCATTCGGGCTTCAGATGCTGAGCCTGTGCAGGTATGACATTGATAACGATAACTTGATTTACCGTATTTAACGCTTTTATTGAAACAGAGTAAACAATAAAAATGCAAAATATTTAGGATACAAGTATAATTACTTGACAGCAAAGTCTGGTTCGCTCGAGTAACAAAGTGAGGGGTTGGAAAAACCAGGAGACCTCTGCTCAAAGATGTCAGGCTGCACTGTGACGTAAGGGATTCAAATATCAGAAATGCAACCAGGAACCTTATAGGAGCCCCATTTTGAAATTAGACTATTGTTGCTTTAAAACATTTTTAAATAGGTATGCATCTCTGGAGAGCTGTGAAAATAAGAAAGAGAATGCTTTGAAATTTGATTAAATATGCAGTGTGTGACTGCTCTGTCTCGGCTATTGAAGAGCCTTTGATCAAGATTAGACTCTGCAATGTAAATGGCATCCAATGTTACCATTTAAACAAACAATATGGTGACCTGTAGTCTCTGTATGTATTAAGAGCAAACTGTTTTTGAAGTGTTATGAATGAGCTGGGTTCCCTTATTGAGACCAGTGCGGTATGGAGTGGCATGTTGGTGCATTGTTGCGTTATATAATTCAGTCTACCTATTCAGATAATTCAGTATATAGAACTTTAATAACACACCTGGCTTTTTTTTTTTTTTAAGAGGCATTTATGCATAAAGACATCTATCTTCCTGGAAATCTCATTGAATCCTGATTAAAAAAGCGAGCGGACTACCTGAGAGAATATGTCTGCAGTGAGCTGGGACTATTACCACTGAATGGATCCAGTAATCCAGGCACTTAGTTTGAGCATCAGTTAACTGGCCTAGAGAGAAAGCAGGAAAGGTCTTTTGTTAGCGCTGGGAGGAAGTGTTCATACACATGTACACACACATACACACCACCTGACAAAATGCTTTCCTAATGCTTTATATAAACAGGAAATTAATTGTCTCTCAACCTTGTTTACTTCCTCATTTAAACTTTATGTACATTATAAAATAAACAAAGCAGACCTGCATGTGAAATACAGCGTATGCTAACCTCTCTCTTTTTCTCTCCATCTTTCACAGATGGACATTCAGCAGGTGATGCTGTACTGTGACCCCTCGCTTGCCATTCAAGAGGCCTGCTGTGAGATACCTGGGGCGCGGGTGAGACTGGAAACTTGGAAGTTTGTGTAGAGAAGAGTCTGTTTATTGCAAATAACAGTAGACCTCCCATTTTAAGGAAAGGTTCACCTTTTTGAGAAATGTTCTTCTTTGGTTTCTGGTGAAGAGCGAGATTAGAAGATCAGCTTGGTTTATTATATGAAGTTACAGCATACACAGTTTAGTTACAGTTCAGCTGAGCACAAAGACTGGAAACAAAACAGCTAACCTGGCTCTGTATGAAGGTGGTGCAGTGGTTAGCATTGTCGCCTCACAGCAAAAAGGTTCCGGGTTCGAATCCGGTCCTGGGCCTTTCTGTGCAGAGTTTGCATGTTCTCCCTGTGCTTGCATGGGTTCTCTCCGGGTTCTCCGGCTTCCTCCCATCATCCAAAAAAAACATGCACCTCAGGTCAGGTTACCTGGCGCCGCGCTAGTGGCAGCCTGCTGCAGCAGCTCCCCCTGAGAGCCCCCTGCTGTAGTGAAGAAATTTCCCCTCGGGGATTAATAAAGTGAAATAAAAAAAATAAATAAAAAAAATCCACTTACTGGCACCTCTGAACAGCACAAAATCTCTTTTGTTTAATCTGAACTAAATGACACATGAAAAACAAAAAAGAAAAACCCAATTGGAAGCTGTGGGCTGAAATGTATATTGTTTGGAAGCAGTAGCTTTCTAGTCTCCACTGTTTCCCTGACAATCGATAGTAAACCGTCAAGTTTACCCATCTGTTTTTGTGCAGATTAAAGAAACTTTAGAGGTGCTGGTACGCTAATTCTCTTTACCTCTGGACAGAGTCGGACCAGCTGTTTGCTCTTGTTTCATGTTATAGCTTCATATTTAATGGACAGATAAGAGAGTGTTATTAATCTTCTCATCTAAAAGCATATTTCAGAGACTTAAAGAGTGCCTGGAAAATGTGCAACTGTCAATCATTTCAAGTAGTTGTCAACAACAACTGACTGATTCAGCCAATTTTGACTCTCAGCGTCCCCCCTGTGATGCTCGACACATCGCAGGCATTTGCACAGAACCATTACAGCTCACAATGTGAGATTACATTAAAATGCACATTTCCCAAAACATTGAACTGATGATTGAACAGAGTCAGTGTGGATGCTCCGCTACACTTGTTCAGGAGTCACTGACTTTCACAAGGACTTGTTTGTCATGTCCCAACAATGTGTTTGAACCTCTTTAGCCAGTTTAAAATGTACCAGCCTTAATCAGTTGGTCCCCTTGCCAACCCAAACTATTGTTCTATCCCCACTTTTCACAGGGGACTAAGGGAAAAGTTGAGTGTGGAAAGGCTTTAACTGTGGCTGTCAAAATATGAGTTTCAATGTTTTAGATTCATACAAAGCTTTACTCCAGTCAACAGGCACCTGTCACCGAAATAGTGTTCATTTTTAAGTTGTCAAAGTGTGAATTTGGAGCAACTTGTCACCTCAGTTAAACTGACCTAAGCTAAACTGACCACAGAGGCTATAACTCATCACTGGTTGCAGCTCCTTCACAATAAAAATAATCTGTTGGAAGGCTTTTACTGTTTAACAGCTGCAGTAAAAAGCTGAGTCGGCATTATCCAAATTAAACACCATAAAAAGTCTGTGAATTTGCTCCAGAGGCTTATTCTCATTAATCAGCAACGCTTTGTCTTTATAATGCGTTATGCTCATTTTTTTTTCTCCCATTTTAGATGGTCACAAAAAAAAAAAACTTGGCGGGCTTCCGTTTGATTTTGATATGCAGGGAGAGTCCTGACTTCAGTATTTAGCACACCATCAGTTTCTTGACTTAGGCTTCCACAAATATGAAAAAGCTTATCTTATTGTGTTGGTTAACAAATATTGTTCTGAGAATTTGTTAGGATATTATGTTTACAAATTGACTAGTGCTTTAAGTAATTGCATCATTGGATCATATAATTTACCAATACTGTTTGTGCCACTAATGTGTGGCTAAAAGGCTATTTCAAAGCATCATGTTTTTCACAGCTTCAGAACTACAATTGTCTACACAATTTCTATGTCTTTCTTTTTCCCTGCCTTTCTCTTGCCTGTCTCCCTCTTTTCTTCTTTTGTATTTTTGTGCAGTTATTGTTTGCAAACTTCAGACAAAAGCCTTATCAAACAGAAAACAGAGTCATTGGACTGAAAACAGTACAACCTTGTGTTGAGCGAGCGATTGTTCAGGTATGGGAAGAACTGCAAACAGCCAGTTCTTGAGTTTATTTTTGAGCTGAAGGCATTTTTGTATTCAGCCAACTTTTTGTCAGAATCCTCCACAGTGTTTGTGCTTACGTGTCTGAGTGTGCGTGCATATGTGTCTTTTTCATTACCAAATGAATTAAGGAGAAGTGTACAAACAGGGTGGGAAGCTGCTTCAGAAGTTTGAAAGTGTAGGGTCTTCTGGAGGAGAAGCTGCATGCTGTAAAATTGATTAGAAAGTTCGGAGAAAGAAAACCTCTTCTCCTTTGCTCAAGGCATGTGTGCTGGAGGGCTCCCTCCAAGCGGCGTTTAAATTTGAAATGAGAAGTGGAGGAGCAAAGGTGCTCATCTTTAGACACTCGCACAGCCACAAAAGGTGCAGAGCCTCTTAAAAAACAACTGATGGAGACAGAAATTAATGGCAGTGCTACATGGCAGGTTGGAAATCACCAAAGTGACCTTTTTACCCTGTCTTAAAATTATCTATGTATTGTGATCTTGCAGTGCCCTCCGGATGCTCCCAAGAGCCGCCGTGCTGCTGAGAATGACCTGCTGGACAACACATTCAATCAGGTAAATCTCAGACCACCAACACACACACACACACACACACACACACACACACAAAGGAGGAGAATTTCTGCTTTCTCATAGATAGCAAAACTTGCGCTCACACACAAACGTATTAGTTAAGACGCAAATGCACCAAATAAATATGCTGCATATACTTTTCTTTATGCTCAAGTCATTCTAAAATAGTGACAAGCACTTAACTCCAGTTACAAATTGAGGGGAAATATTACCAGATCTTCCACAAACATTAATCTCTTGAATCGTGAATTATTGCAACACCCACTCTCCCATCAGGCACAGACCTGATATATACAAACATTAACACACACTTGGTCTCAAATGGCTTTGTCTGTAGAGAGTTTGATCTGTTTGGAATTCTCCTGCCAGCAAAGCAAGCGCTGTCCAGTAGGACTTATACCAAGTGGAAATTCCACCATGGAAAACAGGTTTTCATTTTCTGCTGGAGTCCCCATCAAGTTTCATATGACTTCCGTTCAGTTAAATTTGCTGGTAGCAATTGTTCAAAGTGTATGTTGAATGCATGACAAATAGAGCCTTATGCAACACATTTTTTTTTCTTCTCAGCCCACAAATTGCCATGCCATTTCCTATGGTTGCTTCAATACCGCCGGATACATGAAGCTCTTCCAGTGCCACGTATAGGCAATTTATTTTTGTTTTCACACCCGCTTGTTTCATCATTCATATTAATGGTATCTATATGCAATTATCTATTCATTAGGGCCCAGTGTTTGTCTTGTGAAGTGCTGGTGTTAACTTAGAGCTCTGGCAGACGTTGAGGCACATCAATCAATTCCATAGACGGTCAGAGCCAGACACAGGCATGTCATCTCGCTTCATGTCTCTTCCTCTCTATCTCACCTGTCACTCTCTCCCACTTTCTCCTCTGCTTCCAGGTATTGTAGACTGTTTTTTACATGGATAACATGGAGTGTATTCTTACAGGAGAAGGTCATGTCAAATTCTCCCCCCTTTTTCTGCTGTCTTTTTTTCATAAATGCTTGCACATACATGCACAAAGTCACTGGAAAACTTTCTTTTTTTTTATCTGTGTTATGATTGTACAAACTAAATGAACTGTGCAATTCAAAATTCCATTGTTATTGAGCCACAGCAATGCTTTTATCACACTACGCCTCACCGAGTGACGGCACAATAAACTCAGCGGCCGAGGTATGTTCTGTATAAGGAGTACGCTACATTATTACTCTGTAGTAAACACAGTGTCCACTGGGGTCAACTATTGGTGAACTACCATTTCTGTGGATGTCAGTTCCTTTGTAAAACATCTGTTTCATCCTTTTTTCTCTTTAAGTATCCTTAAAAAGAAACTACACTGGTTTCACAAATAAAATATCTATTCTATTCTATTTTTCTATGTGTAAAAATAAATCTGCATACAGCCCTCTGTGGCTCCAGACGGAGCTGCAAAATTGCATTAAGCGTAGTCACTTGATGCAACAGTGGGTGGGGGATGTTAAGTTTAGGGTGGATCAAGTTTACCAGACCTCTGTAACCCACTTCTCATCTCTGCTTGAGGTGGCATTTGGCAGTAATAACATAATACACCACAATCTCTGACCAAAACTGTCGATGGTTGGGTTGCACTGGTACTGAAGGTCCCGCAGTTTTGACCAGAAAGAAGAATGTGGGAAAAGAAAAAGATGATAGCCCTGATTCATGAACTTGACCCCATTTTTAGTGTTTGTGGATTTTTTTTTTAAATGCCCATTGTGTATGCGCAATACTAAACCAAAGGATTACTCTTTTCAGTCAATAGTTGGACATTTTGTCTGATATACTTACAGTATTTCCTTTCATGCACAGAGTTATGTGATTATATGGTAAATATGAAGCTACTGCCAGCAGCAAGGTCACAAAATCTGCCTGGCAGTCTGACTTGACTGAATGTCCTTGCTGCTGGTTTCAAATACACAAGTTTGTTATTTTTAGAGGTGCTTGTAGCTGGATTTTGTTTCCAGGAGACAGGCTAAGCTAAAGTGCTGCTGGCTTTAGCCTTATATTCAAAGGCCACGTACAGGAATGCCATTAACTTTCTTTTCTAAAAGATAAGTGTATTTCCCAAACAGAACACCGCTTAAAGTTTGGAAACATGATTTTATTCCTCACACTCACACTGATGGTATTACATATTCTGGCTCATCTTGCCTAAATACTTCAATCACGCTAAGGACTCAATCAAGACCTGACCCGTTCCATACCTTGTAATGCGTTGTTTCAAATTGTATACACGTTTTACACATGTTTGCACAAAATTCAACCCGACATGTTGATGTATTTGGAAACTTTGGGATCTCTACAAGAATTTGAAGGAACATTTGGTTACACAGTTTGTAATAACTCACCAACAACTGGCTTAATTGTGTGATTTGATATATTGCATTGAACCCCATTTTCTGGTGATGTTAAACAGCCCAAGCCATTTGTACTATTGTTTGGGTCTGTGTGTGGGTCACAGCAGTCACTGCCTTCCTGAGGTATAACAAATCTCCCTCACCCTGTTTCTTATCTTCCAATGCTGTATGCCTCTTTTTTTCTCTTACTTTCAACCCCAGCTCCCAGCTGAAAGGTCATATGATCCTCAAAAGACCCAGTGTCTTCTTTGTGTCTTGTTTACAGTGCCTCAGTATGTGTGTCTTTTTGACTTTTTTATGATGAAGTCCAACACCAGCTGAAAAATGACCTCTCCCCTTTTTCCTCTGCTGAAACTCTTTCTTATTTCTCTCCTTCCAATTTTCCACCTTAAGCAGATTGTTTCTGCTCAGCTTTCCAGTCTTCCCGCCATCCTTTTGGTTGTTGACTCGTTTATTTATTTTCTATTTTTATTGTCTGATTTGCAATTCTGTGCACAGCAGGGTCCATTTCTTCATTTACCTCAGGGCCCATGAGGTACAGCACTTCTCTTCCCCTCATCGACTAACTCTCTTTCATCTCTCTTTTTAGAAACCCAGAATAAAGAATAACTGCTAATGACCCATGTGTGCAACCAAGGTGGCCCCTATTTCATCTTTCTTTGTTATTGATCTGATGCAATGACTTGTAATGGCAACAAGATTTAAAGAGATGCACCAAACACACAACAGGAAAACAGCAGCTTCCCATGCCACAGATGTCATATGATGTAGATAATATGGTGAACTCCTGCTATTTTCTGGGAACATCAAGAGAGTCAGTTACTATGAACTGCAGCAGAGCAGTCAGCCTCTAAACCTCTAAAGTCCAAATTCTGAGTTTTTGAGAACAGCTTTGAATGTAGATTAATTTCGTGATACAATTTGAGAAATGATTGAGGCTGAAATAAGAAACTAGTTAAAGAGCTGCCAAAATGAAAACAACAAGACAAAATAAGACCTCAGTTGGAAAGCCATCTAACTTGTTGAATTCAATGTGTCTCAATATTGCCAATGAAATGTTCAGCTTTATCAACAAACATAAACAGCAATCTTTCTTTCTTTCTTTCTTTCTTTCTTTCTTTCTTTCTTTCTTTCTTTCTTTCTTTCTTTCTTTCTTTCTTTCTTTCTTTCTTTCTTTCTTTCTTTCTTTCTTTCTTTCTTTCTTTCTTTCTTTCTTTCTTTCTTTCTTTCTTTCTTTCTTTCTTTCTTTCTTTCTTTCTACCAACAGGACATTTTTGCCTCCAAGGATCTAGCAGAAAAAGTAAGCCTCGTAATTCACACCCACACATCCACACGCATTTTAAAACAGTAGACTCTCTAATGAGACTTGTGGGGCAACATAGGGGCTCAAACGAAGACAGTCATCTCAATGCAAGAAAGACTTGTACTAAAGACTTGCAGGTGAGGTGGATTGGAGAATCTCTGTAAACATGTATGTACTGTTGAAATTTAGACTGGAGGACAACACGCAGGCCGTATCTGTGGACGTGTGTGTACCTTTATGCACATTTATATGCGTGTTGTGCATGGGACTTAGACAAATAAAATCTAAGTCGACTTCCTGCTGCTTCCCTCACACGTCCCCAGCTTGCTGACTGACTGAGGACTGATTTACACCTCATTATACGTTCAGTCCCAGTCGGGAGTTGCTGCTGCCTATTCATTTTGTCATTCACCTACAATAGGTATGTTCTGTTTACAAATAGAATACAAAACTCCAGACGCTTCATTATGTTGCTCCTGTGTGTGCTTACTAATGCAGTTGGCCGACTTCACTGACTTTCTCAATGTAGGTTATTACCTGGGTTGGAGCGCACAGCTTGTCCTGCCACTGGGAGAACGCACTTGCAAAGAAACAAAAGTGACTTATCTTTTGTGCTGTGAATTCAAGTCAATTACACAAGCGACAGTTTTTGTCGTATACTGCCCATAGGAATCCATTGATAATAAAAGCTGATATTCTGCACGGCATCACCAATACCAACAAATACACCAGGCAGGTCTATGAATTAATGTGATTATAGTAATAAATGATCTGAATAAGGGGTACATTTGACTTTTGCTGCAAAATCCTAAAGCTCAGCCAAAAACATTTTTTCATCAGTGTTCATGTCACGCGTCATCAGCTATTCTACCGTAGTGTCTTCCTGCTATATCAGTGGCTTCTCTATTAACACAAGAAGGCTATTCCCAAAATAATATCCCAGAATCTACTACCTTCCTTTTCCATTATATCATGTGTCAAAGGACACTATCGTGCCTTTGCAAAGGGGGCACAGCTTTGTCATTGATTCTGAGTAATACAGTGTAGGAGATTGTGAATTTAGGTTGAATACCGATATAAGATTTTCATTCGTATGTGCTGGATCTTGCCCTTATTTTGCCCTTAAACGTTCATCGTTGTTGGCGTACCTAATGTCGAATCAGTGGCTTAATTTTGAGACGTGAATGTCAAAAAGCGACCTGTTGTTGTGCCAACATTTTTAAAGTTTGTAGCTACTTGGATTTAATCAAAAAGGCTTGCACTTGAAGCTGCACTTTTCAGATTTTTACATGAACAATTGAAGAAATGACAACATGTCATGTAAAAGGTTTCACTACTGCTAACCGACACACAAAGTTATCGCCCAACTTTGCAGTTTCCTTAAGTTACCCAGAGCATTTTAACAAGAAGAAAACATTCGCGATTAGCTATTAAACATAGTGGAACCTTAAGCGGCTAAAGAGACAGATTTTATTAGCCAGAACTTGTTGGACACCAACACTGCGCTAAAGCACAAGTAAATATTAGACCTACATTCACCAGGAAGTCAGAGACATGACTCCAAATGAATGTTGCTCTGTGTCTGTTGGTTGTCTTAGAGGCTACTGTTCAGCAACATATTATTTATATCAACTGTGTAAGATGTTTAGAGCTCGTTCTGTTGTCCAAGTACGCAAAAAAAAATAAAAAATGCTGCTGTTAAGTACTAATGCAACAGTGATCATGATGTGTATTAAACTAGTAAAACTTTAAAATGAGCCTTTTATTTTTCATTCCATGGAGTGTATGAGTTATACTGTCAACAAGTGAGCTCATACAATTTAGAGTTTGAATATAGCCCACTTTACATTAAAGGGGATTATTTTGATTGGAAAAATGAACTCATTATTATTTTGATTGGAAAAATGAACTCATTGCCAGTTAGCAATGCATAATGTGATGCTAGCTGTGAAAAGGAAAGTTTGCCACGACCATTACCAAGCCTAACATGCTGTAAAAATGCAACCAACAACAACAAAAATAAAATATGGGCCGACCAACTTTTTATAATGAGTGTTGTGTTACTATAAATTCTTAAAATAATCGGAATTAATTGAGAGGAGTAACAAAGTGAGATGAATTAAAAGAAGCAATCCGTAATCTGACTTCTTAATTTAAAAATTGAAGAATGGAGAGAATAAACAACAAAAAAATGTCTGCTGAGGTTTAAATTATGAGTACACGAGGGCTCGACTAAGCCTGCGGACAGAAACTGGAGCTCGGAAAGAGTGACTCGTCACTGCAGCTGGTCGAGCCAGCCATTGATAGATTTGTAGCTTGTAAGAGAGAGGAGGCGGAAAAAAAAGAGAAGAGGGAGAATTACACATTGTGTCTGTGCTGTTAGCAGCCCTCTCATCTCAGCAAGCTCACAGTCACAACTTCATGTGCAAGCTTACCGATGTGTGGAAGCAACACTCCCAGAAACACGGGGCGGGGGATTCGGCTTTAATTACTCGCTTCCGCTAAAAAGGCCTCAGTTATTTATAATGGTGATCCTTATTTGGTGTGTGTGTGTGTGTGTGTGTGTGTGTGTGTGTGTGTGTGTGTGTGTGTGTGTGTGTGTGTGTGTGTGTGTGTGTGTGTGTGTGTGTGTCCTCCTGAGAAGAGCAGCTGGCTGGCTCACTCCTGTGCTGTGGGAATCAGACATTCCTATTGATCTCTGTCTCCCATGGGAGGTTTGTGTATGTGTGCATGCATGTGTGTGTGTGTGTGTGTGTGTGTGTGTGTGTGTGTGTGTGTGTGTGTGTGTGTGTGTGTGTGTGTGTGTGTGTGTGTGTGTGTGTGTGTGTGTGTGTGTGTGTGTGTGTGTGTGTGTGTGTGTGTGTGTGTGTGTGTGTGTGTGTGTGTGCCCACCTCTCATCCTTTTTAACTGCATACTGTAGCAGCACAGGGATTCAGCAGCATTTAGTTTTGTGCAACAGTGCCACTGCCAGGTGACAAAGGAAACTACAAGACATTTATATCCTTCACAAACTTCCTTTTATTCAGACTCCTTCTGTAGATATTAAATACAGTATGACGATAATAAGTCTCTGTTTCTCTGTGTCTGTCTGTAGTGTGCTGGTTGTTTACTCCTGAGTAGGGAAGATAATGTAAGGATCACTGATCTTTACTTTCACTTCTTTCTATTAGTTCATGTCACAGGAATACGAGTGTGGAGTGTGTGATTGTGTGTTTGTGTGTGTTGCAGGCGTTAAACTTCAGGGGGGCTGCAGGGGTGAAAGGGGAAAAAGGTGATCGGGTGAGTATGATGGATACATACATATACACATACATACACATACACTACAGTGTATGTGTGCCTAGTAAGACTAATATCTGTGGAATGTATGATGTCATCACGTGCCTCGACATGTTTACCTTCATCACACACACACACACACACACACACACACACACACACACACACACACACACACACTGATGCTGCTGTAGTCTAAGGTGAGGCTGGCTATTGACCAACACAACAGCCAGCTGATACGCATTCTTCAGCGGTCGCCGATTCTCTCCCTTACTCACAAGCAATCATTCTTCTGTTCTGCCTCTCTCTATTTTAGGACGATGACTGTTCTGGCTCCCATTCAGGTCCAGTAAGTAACTTTTCCATTGTGTCTCACTCACACGCCATGCCTCATCTCGCAGAAAAAAAGCATTGTTTCTGTACTTGGCGTGCTGCGTAGTGTGCCTGAAATGTTCCCCAAAAGTGGTCTATGATAATACATGCCAACCAAGTGTCTCTAACCTCAGTGCACAGAGGGACCCAAGGGCCTGAAGGGAGAGAAAGGCGAGCCGGTGAGTGCCAATATTCTGCTACAGGTTACAGCACCGCATCCCACTGCCTTCCAACCCAGCTAACCCCTCAGCTATTTAGTTTGATCTTTATTCAAAACCTCATTTTCAAGCATCCACTCCCAATATTAATTATGCAGCAGGAAAGCTGGTGTGCCCTGTATGTTTATTTACTGTTGAGTCATTGAGTTCATCTGAATATATGTGTGTGCAGGTCTCTGTGACTGTTAATGCATGATTAACCTAATGTGTTCAAGTTGCATCTGATTCATATATATATATATATATGCAACTGTATGTACTTGAGATTAGTGCCTGGATAAAATGAATGCCTGCTCCTGTTTGCCAGGTTGTGTGTTTTTGTGTGTGTGTGTGTGTGTGTGTGTGTGTGTGTGTGTGTGTGTGTGTGTGTGTGTGTGTGTGTGTGTGTGTGTGTGTGTGTGTGTGTGTGTGTGTGTGTGTGTGTGTGTTTTTGAATAGGGCATATGGCTCCTGCTGGTAGCCCATACGGGTTCCTGACTGGTCACTGTGTTGTTTGCTATGCTCCACCGGAGAGTGAGTGTGTGTTGTCTCCTCAGAGCCAGGTCATTGATCTGGGCCTTGTCTCTATTCCTTCTCTCCACAGGCGATGCCTGCCAACTGGGGCGAAGCAGCTGGGTACAAGGTGAACAGTTTAAGAAACTTTTGGTGATGAATAATGAAGATGTGACCTCCTAATGGTCATCTAATTAAACCATAACCTTATTTGTTGCACTGGCTTTGTCTAGGGAGATAAAGGTCAGAAGGGAGAGATTGGTCCTCAGGGTCTGACCGGCACTCCAGGGAAGGATGTAAGAGTTTCATGTTGTTGTTTTGTTGTTGTTGTTTTGCATCACAATTAGAGCATTAAAATCAGTGACAGTGCCTTTTAAACATTAAATTTGCTTTGAGGTAAAGTCAGTTAGCTTGAAATATATATTTTCTATTCTACAAATGTGAGCATACACTCACAAACACACTAATACACTTACAGACACACATCCACTTAGGCAGGCTCTTTTATCAGGCTAGAGCGGATATTCAGTAAACTTATACGCTATTACTCTTTATGCTCAGACTCCCATTGATATGTGTTCTCCCCCCTCCTCTCTCCCATTGCGTTAAGTCGGCCTGTTAATGCCTGTTAGATTAGGCTAGAGCAACAAAGCTTGCACAATCAATGCTGCCTCATTGACTGTGCTGTTCGTCTCTCACACAGGCAGCCGTCTATTCAGGAGGACTTAAACCTTTTAATCTTCCCTGTTCGGTGCAGTGATGCTGTAGGCGCATGGAAAAGTTTTGAGGAACAAATTAAAACGTTTGTGTGCTCTGAGATATTCCCCTGGTTTCGGCATCAGACACACTCAAATTTAGCTGTTCACCAGGCTAAGTGCTTGTCGTGGCCAGATGGATTTGGTGGAGGATAGATTTTCTTAAGCCTTCCATCCATCTGACACTGTGAATATGAAAGTGCTTGTTGATGTGACTTGAATCAGGCAGGCAGAAAATATTGCATATGCACCACTGAAGATATTACATCTTGGCTCTGCAATTCTTCCTCTTTGTGTTTCCTGTTGTAAAATGTCAAAGAATTGAAGGAGATCAGTGTCTTAAAGAATTTATGAAGACATTTTGGAGATGGATTTCAGCATTCAGAGTTCATTTGATTACTCTGGGCTGACATTGATGATGTCACTTTTCTCTGTCTGTCACCATTTCCCAGGGTCGAGGAGGGTCCTTCTGTGTAGTCGGCCCCAAGGGACAGAAGGTCTGTGTGCATTAGGTCTGGGACTTTCCATCAACCTGTCTGTCACGTATTCAGTCCACTTTGGATTTAATATATCTGTGTTAAATTTGTTTCTCAGGGTACCCCAGGTATGGTGGGTCCTGAAGGGCTGGCTGGGGAGCCAGGTAAGCCTGGATTTCCAGGCCTACCAGGAGTTGGAAAGCCAGGCCCTCCAGTGAGTGTGCTTTTTCATGAAAGAACTCTGGAGGATAAAAATAGAAGGATATATATGCACTTATTGGGTCGTGTCCTTGCATTGATTATTTCAATGTCCTCACATTCCTAAGAGATGGTTTTAGTTTGACTAATACATAGTTTTATTAGACAATGCTTTCAGATGTGCAGGACAGTACTTGGCAGAACTCCTTATTCTGGTGCAGATTTCATTGTCCTTGACAAAAGTATTTTAAGAGAGCCAATTGAAAAGATGTATGCACTTTTTTATTGCCAGGGTCCTCCTGGTGGGGCAGGTGGCGCAAAAGGAAAACAGGTGAGCTTAAATGTTGGCATATCACTTATTAACTAATAAATTGTTGCATATGTCCCTATTTACTATTTGTGAAAGAAATTAATACCACTCACAATTTGGGATATTTGTACATCAACGGGTACATCTGAAGCTGCCAGAGGGTACAGAGCAGTAACTTATCTAAAAAGTAAGATTTAAGATGTTAAAATATATATTCACATATTTGTTTTAAGGGGGAAAAAATAGTTAGCTAGTTAATAGGAAATTTGAAGTAACAGCTAAATGAGTTGAATAGTTGGGTAAAAGTAATAACTAACATTTGAAATATTTAACCAACAATAACAGAAAAATGGTTAAATTATCCAGCTAAGTAATACATGATCACTTGAAATGGTTTCAACATTCAAACATTTCAAGTGGAAATGTTTGAAACTTTAAGTCTAAACTTACAATTTAACATTTTGTATGAAAAAATATTGTAATCATATGCATCTCCATTAATATAATTGAATATAATATAGTTGCTATATTGCAAATCCAACTTGCAGATACACACCTTTATCTCGGGTTTTAGATAAGCAGCATTTTTTCTGTTTTAAAAACAGTCGGCAAACATTCATCATACTGCAAAGTTGAAACATCCAAAAGAAGTAACAAAGACTAAAACGCAACTTTGAGTTGAAAGCACCTTTAAATAACATCATCTTTATAATACATTCACAGGAATACATTCGGAACATGATGGTTGAATTGGACGCTTCAAATGATCGCAGACCAAGATTGCATCTCCATTTTATTAATGTTAGGTTTTCAGTTTGGTTGAAAGATTTCATTATTATCTGTGGATTCAGACGATCTTAAGGCCTTTAATCTAGCAGATCAAAATGACACATTACAAGGAAAGCTTTTTGTTGGATGGCTTTCAGTTCTCAGTTTGTGTTCACAGGGAGATTCAGGAAGGGACGGTTTGCCGGGAGATCCGGTGAGTGACTCTTTTAAACCTTGATTGGTATTCAGTAATGTATGCATGAGCTTCCAATAGACAGCATTCCAACTGTGAGCTAGTGTTTGACGGGGATTCTGCTGTTTTCATAGGGACCGAGAGGACCAGCAGGAACTAAAGGAGAGAAGGTATAATACCACGTAAACACCCTCCTTAATCTCTTTATCTGCATCTGTGTGCTCTCACATCGACACATTGCGTGTTTGACTCGTGTACAATCTTCAGGGTGACCCCTGCGAAGTGTGCCCGGTGCTGTCTACGGACACGGGCAACACAGTGGCTTTACAAGGAGTCCCTGGCCCGAAAGGAGAGCCTGGATTACCAGGGATGGGAGAGAGAGGCCTGCCTGTAAGTACAGCAGTTTGACCGTAATGTTAAACTGTAATGTATTCTGCACCTGCCCTGAATGTTCTGTTTTAACATCGTTACGATCTTGCTACATGTTTTATTAAGGAGTTGTAGACAGTCTGAGCTGTGAGCTGACAATTGAACCTTGAGCACTAGTTTGATAGTGCATATATTTTATTTCTCTTATCGTTCTGAGGGAAAGCACAGCGTTTATTTCTACCTTGGGGTTGTATCTGCCCTTGTAATTCTCACCGCCTTGCAGCAGCTCAAGAGGGAAAGGTGGGATATGCTATGAAAAGTTTATTCTCCAAGGCAAAAGTACTTTTCTTAATATAATCTCGACGTGTCTTTCTGTCTCTCTAGTGAGCCAGGACTCAACATATTGCACATTGTGTTTCTCGTTCTATTCACTCCGCATCTTCCCACTTACCCCAGCAGGTGAAATCGAGAGTGATTTGTGTGTGTGGGGAGGTGGAGGGGGTGTGGGGGTGGGGTGTGGGGTATAAATCTGGAGCCTTATGAGATTCTCTGTGCAACGATTTCCAATAGTGCCAGGATCCATCTATCATACCTGGTTAGGGCAGAAGGAGAAGGAGATGTGACCTCACAAAGTTGAACTAGCAAAACTCTTATTTCTGGATCACTCCAACTTCCCTATGCTCTTTTATTTCTATATTTACCAGGGGCTTCAAGGAACAGATGGCAAGGCAGGACAGAAGGTATAGAGTTCCCCCTTATTCATTTACAGCTCATGGTTCATTCATATTCTCTCCAAGTGTGACCTATACATGCTCATCTGCATTCCTACAACTTCAGATATGCTAGCATCAGCATTGTAGACTTTCTCCTAAAGCAGATGCAAGCCAAGTAGCTGAACTAAACTCCACAAAACCCAGAAGAGACAAAAGTTCAAACACACACACACACACACACACACACACACACACACACACACACACACACACACACACACACACACACACACACACACACACACACACACACACACACACACACACACACACACACACACACACACACACACACACACATTCAGCACCCATACACATGGCCACCTAAGTAGGTCTATACCCATGCATTTGTACAAGAATACCAAGCTGCTGAACACCTATCTACACACACATTACTGATATACTCCCACATTTGCTTTATTGCAATGACCAGTGTGCAGTAATGTGTCCAGACATGTTATCTCAAAGAAAACATGCTCATCAAGGTGAGCCGGGACTACTTTTCTTTCATGGATGTCTATGTTTTGGCAGGGAGAACCAGGATCAGGTGGCAAAGGAGAAAAGGTCAGTTTGACAACTTTATTGAATTACTTGTTTAGACCTACTTTATGTAGCTGTCAGAAAGATAGACAAGCCTCACCTGTGTTGCCCTTGTCTTGGAGGACCAGAACATTTCCAACTATATTGATTTAGATTGTTTTTTCCTTGATTGACTGTTCTGACATGGATAATCATGCTAATAGAATCTTTGTCCCACCTCCAATGTCCCTTTGTGCTTTAGGGAGAGCCATGTTCTGTGTGCCCGACTCTCGGAGAGTTACCCCCTAAACTGGTTCCCGGTGTCATGACCCAAAACCTACAGCAGAAGGGCGAGAAGGGAGAGTCTGGGATTGGACAGAAAGGAGAGCAGGTAAGTCTGTTTCAGTAAATCTAAATACAACACTCATAAACACAATCAAGATGAAAACAATAACCAAAGATCTGTTCTTCTTTGTGTCGGAGGACTTTGGTCCTACTGTAAGAAAACAATAATATACACTAGTGCAAAAAACCTATTGTATAATTGTTTTGTTTGACTATATTTGTTTTCTTAATTCTGTTTGCGTCGGTAGGTTTGCTTGTATGTGTGAGCAGTGATAAGAACCTTCATTAAAATTATATATTGTCCATTTCTTCTGCTCCACAGGGGGAGCCAGGATATGTTGGATCACCTGGCCTTAGAGGAGAGAAGGTAAGTTACATAAAAAGAAACAGTGGGTGACCTCAATAGCAGACAGGGCTTACATAAAGGGAGCTCAGTTAGCAGGTCTCGAAGTGAAGCTCTTAATAGACTTCATGAGGAAGATAATCGCAGCAGTGCACTAATTTTAGGGCCACAAACTGTCTGCCATTGAGATTTTCCCCAGCGGGAAACTTATTAGTGAAAATCTTAGGTAGTCAAAAAAAATAATTTGACATGGCTGCCTGTAGGGTGCTCCTTACTTTGAAATGTGAATTACCAATTTAAAAGACCCATCCATTTTTATCAATTCATAAAATTCAGATTTTTTTTTTTTTTTTTTTTATGTGCTCGTCTGCAGGGTAATGCAGGCAGCAAAGGAACTGATGGTAAGCCGGTAAGTTCACATTCAGTTCTTTGAAAAGCAATGTTCTCCATCATATCTTGAATCAGCAAAATTATTAATTATATTTATCTATGTAACAGGGAAAATCTGGACCTAAGGGACCAAGTGGCAAGGACGGATATAAAGGGGCAAAGGTAGGAAAGCAAACTGATCCTCCAGGTTTTCATAGAAACAAACATCCAGTGTTTTTCTTTTTTCCCTGTTTCTCTAAGAAAATAATGTACAAAGTGTGACCAGTTTCCCATTTTACTTTGAAAAGGCACATGCGACAAGGGCACCTAATTGCCACAATGTCAGCTTTTAAATGCACTTTTTCTATATTTAGAAATAAGCCAATTTGCTGGAAACCGGTAAAATTGCTGTTTAGATGTAAAATTGTATGTGGCACACAATTTCCAGCCATTACTTTTTCAATTTGTGAAAAAAAAAAAACACCTCTCATGCAGTTTTCATAAGCATTCACTCCTTCTGGTTTGACGTCTGTGTGCATGCATCTCACGCAGCTGTGAAATGAAACCCATCTACATTTGCATATTTTTACCAGTTCACACTTTATCTTAATCCATGCCACTGTAACATTATATTTACGTTTTCCCAGGGAGGACAAGGGCTTCCTGGTCTTGGTCTTCCTGGCCTAAAGGGTGATAAGGTACGTGGAGATCTACTGTATCTGTTGGCTTTGACTCCTTTAACTTGATTGTAATGCAAACTAACCTTTCTGACACCCTGTCCCCCTCAGGGCGAGTGTGGTTTGTGTCAGCCATCAGAGGTTGGCAGTGGACCTGCCAGCATCCAGTTGCCTGAGGGAACAAAAGGCAAACCGGGAGAACCCGGCCCCCCAGGGCCACCTGGACCGCCGGGGCTTGGTGCCGATGGCAAACAGGTGCGCTGTATGAAAAAGATATCAATCACACAAATATTTTGAAATGAAATCAGATTAAATTGATACAACAGTACTCAGACAGTGTTTTTGGAATGAGAAACTTGCCTTGTTGGCAGTAGATGCAAATTGGTCAAAAATGAACACGTGCTGTCCTTACATACCCAGCATTACAAAATGTAAACTGCAAGCACAATAAACACAATATTAATTGTCAGATGAGGAAAGGTCAAGGCCTCTCCAAAGTTGTTGACCTTCCCGTAGAGGGCATTATGTTTCCCTCTGAGCACCTACACTCTTACCAAAAGAACCCTCAACTCTTTAATATTTGCTACTTAAACACATTAAATTATTTATGGTGTGGTGTTTGTACTTTGCTGAAGTTTATTAAGTTAGGACTTCCCATCCAATCTCACAGAATGGTTTGAGTCGTATATTGTAGATATTCACACCATTTGTTCAATTGTACTTTGTTATTGTGCTTTATGATGAATAAACTTGGAAGAGTGTCACAGATTACAACCCAAGAACAAATCAAAACAGAAATGACTTTAACATTGCACATACGATTACATGATCCATTACTGATCTTCATCAGAATTAGTAACAGAAATCACATTATAGAAACTCCACAAAACCAAAGCTGCTTCTTGGTATCCTATTTTGTTTTAGAGTGAAGCAGATTAAGGACCATCTGGATGAGTGAAAATTTGGAGATGCTGAAAGATTTCACCCCCTAGCGCGAATCAACCCATAATGCTCATTGTACAAACAGGATATGCAGAGATTCTTGTCTTACCATATAATTGTTACTAAGTATAATACATCTCTGTTGTCTTCTGTCACCATCAGCTGTGGTTATCTTTATGTCAAGAGTTTTGATTTTAGCAGAATGGATAGAGGCTTGCATGATACTTCCAGATGACTGCACATGTGCTTTGATAGTGAGTGCATGAGTGTGTGTACTTGTACTCATGTAACTTTTTGCATTTGTATATCACCTTCTATTTGGTCTGACAGGGTGCACCCGGTCTGACCGGAACCCAAGGAGAAAAGGTACATTTCCTGTTAAAGTCTCCCTCTGATCTCCATAAAAAAAAAAAAGCTATTCTGTATATCTATTTCCTCTCACTGTGTACACCTGCAATGACCCAGCAAGAAATGCACGCCACATTTAACAGCCCTGTTTTCAGCTGATTAATTAAAACCAACTAATAAGTCTCCTGGGTATTCTGCAAGGCTTTTTAATATCTCAATGTCCACATACCCAAAATACCTTAAATCATTTATTGAAAAAGGGATGAGACTATTTTGGATTCTCCAGTGGCCTTGAGAGACTGTCACATGCTCTTAACTAATTTGACATCTACTCAGACCAAGGTTGTCCTCAGGAAACGTACCTCTCGAAAGGATATTTTAAGGAGCTCGGGCACTTGTACTTAGGTTCACACTTTATTTTAGAGGATCAAATCTGTCTTTTGGAACATTCACATCACTTTACCCCCCCCAAAAAACCCTGAGAAATAAATCTGCCATCAACAGAGCCAAGCGGCCTTAAATTACCTTAAAAACTCGTGCACATGAATCACTCTGCTTCAACTTCTAAGCAAAGCCAGATACTTACTGGAACACGGAGACTGATTCCTTTGTCCACATTTAAGAGCGAAATAAATTGTCTGAATTTTTTACATAAACCCAAAATACTGGCCTGTTCACGGGAAATTCCTTCTACCCTGTGGAGCTTTCTTGTAAACATTCAAAAGTTATCTTTCTAGTCAGTGTTTCCCACCAAAATGCATTGTGGATGTTGGTAGCGTCGAGTAAATATGTGTATTGCATTTCCTTCCTCATAAAACGTTTGCAAAGCCACCAGCAGTATTCAAATGTCAATAAGTATAATGTGTATACAAAATGGGAACCCACTCATAAAAACATTGCTTCTTAGCAATAGTAGTACTGTAAGGCATGTATTTTAAGCATTGTGAAAACTACATAGAGGTCCCTATCAGGCCTTTTGTTTCCATCGTCATTTCAATTTGACCAGGGTGAACAAGGAGACCAAGGAGATAATGGATTGGACGGAGCTTCAGGAACCCCAGGACTGCCCGGAGAGCCTGGTCGGGATGGACTAATGGGCTTGAAGGGAGAGAAGGTACATTGTCCATCGCCTGGGCTGTCGAGTCAGTTCAGCTTTGCTGCCCCTTAATTTGCATCTTCTGATTGATTTTTTTTTTTCAAATTAGTGCCAGAAAAAATGTAGCAGCCATGTGCGCTGTGCAATCCCAATCCTTTTCCACAGGCCATGCATGATGGAGATGTAATTGTTTCTTTTGAATGGACCTGGCTTTTGTGTCTCCATCTATTGTGGACACCTAATTACAGGTGACCAATGGTCACACGCCTATAGCGCAGATGGTTTCCAGTGGGTTAGAAATGGACACTGACTAGCTAAATGGGGGGATTGCATTTTTTTTTTAATGAAGTGTAATTCTTCCCAAAGTTCTCTGGATGATGTTTTGGATTTGCTGTGTTTTTCCAGGGCGATGCTTGTACCAGCTGTCCTTCTTCTGGCGCTGTGGTGGGTGATGGTGTTGCTGTGCCAGGCTCCAAAGGAGAGAGAGGAGACCCTGGTCCCCAAGGAGAAGGGAAGGCAGGCAAAAATGTGAGGGAATTGTGTGTGTGTGTGTGTGTTTGTGTGTGTGTGTATTTATTTACTTTTAGCTCTGTGCTATGAGAATTGTTGATGACCATCTCATTTCAGGGAAAACCAGGTTTACCAGGTGTGCAGGGCCCTGCTGGTCCCAAAGGAAACAAGGTATGAATGTTCATTTATTGTATTATCACATTTATAAATACATGCATAGGGTTGTACCTTTTCATGTATCACTGTCATTTCAATCTGTGTTGTACCCCCCCCCCCGCCCTCCCCCGCCCCTCCTGTAGGGAGAAACTGGAGTTGCAGGAGTCGGTCTGCCGGGACCACAAGTAAGGCTATGTCCTGAAAAACACACCTGGATCAATAAAGCAGTTTTATGTTGACAGCTGATGCAGCTGTTACAAAACAACATTAACAGAATTTTTATGAGGATGTCCTCCTCCTCTGAGCTCACGAATATTATCCTATGATATCAGTGGTTCAGAGTTTTCCTGCCTTTCAGATCAATCAGTTAAGTTGTAAATAACCATCCAAAAATAATCCTGGGTCGCTCTCTCTCAAATATTTTGATTCACTGTTGAATAATACTAGGTTGACACGGAAAAGTCAGTCCTCTCCACAGTCTTAGTTTTGTCCTCAGACCACCTAAACCTTCTGCATCTGTTTTTGTTTTGTCTTTGTTTTTATGCCGTAGGGTGACGAGGGACCAAGAGGGCTTGCAGGAATTGTAGTAAGCTTCTCTCGTACTTCTTAAGACCTAGTTTTCTTCACTAAATGTTCAGAGTTTGGTCTAATCAGTGCATTTTATACAGGGGCCTCCTGGTGTCGGAGGATTCCCTGGCCCTGTTGGCCCTGCTGGGGGAAAGGTAGCATAGGACAGAGTGTTTAATTCCAAATTATCATTGCAATACACAACCAAAGTTCTGTTCACATGTTGGATTTACTGTTGGTTTCTTGTTCACAGGGCTCCAAAGGTGATATTGGGCTTCCCGGACCACAGGGGCCGTCGGGAATTGGAGTAGCAGGGCCCCCGGTAGGATATAAATGTGTCTTTTTGTGTGGGTATATGGTGTAATGCTTTATCATCTTCAAACACTGAATCCTATTTATTTTTTTACCCACAGGGAAGAGATGGACTCCCTGGCTCTAATGGACTGCCGGGGGCCGACGGCAGACCTGTGAGTTGTCTTTTTCCTTCATTGTCTTAAGTGGGTCTTTTATTTGCATGCTTTTGCACGTGCATCGGAATTTTGAAGATTTCTAAGAGAAATTCAAGTAGCAAACTTGAATCGTTGCCTCTGCATTAGCATCTGCTCACAGTTTTAATTTTCTTTGAGCCTCTTTGGGAATTGTCCTTGATTTAGGCATCATTTGTAACCAAGGATGTATGCCTCAATCCATAACAGAGGCAATGTCTGCTTCCATCTCATCCTCTGTCCCCTGATCTTCGCTCAGCTCACTGCCCCGTGAGCTTTCTTCTGAAACAACAAAGCCAGAGTAACTAAGTGTTTGCCTTTGTGTGTCTGTGTGTGTGCGCCTTTGCTCTGTCTCCTTCTCTTGCAGGGACCTGATGGAGCTGGGGGGGACAAGGTAAGTCTACCGTTTTGTTTGGATGAGGGGAACTGGAGGGGGTTTGAATATAAGGGGTGGAACAGATGGTAATCACCAGAGATGGCTCAACACCCCCTCCCCCCCTCCCAACCCAGCAACCCTACCCCCTGCCTCAGACACACACACATGTACCGACACACACACACACATGCACCCATCAGCCTCGGGGCACAGATAGAGGAGCAGCGGAGGTGACAAGTGTACTGTTGCTGGCAGACAAGAAGGAGGTCCAGGGGCCTTGAGAGAGGGAGAGTGTGTGAGACTATTAATTACCGCATTCATCAGCGCCACCAGTCCAGATTGTCACTGAGAGGGTGGGAGAGATGAAGGAGCAGTGGAGGCAGCGCTTAAGGGTTGGGAGGGGTGTAAGATGTGGGACTTGAGCGGTTTGCGAAGGCTGAGTCAAGAGGAATGATAAAGTTAAGAAAGAGATGAAATATAGAGAAAACAAAGACAAAATAGAATAAGTAAGAGTCTTCACAGTATTTGTTCTGTGTGAGTCTGTAGCCATTCTAGCAAAGCTCAAACATACTCTAAAAAAATCTGGCTTGGGTGTCAGAGGGAACTAGTGAGACTAGGAACGTGCCTTAACCGAATGTGAAGTATTGTGAATCTTGATTCTTCACATTCTCATATTATTGTAAGTACTGGTTGTAAGTAACTGCAATGGAACAGACCGTCTATCTTTTCTGTTGTTAATGTTCTGAGTAAGAGACAGGCAAAATAAGATGTTTCTTGTCCTTGCTCCTTTTCGGTGATCACATGTTTAAAGAAGAATTGTGTTTTGATTGTGAATCACTTTTTTTTGCTCATATTTTCTGGATAATTTTGTGCCATACAATGAGAGAAACAAATACAAATGAAATTAAATAAGTGGGGATATCACACGGGCTCTGCCTATTATCAATGTTAAGTGAATTAGTTATTTCTTTGCATCATAGTGCCATACATAATTTGTAGACATGCACAAAATTACATTTTTATGGACAGCTTAATGTAATCAAACAGTTGAAGTTCCTAATATGGTATAAAAAAAACACTCAAAGCATTTCATCCCCTCCAGGTTTAAATGTCATTGTGATGCATACGATTTGAGACTTTAGTAAAACAGAACAAAAGAGTCCTGAAAGCCTCCTGACCTTCTTAGAGTAATAAGAGTAGTTTTAATCTTGAATGAGGACTCCATTTTTGCAGGCTGTGCTTAAAATTGTGCAATGAGCTTCACGTTAGCTTTTTCATAGGTCTTTTTTTTTATGTATTTTTCAGGGTGAACCAGGAGAGTGCAACTGCATAATGCCTGTACACACGGGTGTAGGCGGACCTGTGAGTACACACACACACACACACACACACACACACACACACACACACACACACACACACACACACACACACACACACACACACACACACACACACACACACACACACACACACACACACACACACACACACACACACACACACACGTTAGAATAAACATGAACATGCAGTTGATTTAACGTAGAGCTTTAATGCTCTGGAGTCTGAATGCACAGATTTCTTTGAACATACTCTCAGAGGGTTTATTGTGACTCCACATGGGTCAACATGCTGGATTTTTTTTTCTCCTCTGTATCTCTCTTTGGTTTGACATTTGTTGTATTATTCTTAACTCACTGTAGCTTTCTGTATATCCTGCAAGCACCAGTGCTCCTCTGATTTTGACTATTCCTGCCTTCCAGGGAGCTCCGGGAACTCCAATAAACATGTGGCAGCCCGGGCCTCAGGTCTGATCTGTCAGCTAGCAGTCCTGTCTGACAACTTGGGCTTTGTTTCTGTTGTTGCTTTGCAAAATTTGTTCAGAAAATCACAGTTGTGTTTGACTGTGAGTGTGGGGTGTCATTTGTGGTCATGCCTTCATATGTTGCAGGGCCCCCCTGGACCTCCTGGCCCGCCTGGCCCCCCTGGGTCTCAGGGAGATATTGGAGTCCAAGGACCCCAGGTGAGAAAAAGGACCTGTAGGATGGTGAGGGGGATATTTCTGCAGTTCAATTCAGAAGCTGCTCTATCAGCCTGAATTGAATTGAAAGCTACGTATGACGAAGGCTCTCAGCTTGGGCACTTTGGGTACATAAATAAGGCTTTGACATGCTTTGCATGTCGAGGGTGAATAAAGTCCATCAAATGCATGTAGGAAATGGACTTCCATCATATAAAGTATGTGCAAAGAGCTTGGACACAAAAAAGATCAAATCAAGTTCAAATGACAAATTGCACTAACCTATCTGGTGCTTCAAGCTTTAACCCATCTGGGAAGCAACTGAACAAACTTTCAAAATGTCAGTCAAGACATGAACAGTTATTTGAAGGTCTGGTTTTAAATACAAAAGTTCACAGAATAATCCAGGTATCAAAGGTATGAATTTAATTCATTTGTAAAGTGAAGCATTTAAGCCAACCTTCAAATAAAGTGATTCTCTGCTCTGTGCTGCAAGAGTCAAAGGTGTAAGAAAGACATCCGAAGTGGTGACTGGACTGACGAGGTCATGTCTTTGACAAGGATGCATTTGTTTTAAAGCAATGAACTCAAAATATTTCCAAATGGAAACATATCAATTTTTGTTAATTTTTTTTTGTTAAAAATTAAATTAATTAGGATTAGATGTTTTTTTTTTTTTAACTTTATAAGACATGGCAGGAGAGGGAACCGGTTCCAGCTTTTTTATCCTGCCCCTTTGACTCTGCCTTAACCATTGGTGGAAATGGGAGTGGCTAGCCCTTGACTGGCAACAAACCAGTTCAACCTCAGTTCCTTCTTTCAGGGTATCCCTGGAAACGACGGGATACCGGGGAAACCGGGTTTGCCTGGAAACATCGTAAGTAAAATTAGAGAAGAAAAGGAGGAGAGGCGGCTCTTTGTCTACTGATTCAAAATCTTGGGGCCTTATGTATAAATGACGCAAAAATGTAATGGAATTATAAAAAGATGGTCCCATAGTTTCATGTGTGATTATTGGATTTTAGAATTTCAAACAAGTTTTTCAAGAACTCTAATTATTAATTTAAAGGAGCAATTAGGTCATACATGGGTATGATTTGTTAAACATTTTGTTCTAAAATTCAGATTTTATTATGCCATGATTAAAGTGTTTTAGATGTTGTAATTGTCCTGTCGATTTAACCTTTTTAAATCATAACTTTTGAGCACAAGTGCTGCTTTTAGGGAAGCTGCTGATCCCTGACAAAGGACGGAGATAATTTGTTTTTTTCCTGCACAAAACTAAAAGGGGTTATGTAGACATGCCTCCATTTCATAAAGACTTATATAAATTACATGAAATGTATGCAGGAAACACTACACTGACACTGAGATTTAACCTGTTCATTATCGAGACTCAGGTCTGTTTTAAGTGTTATCTGTGGTTTCTGACTGCATATAGTGTCAATTTAGTTTCTTCTTTCAAGTCTGTTTATGGCTTAATTGCATTAGGGGAACATCAATGCTGATCTCCAGCCAGCACTCAAGGGGAACTTCACCTTCAACACATGAATTAAAGTAGTTTAATGGAGGAAAGGGAGGTCCTAATGTTTTCAAAATGATGTTCTATAAAGTCTCAGCAGAAAAGTGTTGATTGGTTGCACATTAAGGAGCACCTCTATTGTTAAAATGACAACACCCACAGCCATAATCTGCATACTAAAATATATCAACTGGGGAGAAAGGCAGAAATGTATCGAAATTTTACCGAGTTGGTGCTTAAACACAGACTGATCCTTGAATTGCCTAGAGTGGAAAAGTTGGCACCATCTGTTTGTCATCGACTCAATTGTGGACACACATCGAGATTTGCATTTTGCCATAATACACCTATATAAACCAATCAAGGCCTCTCTTCCAGAGTTCTGCAGGTACTATTGCTCTAAAAGTAGCAACACGGCTACTTTGTCTTTAAAACGTAACAGCATGTTGCAGTGAGAAATGACAATGTTAGCAGATCCGTGTAGAGTGTGGCACAAGTGAAAATAGCACAGTGACGTATAATTATATATAACCTTCTTTCGAGCAAGTCTGTTAATGCACAAGGCCGTGTTCTAGCTCGTATAACAGCCAATAGTGTGCAGCATAAAATAGCCTTTCTAGCTAATGGCTCCAGTTTGAACAATGTCAAATGGATTTGTAATGACTTTGAAACCAAGCCAGGTGCTATTGACGGACTCTCTCAGTGGAAAGGGTCCCACTGCTTTGAAAGGGAGCTGACCGCCTTTCATGGTAAATGTGATTGGGTGTGTGGAATGAACAGTTTTATTTTAAAACTAATTATAAATAGACACCAAGCATGTCAACATTGTGACAACTGGCAGTTTTTTTTTTTCTTTTTATTGAAAAATGAACTATCACATTACCAGTACGTGTGCTTGTGCTTTTGTCGAGGTACTATGAAGGGTGTGTTCTGCTGTTTGTAGCACCATTCCAAACACTACATTTTTTTCTGATCTCTCGACACTATTTAATTAGAGCTACTTGGTCGCTAGTTAAAAGGAAAACTGAGCTTTTGTTGTCTTTTTGTAATGTTAGCATATTGTGAGGTATGTTCCCCCTGTGCCCACATAGGTTTTCTCCAGGCGCTCAGGCTTCCTCCCACAATCCAAACACGCACGTTAGGTTAATTGATGATCCTTAAATTGGCTGTAGGTGTGAATGTGAGCGTGAAGGGTTGTGTTAACCCTGCAATTTACCGGCGACCTGTCTAGGTTGTACGCCACCTCTCGCTTAGTCTAAGATTGGATTCGCTCCAGCATTATCAGAGGTAAAAGTGTCTAATTACTGAGAAGATCTACAGCGACATGAGCAAAAATTCCATTCTTAGCTGGACAAGCCTCTTAGTTGAAATATCTTCAGTTCTGCAGCCTTGGTAATCCGTTTTGTTCTGACATCATGTTGAATGAGATCATCCTACACAGTCATATTTCTTGGAAAGGTTGTGGCAGCCAGGTTTTTGCAGCTTTTGGTGATAAAGTGAAGTGTGTCCTTTCTCAAGTGAGTTCAACATTTCAGCATTTTTACAGCAAATTGCAGTACAAATAAAGAAAATGAGTGACAACAATATTCAAAAAAAGGTCATGGTAAATCAGCTAAGTGAAAGGAGTTGGTTTTGGAAAGTGGAGTGTTTGTATCAGACAACAGACCTTCGTCACTGCACATTTTTGTTTTTATATCTTTTTGAGGGCATTCAATGCCTTTCATTTATGTAGTACACTTTTTTGGCAGTTCATATGTAAGACATTTTTAAACATCGGCATGGGTGTCAACCTGATTGTAAGAGTGAAAAACTATTGCCAGTTACAAATTTGGAAATTTACGAAACAGAAAACATTCGTCAAAAGACTTAACATTCTTTTTTAGTTAGTTTAGTTAGTCTAGTTCCTCCATTTCATCATCCATACATCTATACATTTTCATGGAAGAACAAAATGTCAGCATATTGAGATTTCTTCCAAATAAATGCAGTACCCCATCCATGTTAAAATTAGTATGTAGTATCCAACCAGGACCGAGGTACTGTTGTGTCTTTGTCATGAAGAGTCGCAAGCATGCACGGAACTCACAAACCATTTAATAGTTACACTATAAATCACACCAAGCTTGAGAAAATGTGTTCGCATTGGAGTCTGATCCTTATCAAGGAGCGATGTCATTGTGGTGTTGTTAAAGGAACCCTACGTCATTACAGCGTTGAACTGTGTATGGAGAGCAACATTGAGAGACTTTTTTTGTTGTTCAATTGTGGAAGTGAGGAGTCAATGTTGATTATGTTGGCTTCTCTTAATTATTGTCTTTGATGCCATGAATTCTTGTATTAATATTATTTGAATTCCTATTTTCCTGCCCTGTCTAGAATCCCACTGGACTACACCAGCTGCCTCAAGACTCCACCGGAGTAGACGAAGATGTAAGTTCATCATTACAGTGGTGCAGTTTCGGGAGTGGGGATTTACACTCATGCTCTTTGCTTTGCCAATTTTTGGCATGACAACTGTTGATCGGTGTGTTGTATTTTACTTTATATGTTTGTATATACTATGTATGTGTGTATATACTGTATGTGTGTATATACTGTATATGTGTGTATATACTGTATATGTAGGCGTGTGTCTGTGTGTATAACACAGGAGGGCTGTGAAGGGGGCTGTTCCCAAGGTTTGCCGGGGGTGCCAGGCATGTCTGGTGCCAAAGGAGAAAAGGGAGACCAGGGCAAGCCTGGTGCAACCCCTTTGGACGACTGTGACGGGGTGAGACTTTGGGGGACTCTGAAGTTTCTTGTAGAAACGGTTTCAGCTTCACTGTTTTCTCCAAATTCAGAATCATATGAAATGTTATCAATTGTACATTTCATTGTCTTTGTTGTTCTGCTTTGGTGAATGCAAAATGACAGTCCCTCATTTTGAATTGTGTGCAAGTGTGCATGGCTTAATGTGACTTCGCTCTCAGTGTGACAGTCAGGCTTTGCTCTGAAAACATATTCTCTTGCAGTGTTTGGAGAGGGAGCAGAGGGAGCAGGCAACACAAGCAGTGGTCAGTTGAAATCGCTGCCATGTTAAGACAGACACATGCATACGTGTACGCAAGTAGGGACGTGCATGCACACGTTAGTATCTTATCTTATTTTTTTTTTGCCTCACAGGGTGGTCAGTCCTGCACAGGGACACCTGGACTTCCAGGAATGTCTGGATCACCGGGAATAAAAGGAGATCAAGTGAGTTACTGTTAATTTGTCATGAGGATTTATGTGCGTCTACCTCTGCTCAAGTTTGCATTTCTAAATGACTTTCCAGAGATTGGGATCAGCTTTCTGTCTTTATCTTTACTTCAGGGTACGCCAGGACAAAGAGGCCAACCTGGAATAGCAGGAAACATGGTAGGGGTTTATCTAAACTTTAAGATTCAGCAACATATCTCAGTTTAGATTTGTCAGAAGTTTATTTATAGTAGAGGCCTGAATGTTTTTTTTAATAATATCTGCTAATAATAACACTAGCAAGTTATAAAGATGGACTCTTTTTGTGAAATCCTCATCTACTATATAAGTGCCAATATCATGTTAGAAAAGTTCTCCAGTAGTTTGATGACATCTTTTCCCAACTTACCACTCTGAAAAATATTTTATGAACGATACAGGTTCAAAAAGTATAAAGTACATCTTAATCACTGCCTTACATTAGAAGGGAGAAGATGTTTGTATTTTGTTATCATTATGCTAGAGCAGCACCGTTGGATTTTTGTCTCAAAATTTGGACTTGGTTGGAGCTTCGGTTTGCCACTTTCCATGAACTCACAGAGCCACCTGCTGGTCTCAAAGAAAATGTTGCACAATGTGGTCCAGAAAACCAAACTCTTAAGTGCTAATTCACACAAAACACACTAGAGCTCTGTGCTGCGATGCTCAGCGCAGTATTAACCTAATTATCAGGAACAAATTGAAACCTGCTTCAACCAGAGGTGTAAACCGACTTTTATTTGATCAGGTAGTTCATTATCTTTCAGTTGCTTTAAAGTGCTCCTTTTAATTTGTTTTTTCCTGTTCACAGGGGCCACCTGGTTTCCCAGGTCCTCAGGGCCCGTCTGGTTTAGCTGTAAGTTTCATTCACACTTAATTATTTGTTCTTATTTAATCAGTAAAGGAGGAAGTTAGAAATTGTATTACAAGTGCAATAATGTCAAAATACTCTATTACAAGTAAAACGTCTGCATTCAATGTTCTACTTTAGTGAAAGTATAGAGGTAACAGTTAAATTGAGGTAAAGTATCAAAGTAAAATTACTCTTTCTGGAAAAAAAGTTTGACATTTATTGATTCTTTACACTGATATGTAAGTGGTATTTAACTGCTACAGGTGGTTGAGGTGGAGCTAGTTTTAACGTCTTTGTATACATTTGGGTAGGTTAGTCTAGTTGTTCCCACACAAGGGGCTAGTCCCTTTCCAATGGGTCACTGGTTGGAGGGCTTGTCAAATGAATAACGAGGCAGAAAAGAATAAAAAGGCTGCACAAATTTGTATTCTTTTTTTTTAAACTTTTCTCTAAAATATTGAATAATTTTTCCTTTTGGCCTTCAAGCTGTTATTTTGTTATAGTATAATGACAACATTGGAAGGGAAATGACAACTGCTAAATGTTTGAAACATGACAAGGGGGTCTAACTTCATCATTTATTTTTTGTAAGTGGCGATAAGATTGGGAACCGTAATTTTCAACCTAGCAATGTCATTTTTGTTTTCTCAAATGCTGATCATCTCAGTTTTAAATCAAGCTTCCCTTAATTATTCCAACTTTGCCATCTCTCTCCATCCCCATGCCCGCCTGCCTGGCTCTTTTGTGACAGTTATTTCAGATGAGGACAATTTGGTTGTCTCTTTCTCCAGTTGTTAAATTATTCCCTCATCTAAGTGATGGAGAGTGGGACTGCGGCGCAGACGGAGCCCTCCCCTTCCCCTTTCTTCTCATACAGATTTATTGTTTTCGCAGAACAGAGATGCTAAATGGGTGAGCTGTGTGAGCACTGCATGGAATCCATTCGCAGCGTAGTAGCACTTTATAGCAGGTGTTAGCTTCTGCTGTGTGCAGCGGCGTGTCTGTTTGTAGTGTTTGTGAAACAGAGGGAGGGAAGTCTGACCCTGCTGCTGAATATGTTACTCATACTAAAGAGTTTGGAAGTCACTCACAATGATCACCTCCCACCTCATTCTCAGTCAAATTAATTAGTATTTACTTGTTTGACTTTGCAACCCTCAATAAATACTCTAATAGCCAAATGTGCAAACTACATAAATAAAGAAAAACTTAAGCAGCTGAAATAAAAAGTAAATGTTTCACCATCCTAGAGCTGAATCACCATCCTGAAGCCTCACTGAATAGAGCTGAGGACAAAATCAAATGTAGGCAACCCCACAGGGAGATGATCCAAGCCAGTTAGCTGTTTCCTCTCTTTGATATTCTCCTTTTTTTTAAATTTCCACCAGGGGAGGCTCTCTTGCAGACATTCAAATCACATCCTCTCCTTTATTTTCTAATCTTTCCTCACTCCTGTCATCCTCAGGGTCAACAGGGTGAGCGAGGGTCACCCGGCCTCACAGGAATGAAGGGCGAGCAGGTAAGTATGTGACAGTCAGGTTCCCTGAAATTATACCATGTAGATACCCTGTTTGATTGATTGTATGATCTTTACCACAGGGCCCTCCGGGGACGCCTGGCTACCCAGGAAGCATGGGGCCACCTGGAATGCACGTAAGTTACTCTCCCTGCCTCATTATAAAGGAACTATGGTACTAAAAACATCCTGACAGCTTACCGACATTGCCACTGATTCACTGCCTGTATGTGTTTGTCAGGGACTGAAGGGTGAACGTGGCACCTCAGGAAGCGGTGGTCAGAAAGGAGAATCAGTAAGCTGCTACACCAACACTGTTATGTAATACAAAATGAACCTGCTGCTTGTGTTGTATGTTACTTGCTAACTTTTTCCTCCCTTCTGCAGGGTCCTCCAGGTAACCCTGGGTATCAAGGGCAGGCTGGCTTGCCGGTCAGTGTTGCATCATACATTTTTCCCTGCGATATGTCGGATCTGGCTTCTTCATTATCATTTAAAAGTTGAATACCTGAGAAAACATTTTGTGTCTGCAGGGCATTAAAGGGGACACAGGACCAGCAGGGCTTGTTGGTGCCAAAGGGGATCAGGTTTGTATAACACACATTGCACATTCACATAGTAGAACAATTTTAAAACAAATTTAACACATATTAATGTTTTTTTATTTAAGGGTTTCCAAGGACAATCAGGTTTCCCAGGACCACCAGTACGTAAATGCCTTAGCTCCTCAAAAGTAATTGTTTGTCTTTGGAATAATTGTAGTGACTTTGTATATTATTATATTCTAGGGTCCTCCAGGTCCTGCTGGCAAAACTGGAAGGGAAGGGCTTTCTGGGCTCAAAGGTGAAAAAGTGAGTAGAAATCAACATTTAGCTGTTTCTGAATGACTTTACGTCTAAAAATATCACGTGGAATGAAAATATTTTCATTCATAGGGCAACGGTGGAGCTCAAGGCACTCAGGGACCAACTGGATCCCCCGGCTCAACAGGCTCCCCAGGGTTGATGGTGCATCCGTTATTATTTTCATTCTATATTATCTTCGTTTGACCCGACATATCTATATGCTGCATGCTATTTTGAGTCTTCATCTTCACTCTCCACTCATGTTGGCTATGAAAGGGACCCCCTGGCATTGAAGGAATGGATGGAAAAGATGGGAAACCAGGGCTGCGGGTAAGTCACATGACTCGCATGACTGGCGAGCCCACACACATGCAGAATATCCATCACGTATTAAAGCTATACTGAGTATCATGCATTTAATAGCTGACCCTTGACCTTGGCTGACCCTTGACCATGGCTGTTTTTTCATTCTCAGGGAGAGATGGGCCCTCCAGGCCCAGCAGGACCACGAGGAATCCCAGTGAGTATCACCTCGAACATTTATCTGACCTGATCTGATTCTCTGTCCGGGAAACAGCATGAATTAGACATGAGAAATATCGATTATGTATAAATTACTGTTTATTCTTGTTTGCTTTTGTATTAACAATCTAATCTTGTCTGACAATTAATATTCACAGTTACATAGTTGCATATAATGAAAGCTTATATTTCATTGTGAAATGGGTTAAGATTACTAATTAAAGATTACGTTTTATACGAACATTGATGATCCCCAGAGGTCCTGAGATGCGGTAAATGTAAATCTCTTACTCCTCCAATTATTTACATCAGAAACATCCCCATTATTTCAGCACACACTGCAGCTTCTGGGAGACCCAATCTGTTAGGCAGACTTTTAATCCAATGCATTACACTTGTATTGCCATGGCTCACCCTCAGTTTCACAAACAGCAAGCTAGTATGCAAATCAGTCTGCATGACAAAACCTTTTATATTAAAAGCTCTTTATGGAGAGGCGGATTGACAAAGATAGGTGAAATACTTGTGCTCCGGATATGTGACTGGGTTTACAATTATTGCATGTGAAGGAAAGTTTGAAGACAGCTGTGATGATCTTAATTCTTGACTCTTGTAAAGTGTCACAAGCAACAGCCTGTTGCAAATTAGCATGGAGCGTGACACGTGATCTTCCACTCACCTCACCCATGTTGGAAAACTGCATTAATATGTGCAGTCATTACTGAGTCTTGTTAATGTTGTATATGTCACTGCTGATGTGACCCCATTTCATCTTTTAAGCTTCCCATCTTCTCCTCAGATCTTCCTAACTTTCTGTCTTATGTATCAACGCAGCCGAGGTGGTGATATTCACTCACTGCAGTCTGCTCCAGTGAAGAAGAAACGAGTTTCTTTCTTTCTCATTTCCCTCTCTCGCTCTCTGTATCTCAGGTTGTGTTCTACCCGAGAGCAGGTGTTCAGGATTTCAAAGACACGTCTGCTTCTTCTTTTGGCAGCTTTGACTTTGACAGATTTTTATACTGTATCAATCTCAATTCTCTTTGATGTCTGTCCTCAGGGATTCAAAGGGAAAACTGGCCACGTTGGCTTTCCCGGACAGAAGGTTAGCCAACAATTCATTGCTTTACCTTCACACAATGTCTGTCTGTTTGTCAAGTTACATTTGCTGTCTCCCGCTTGTGCACGAGGCCGAGTTGTTTTATCAAACTAATAATTATGTCGAAAATAAGGTTTTTATTATTTCTCTATCTCCTTGTTTTGAGTCTCCTCTAGTGGAGTGATGTATTAATCTCACGCTTCCTCTTTTGCCTTTTCATTACTTTCTCACCCCTCCAGGGTGAAGTTGGACCTTCAGGTCCCCCCGGGTCACCTGGCAGACCAGGACATGAGGCAAGTATTTTTGTTTTTCATCGTCCCCCCCAAAGTCGATTTGGCTAAACGTCAGAGAGCACATTGATAATACGTGCATAAAAGTTCAAAATAGGAGTTAACATATATTATCGTCAGTGTAACCTTATAGAAGTCTAAAGGTTAATCTGTGACCTTTCCAGGGCGATCCCGGTACCCCAGGAGCTCAGGGTCGACCTGGACCCTCCGGCCACGTTGTAAGTTCACTTTTGAACCTGATACATTTCTGATATATTGATATTTTAGTATGCTCGCATGTTAAACTTGAATAATGTGTTTACTTTTCCCATCAGGGTTCTACAGGTTCAGCTGGACCTCCAGGTCCTCCTGGTCCACCAGGAGAGGTGAGAGGGAACTTCTCAAACATGATTTGAATGATTGAATGACTTAAATGATTACATCCGATGAAGGTTTTATTTGTCAATCTCAAGGGGAAAATAGGTTGTTGTTTTCGCAGCCAAAAGAAAATCAAGAGCACAGGAGACAACACATAACATCAACATTAATTCTGATATTTGTTGTCCTCTTGTACCGACACCCTTTCTACCAGCACCCTAGTTTAAAATTGTGAATATTTAGAAATAAGTCACCATGGTCCTTATCTCTGTTAATCTCATTTTATTTTATTTCAATATGTATGGCCTCTGTAATTATTTTCTGTAAACAAGAATAATTATGATTACTGAAAATAATTACAGAGGCTACAACAATACATAACATGGATTAACAGAGATAAGGATACGATGACTTTATTTAAAGATGCACTTTGTTAAACTAATGTGCCTGTATAAAGTGCATTATTTACTCTGTATTATTGATATATGGGTTTAAGAGAGAAGGTGAAACAAAGACACCATTTGAAATTCTGTCCTGCAGCCGAAAGCATGACTAATAGGAGATCATATTTTCTTCATCTTTTCTCCCTCGCTCCCCAGGGTATAAAAGGAGATAAAGGCCAGGATGGAGAGAGAGGTCTCCCAGGGATGGTCGCACCCCCAGGATCACCTGGGCACCCGGGGCCTATGGTTAGTACTTTTCAACTTGTGTCAACTTTTAAATCTGTCCCCTCGAACAATTTAATTAAACATCAGTCAAACTGCTAGCCTGCCAATACGTCTCACTTAACCTTTTCTTCTGTCTTTTAGGGAGAGCCAGGCAATGACGGTGCCGCTGGTAAAGATGTGAGTAATGTCTGGGTGTGGTGTTTGTCCTCTTTAAAAGTACAATATGGAGAGATTGATGTGGTGATGTGTGTATTTCATTCATTGATGGATATTCCCGTCTTTGTTTGGACAGGGAGCGGCAGGCCTGCCAGGGGACAACGGGCAGCCAGGTCACAAGGTAAGAGCAGACTCTGGTGCAATCTTGTGTGAGTGCGTGTCGTCAAGCTGAGCATCAACCATCCATTACCTCCCCGTACCGTCTGAACGCAGCGAGATACAAGCCTTTAGCCCAGGGAGACTGATGCCGGCACACTGCGTTGCTGAACACGCTTGCCCCCCCCCACCCCCACTCCCCCCACCCACCCATTTCTGCCCGTTCAGCACCCGCACTTAACACAGTCATCAGTTCACTAACCCTTGGACCTCCCTGCTGACACCTTCCTTCCTCCTCACCTCACTCCACCCCTCTCCAAACTAGCAGCTGGCCGCCTCTGTAGCTACAGAGCCTGTTGGAGCTCTCCTCAGACACAGGCTTACAGTAGGTGCGTACAGTGATAAAGTTATTCTCCTGCCTCTGGGATAATGCTATTAAGCATGAGGGGAGATGCTAGATGAGGCTATTTGTCACCCTGACAGGGCGGCATTGTCAGGGTTTTAGCTGCACAGAAGAGGAGAACAGAGGAGAAAGACAAGAACGGACTCCTCTATTCTTCTCGCTCCTCTCTATTTCAAGAGCCGCTTGTCTGTCGGTGACGTGTAAACATTAGACGTCCATTATGGGCTGCTTTGTCCTCAATAAATCACTGTCACTAATGTAGCAAAGCTGTTATTGAGTGTATGTACACAATTTTAATCACCAGCACTGCTGTGTGGAAGGCGATATAGATATCGCCAAGACTTGTCTTTAAAGGGCTTCCTTCTTTTCTAAAATATGATTAATAATAATCTTCTTCCTAAATAATTATATTTCGATGAATTATCAAGTCATCTAATGAAGTACATAATAGCTCACCATTTACATTGTGGCTGAGAGTTAGATTTACATAGGAAGCTACAGCCAGGAGATGATTAGCTTAGCTTAGCACAATGAGTGAAAGCAAGGATTTTGTACTGATCAAACATACACCATTTAAGGTGTTGGTTATTTTTTTTTATCAGGCATTTATGGTATCAAAGATAGGTACTAACAACTAACATGAATGGCATTGTCTTTTATCCACTACCCTAACTCACTCACTTCTTGTCTCCCAGGGTGAGCCAGGGGCCCTGGGCCAGAGGGGCCCTCCAGGAGAAAGAGGTAGACCAGGGCTCCCTGGCGGCGGAGGATATCATGCCAAGGATGCACAGCCCATGATCGGTCCCGTCGGACCCAGAGGTGAAAGGGGAAGCCCAGGCTCAGCGGGCTCCCCCGGGCTGCCTGGCTCGCAAGGGTCACCAGGAAACGATGTGAGATAATGTTTAATTGCACTTTTAGCATGACAGCCTGTTTTGTTTTAATCCGCTCTAAATCATGTTGTATTCAGCTTGATTGTGAGACGAACTGAGTACGGCAGCCACGGGCGCTCACCAGCTCCATCTGTTCTTGTAAATAATGAATTTTTTCATTATCTACCTTGATTAATGTTTGCTCGTTTGTTGTTCTCGTTCTCTGTCTGCTCTTCAATAGGCTGTCGTCAATTATGACGATATCAGGAACTTCATTCGCCAACAGGTCATCAAGATCTTTGATGGTGAGGGCACGTGCAAATGCACGCTGTTGTGCGAATGTTTACCGTGCACGATGCTACAACTTCTCCATTAGAGCAGTATTTTCTCTTCAGATGTATATCTCTGTTTCAGACATCGATTTCGTTTTGCCTTCGGGACGCCACTGCTCTGGTCTGTGGAATTGCTTTTTATTATGGCTTGTTTCCTCTCCCCAGAGAGAATGGGCTACTACATGTCTCGCATGCAGATGCCAGTGGAAATGGTGGCGTCCCCAGGTCGGCCTGGGCCCCCAGGAAAAGATGGAACTCCAGGTAGTTCTGGGGCACCAGGTAACCCCGGGCTCCCAGGACAGATTGGCAGACAAGGCCGGCCCGGAGGACCAGGACCACCAGGTGAAACTTTCACGCACAACAACATGAGAATGACGTTAAGTATCATCGCTAACTGAGCATAAACTGTTTAGCCTCCATTTGTTGACAATATGTGACCCTGTTTCTGTAGGACCACGAGGTCCACAGGGAATAAATGGAGACAAGGGTGTTGGAGAAATGGGAGATGTAGGACCTCCAGGAGCACCAGGTAATGTACCCCACTGGTTAATGAGTCAGTTATAGTCCAGTGGCAGACATTTGGTTAATGAAATCTTGCTTTATTACATTTCAACCACATTGCTTAGTTTATACTTAAAGTTCTTGTTCATTGTTGGCATATTGCACCAAGTGTATTGAATTTAACTTTTAACATTTGAACCTCAACAGTCACATTTTTTTCCAGTTAGTTACATCTGCAACAATCTTCCACCAGATAATCAAAGTGCTTTATGAACACTCACAAGCTACACCTGATGCTAAACCCAAAATGAGCTAAAATGACTGAAATGGTGCAAATTACTTAAAATGTTTGGATTCGTTGTTGATTAGCAAATTGCCAGCATGATCAATGTAGTTTTGTATCACTCTTAAATTGTCTTAATTAAAATTAGCATTCTAATTCATTCCAGCCAAATCAGCGTCTGAAAATCCTTAATCGTCATGGAGTTCAGATAGCATTGGCTAAATTAGCAAATTAGCACATGCAGTCTCTTTTCATGGAGCGGTTTAATTTGGGTTGAAAAAGTTACTGTGCTCACAATAAACGTCCAAAGTAAGACTTTAATATTTGTTCATGTTTCAGTCATGTTCCCCTGAAAACGCACATGGTGATAACACCATCAATTAAAGATGATGCTTATTGGTGTGTACTTGTTTTACACAATGTTGTGTGTAGATATCGTATTGCTGATGAGTCAACTCATCCGTCTTGTATCTATACTGTATTCATGCTGCTGTGTACACTCTACTTCCGGAGTAAAATACACCTTTAAAGGAACAGCTTCACATTTTAGGACTGCCACAGCGCTCTTAGCACTCTTAACACTCTTTGTCACTGAATAAGTGAGTGACTGAGTTGCATCATTGGTCAAACTGATGCTGCGTGATTTACTGATGAAGTTACACCATTGATCGGCCGAATGCTTCAGCTCCCTCGATCCATTTAAACTTTGAAGCCCTTGTTTCAAATTAAAAGCCCTGTTGCATTTCATACACGGTCCAGCTATTTATTAAGTTTTGAACCCGTCTTGTTTTTTGTATTTTTTTTTTTTTGTATTTTTTGCTATGACTCAGGAAGTTAGAGTTAGCAACCAATAAGCTTAGTTTATTATAAAGCCTGCAGACAGAGGGAAACTGCCAGCTTAGCTTTGTCAGAAGATAAAACACAAATCCAGACCCTCTAAAACCTCATTAACAAACACATTATACCTAATTTATTTATCTGTAACTGAATTGTACAAAACAGAAATTGTGGTTTTAAGAGAGCCAAGCCAGCAGGTTTTCATTGTGAGCCAAGCTCATTAACCTTTTGCTGTATAGCTTCATCTTATAACAGGACCTATTCCTTTTGGCTAAAAGATTAACTTATTTCTCTTTCACATAAATAAACGGATTTGTCTTTTATTATATATTTCCGTTTAAGGGTTAAGACACAGTGCAGCAATAGTTATGGCCAGGTGAACGTCCTGATGGGCGAAAATTAGGTAGGGGTAGGTAGGTAGGTAGGTAGGTAGGTAGGTATATACTTTATTAATCCCCGAGGGGAAATTTTTTCGCCACAGCAGCATACATACAGGAGCAATAATAGAAACAATAGAATAAAATAATAATAGAATATAATAATATAATAGAAAAGCAATAAAATAAAAAATATAAAATGCACAGTACATACAGTATATATACAGTACATTAAATATCTATATATATTATATACAACAAACCAATAAACACAGTCAACATATATATATATATACATACAGTACAGTATATATCTATATATATAATATACATACAATATACAAGCAACCAAGAAACACAGTCAACAGTGTTTTTGTAAATTAGAAATTTGAACAAGAGTACACATAAAAGGCAGGCCTCCCTCAAAGTCACTCTTCATATATATGCAAATCTGTAACTGCAACCATTATTTATGTTCATATGGGTTCTGGTTCTGCCCAATTAAACCACTGTCGCTGAGTGCTCCATAACAATTGCAATTTTAGCAAGAACATCTGTATAGCTGAAGATTACTCGTGAATCTGGATTGGAGTCTTTGTGTTTGTAGAATGGCCTATCTTTTGTGACCGTTGTACTTTACCGTCTTCTATGCTCAGTATAAATGTATGGCATTTAGAAGGCCATATGCTCAATCTTGCAATGTTAATATAAGTAAATAGTAATTGGTGGATCTGCACCATGAGTCTGATCTCCTCCAAAATGTAATGGGTTCTTTGTTAGTTAAAGCTTCACCCTTCCAATTTGAGTCATTTTTATGAGTAAAAAAATTAAAAATCTCCCTGCTGCGAGTTTCATAAATGTGAATTTGTCAGAGTTCCCAGATTTCTCTGACAAAAGCTAAACCAACCAGTGGGCAGATTATCAAAGAAAGTTGTTGTTAAACGCTTGATAATGAAAATATTTGTTCTTTACAATCAACTGTACTTTTATTATGAAGTCGTACACTGTCCAACATTTTTTTTTATTTTTATTGTGTTAACTACTTTACATATAAACCCAACTTTATTTAAAAAAAAAAAATGCTCAACATAAACAAAAACAGTTAACACCATAAAACTCGATTTTTACATAAGGTCCACTTTACAAGACAGGGCTACATGATGGAGGACCATTCGATATTGTACTTTAATGTTGTGAAATTTGAAAAAAAAAATGGATGATCAAGCAAATGATGTGAACTCAAATGATATGAAAGTAAATCTGTCAGTTTCTTTTTTATTTGCCCAGTTCGTATTCCTGCCATGGAGATTGTGGCAAGATTATTTCATTCCTTCTATTTCATCTTTTTCTCCAGGTGTTCCAGGCCCCCCAGGCTATAGTAAGATGGGACCCCCTGGTCCTGTGGGCCAACAGGGTGTTCCTGGGATCCCCGGTCCTACTGGACAGTCTGGTACTAAGGGAAAGGATGGCCGGTGTAATCCTGGAGACTGTATGAGCCATCAAGTGGAATACAGCCCCAAAGGCCCACATGTCAAGGGCCCATGGTAGAGGGCTGGAGGACAGGGGAAGGGAGGACTGAAGCAAAGAGACTAAGACAGAAAGCCAAAGACCATGACCCAAAATTATTAAATCTGACTACAAGATGCAATATAGGAGCTGCCTTTGTTGAATAGATAGATTTACTCATAGATTTCAACTATACCTCTGAGCAAAAATCCACAATTTCTTTGTAAGGGCCCCGCTTGAGCTGAGGCACCAGCAGAACATTTTTATTGCGTCACTCTTTTCCAATGCCAATTCATTGTGATATTACTGTCTCTCATTTTGGTCTCATCTCTTTTTCCCCACGTTGTTTCATTCCTTTTGTACGTTTTCAAACAACCCAGGAGAGGTAACGAGAATCACAATCTGTATTGTATTCTCGATTAATTCTGGCCTCTGCTTTTTCTTATTTTCTTTGTCTAATTCTATAGAAGGAGAATACACAATTATTGCAGCACTTTGCTTCCATCTCTTATATCTTTGTTCCTTCCTCACGCAATCCCACTCTAAGTGCATCCCATGCATTTCTAATATTCTGTCTCCAAACCTGGTGGTGTGATACATATTTGAAATTGACTTGGAAGAAAATATCCCAAGAAGTGCATTTCAGTTCTGTAGAAACAGATGTCACAAACCTGCATTCATGCCCTCTTTGATGGATTGACTGTTGTGTATATATTTATATTATATATATATATATATATATATATAGTGGCTTTTTATACTTTTTCAAAGATTTTGATAAAAGGCATTCACATGGCTAGCCACTTATTTTTCAGCATCAAAGTTGTTCAGTGACAAAACATTCCAAAAGGATATACGTTCTGTAAGGTTTCAAAATACAATAATGTGTTCGGTAAAAGACAAATTATTTATAAAGGAATATTGTGTTTCCACAAAAAGATGCTGGGTTTTGTAATTATGCAGCTAGTTGTGTCCTTTTACCTGCAGTATTTCTCATCTCATCTCATTTAGTATTCCAAAGTAGATCCAAGCCATCTGTTTGCATCACTTGGCCCTTGTTTAAGAAGAAGAAAATAAGAGCCCCAATTGAGTACATTCACAACTGTAATGTAGCACAGCCACCAAACTACTACTGTCACCGAAAAATAAAGAAAATACTCTGAAAAGCATCACAAGCAGCTTTTGTAGTGTGACATGGGACGTATTTTCAGGCTTTTGTCGTTTATGTTTTTATCATTTTTATATGTTGAAGTCTGGATTCTGAAACCATTACCATCCATTACAGCTCTGTAGTTCAAACAGCGGGTTAGACTACGAGCTGTGGTCCAACTTTTGTGTCTCACAAGCTAAACCACGGGAAATGTTAAACTCAATTAAATTGCTTTTCAAAGAGCCAGTATCATGTGTTATTCATTGTAATTCTATTTTGTATTAAACTATTTAAATACTCGTCTCTATCCACAGATAGATTAAAAACAAAACAGCCCTTGTACACAGACATGTGAAGGGCGACCAATCTCTCACCCACTCAAACTGACAGTTGTTTTTTCTTTGTAGTTATTCAATATCTCAGTCTTGGTATTTGTTTTTTCCCTTTGTTCAAAATACCATACAATTGTTTTACTTTATCGTGTTGTCCAACATGTCCCAAAAATGTCATACTGTCGTAAGTCATTCAAAATTGCATAAAATTGTAACACCTTAGCATGTCGTACATAATGTTACAAAAAAATTGTATACTATAGTATGTAGTTTAAAATGTCAAAAAAATATCATACAGATTTTTTTTCAAAATAACATAATCATGTTATATTATAGTATTTCGTCCAAAAATTCCATGCTATAATATGTCGTTCAAAATAGCGTGAAACTGTTTTAATTCATCATGCTGTGCAAAATGTCAACAAAAAAAAATTGTCATACTATGTGAAAAACAAGCAATAATATAGCATATCGTCCAAAATGTCATACCATAGCATATGGTTTGCAATTTTGGATGACATGCTATAGACTTTTATTCATATTTTGTACAACATTCTACATGTGAATTTTATTCACATTTTGAGAAGACATGCCACAGTATTACTTAGTTTCATATTTTTGACGACATGCTATACTATGATTTATTTTTCACATTTTGGACGGCATACTGTAGTATGACTTTTGTTTCAGATTTTGGACGGCATACTGTAGTATGACATTCTTTTTACATTTTGGATGACCTACTATAGTATTACTTTGTTTTATATTTTGGATGACATGCTATAGTATGACTTATTTTTTACATTTTGGACGACATGACATTTATTGACACAGCACAGAGCGCACACACCCACAAAAAAAAATCCCTGGACCCAGCCATCCCCAGACATCAACCACTTCAATACTTTAATATAGTCAATGAAAAAAATGTTTTATTCATTTATGCTGCTTCACTTTGGGGTGAGGGCAGAATACCCTAGACATGTCACCAGTAGCCAACACACACCACTCAAGTCTTTATTCCCACATGTGGTGGGATGAACCCAGACTGCCTGTTAAGAACCCACATAGGCTCCTGGCCCGGGATTGATCCTGGAGCCCTCTCGCCGGAAGGAAACAGGGCTAACCACTGCGCCACTGTGATCCCCTAAATAATATATAAAACCCACAAACAAATGGATAACATGTAAAGTCCACACAAAAAGGACTGTGGCAGCGATCGAACACGGAACCTTCTCACTTTGAGACGACAGGGCTAACCACAGCGCCACTGTGCCGCCCTACATGCTACAGAGAACCCACACAAACAAAGGGAGAACATGCAAGTCCAAACAAAAAGGACATTGGCCTGGTTTTGAACCCAGAACGCTCTCACTGTGACAGTCTTAACCACTGTGGCAACAGTGCTAACCACTGTACCACCCTACATTACAGATCTTTCATAAAAGTCATACTATAGTATGTCGTCCAAAATGTGCAAAAAGTCATACTATAGCATGTCTTTCCAAATGTCAAAATAAAGTCATACTGTAGCATGCAGTCCAAAATGTGGAAAAAAAAGAGAATTCCAAAAAGTCATACTATAGTATGACATTCTTTTTACATTTTGGACAACATGCTATAGAATGACTTTTTCTCACATTTTAGACAGCCTACTATAGTATGACTTTTATTTGGCGATTTTGGACACCATACCATAGTATGGCTTATTGAAATTGTGGACGACATGCCATACTATGACTTTTTTTTTTCATATTTTGGCTGGCATAATATAGTATGACATTCTTTTTTACAGAAAAGCGGCCGAAATGAGTTTCCTCCGTAGGGTGGCCGGGCTCAGCCTTAGGGATAGGGTAAGGAGTTCAGACATCAGGAGGGAACTTGGAGTTGAGGCGCTACTCCTTCGCGTCAAGCTGAGGTGGTCCGGGCATCTGATCAGGATCCTCCTGGGCACCTCCCTCTGGAGGTTTTCCAGGCATGACCAACTGGCAGGAGACCCCGGGGAAGACCCAGGACACCCTGCAGGGATTATATCTCCCGACTGGCCTGGGAACCCCTCGGGAGGAGCTGGAAAATGTTGCAGGGGAGAGGGAAGTCTGGGTCAGCTTGCTTAGCCACCGCGACCCGACCCCGGATAAGCAGATGATGGATGGATGGATGGATTCTTTTTACATTTTGGACGACCTACTATAGTCTGACTTTTGTTGGCGATTTTGGACGACATGCTATAGAATGACTTTTTTTCACATTTTAGACAGCATGCTATATTATGACTATTTTTGACATTTTGACGGCATACTATCGTATGACATTCTTTTTACATTTTGGACAACATACAATAGTATGACTTTTTTAAATATTTTGGACGAAATGCTACAGTATGAATTTTTTCGATAGTCATACTTTAGTCCAAAATGTGAAAAAATATTATACTATATTGTCATCCGAAATTGAAAAATCAGTCATATGTCGTCCAAAATGTGAAAAAATAATATAGCATGTCGGTCCAAAATATCAAAAAAAGTCATACTATTGTCGTACAAAATGTTGAAAAAAATGAAAACATTGTTAAACATTGTTAAAAATATCATGGATGTTTTTTTTTTTATAATATGTAGTTCAAAATAGCATAAAATTGTCATTTCATAGAATAGCATGCCGTGCAAAATGTAAAAAAAAAAGTCAGACAAGTATGTCTTTCAAAATAGCATAAAACTGTCATACTTAAGCTCGTCGAACATGTCAAAAAAAATGTAATACTTTTAGTATGTTTTTCAAAATAGAATAAAATGTCATACATTAGCATGTCATCCAAAATATATTAAAAAACTGTCGTTAAAAAATAGCATAAAATTGTCTAATTGTTTAATATGTTGTACAAAATATTACAAAAAAATTATACTATAGTATGTCGTCCAAAATATCATAAGTGTTATACAATATTATGTGGTTCAAAATAGCAAAACATGTTCATGTACAAAATGTCAAAAAAATGATCTTTAAAATATCATTAAAATGTTATACTATCGTGTTATTCAAAATCGAATGGAAAATGTCATACTTTAGCGTGTCGCACAAAATGTAAAAAAAAAATGTATACTGCAGTATTTCGTTCAAAATAGCATAAAAAGTCATACAGCGGTATGTCGTCAAAAAGATCATTAAAACCTCATACCACGTTATGTCGTGCAAAATTTCATAAAATCGTCACGTGGTATTACGTCAAATATTTCATAAAAACATATGTTGTCCAAAATTTCATAAAATGTCGTCCAAAATTTCATGAAAACATCATAGTATGTATATCAGTATAGTATGGTGTCCGAAATGTCCAAATGTTTTGTATAATGTCATAAAATTGTCATAGTACAGGATGTCACTCAAAATGATCAAAAGTTTTTGTCGTCCAAAATATGTCATGTCCAAATTTGTTTGAGTTCCTTTGTAGTTTTTGTAACCCTTCAACGTAATTTTCTACTTTTTAGTCTTCTAGGCTTCTTCATAATTTATTGATAGACTTTCCAACACAAGATATGATGTCACTTCAAAGAGACGTTCTGGCCGAGGGGCTTACTTACACATTGGGTCATGGTAAGGTAAATGATCAGTCTGTGCATATTCAGCCTGTGTATATATTGCTTTCTTGTAATTATTGTCCAAACTATTATGTGCTTTACAGTTTTTTTGCAGCTTCATAAGAACATTCAAAAAAAAAAAAAAAAATCTTACTTTGAATGCAGAATTGAGAGACATGCACGTGCCTTTGATCATAAATACTATAGTATAACCCTAACCCTCAGTGCAAGAATATTAACAAAAGCTGAGCATACTGTGTGCAGCTTTGGAAGCATGGGCGTTTATTTACATGCATGATTGAATAGTATTAAAGACTTGAAATAAGAGAAATAAAAAGAAAAGGAGGTGAAAGAAATTGATTTCCATTCTAGACATGATACAGAAGAACATTGGATTTTACAAAAGGTTCCTCTTTATTGGTTTGGAATGACCTGAACAGCCAGAACAAATCCTTTTTACAGATGACTATATAAAGAAACAATAAATACCTTGTTTTGATCAAAATAAATCATTAAATTGCTGAAATCCTGTAGAAAGTTGACAGTGGCATAAAAAGCACATTTGGACTGTTTACTGATTAGTTTTGAGGAAAAGTTGATATTCCTGCAGGAACTCCTTATTACTCACTGCGTTCATTAGCACAGGATTTTTGTTGGTGCATATCGTAACCCATTTATTTTTCTCTACATAATAATCATACACATTTACAAAGATTTACAGCACTGCATTGTGGGAGATGGGAGTGCCCAACGGGATATGCTGTTGCCAGGCAACAAGAGGAAGAGATAAAGCTAGTCGTTAGTTTCTAAAATGAGACTTGGGTAGGAAGCGGGGATTGGAAGGGGGATGCAATGTACACATGAGGTAAACTGAGAATTTCACTCAGGCTTCCGGATGAAAAGATTTTACAATACAGTACAGTGCTGAGTGGAAATTTAGGCTGCAATCATTTATTGGTCCTTTTTGTACACTTTTAAGGCATCAGGCGTGATGTCGAAAGACAGACAGGGCATCTAAAGTTCAAAACACGTTTCAAGCAAAAGAAACAGCATTGCATGTATAAAAGCATTTAAAGTGACCACGGTGTAAAAGAAAAGCACCCTTAACCACGTTTGGTTTTCAGCTCCTCTGAGCTCATAGACACTATGTTAGTGGGAGACAAGGAGATGCAATCTGAACCTGTTCCTCTTTCACTGCTGGAACACGGCTGGGATATTTGACTGAGATCATCCAAAAACACGAGAAAATTCAGAAGGAAGTGGGTGGCTGTGAGCTGCTGTTGTCATGGTGATGTGGGGGATTAAGATCATGATGCCCCACCAGTCAAAACTTCAGGTTGTCAGTTCTTAGAGGGAGCGAGGGGGCTATACATTTTCCATTCACCGTACTATTATTGTCCCCCACCTCTCGTTCTTGATGTTGTCCCGACTGAGAAGAGTGGTCTCTCACCTGCTCTCCATCTGTCTCTCCCTCTCTCCCAGGTGCTGTGAGCTGCTGATGGAGAGACAGGTCTCTAAACATGGGGTCCTTTGATTCTTCCCGCCTCTTGTAGTCTCGGTGAGGTGTACGCCGACGCAGCCAGACACATCGCCGTCTCGCAGAACCTTGGGAGACCTTGCGGGCCCGCCTTACCGGGGCGACCAGCCTCTCCAGCTGATCCCTGAGGTCCTGTTTCGCCGTGCCTACCGTCCCGAGCCACACCATCAACACCAGGAGGACCTGTGGAGTGAGGGAGGTCAACATCAAGTCAGGATTTCAATTGATTTTTAAGAGATCAAATGCCCTTAAATTCCTGCAAACATTGGAAATCCCACTCTGGACTTTGATTACACGTGTGTGCTGTATGTAAGAATTAATTTGAGTGCGAGTGCGCTCTCAACTGTTTGAATTACTGTACTGCCGCAATCCTATTACACTCTTATTCAAGAGCATCTGTTAAATGACTGGAGTTAATGATGCCTTTAAAATGCCTTTCAGCAGGCTCTCCTGTGGCAAGAGCTGGAATGCCAAGTCCTTGAGTTGCTTACTGTATCCTTCCTCTTCTTCTTCACCTGTGGGCAGTAAGTGCACTTCCATCCACCTGCTTTTTTTTTAATGCACATTTTCAATTGGCCCATAAAAGACCTGATTGGAAACAATGAAACAGTCGAAAAGTCGCAAAAAATATTTTTACGCTCGGCTGAGGTGGAAAGGTTGGGTGCATTAACGCAAAATGTGACGAAGTGCAACTGAAACATACTTAGTGAAGGAATCGCGACTTATACGAGGCATGTGACTGTCCGCAACCGCACTGCTCCTTGTACTTCTCCACTTCGACTTGAACCACCGGGTGTCATATTTGACCTTTTGTTTGATAAACATATTTCTAATGTTATTAAATCCTGTTTTTATCAGTTAAGGAGCATCTCAAAGTGTTTTGTCTCTTTCTGCCTGATCTTGAGAACTTTGATTTAATCTAAATTAGATTACTGTAACTCTTTGTATGCAGAATTAAGCCCCCCCCCCCCCCCCCACCACCACCACCACCACCTCTAAGTCACAGACATTTGCAGTCAGGACCCTTTTAGCTCTGGAAAATCCCTGCCTGAGAACCTGAGGCTCGTAAGATCAGTGGCGTCTTTTAAAACATATCTTTTTTTGAAATAGTGTTTTATTATTCTTGCCATCTTACCCGTTACTGTTACGGAAGGGCTATCTATATTGTTAGTGATTTTATCCCATTTTATTTGTATTATTTCTGCCTGACTTGATTTGCCCTGAAATATTTGAATCTGAGTAATACCATGTAAAACACTTTGTTTTGAAAAATGCTATATAAACTAAGTTTATTATAATTCTTATTAGTTGTCATCCATGTTGCTGCAGTAGTTCTGTCCCTATGTTGACCTCTGACCCACTGAAACAAGTGACATCTTCAAGGCCCAATCCCAATGTCCACCCTAAACCCTCACTGACTTAGCTGACGTCACAGCTGCAGTGTTTGCGTGTTTGAGTTCATGAGGGCTGAAATGGGATACGGATACGCCATCGTGACACCACACGCTGCTTCACAGCCATTGAAAAAGAAAAAGTACCACACCAAAAAAATGAATCATGAAAATAAGAAAAATATTATATATATCAAAAAATTTCCCCTCGGGGATTAATAAAGTAAATACCCACCGATATACTATTTTTAGTATATTTTTTAGGCTATATTATAATTTGTATACATTTTTGCTAATTACCAGAAAAGGCATTATTAATGTTAGTAAATCCATTGCACAAACGTACCAGTGAAATAACCACGAGCAGCGAGCAACCAGGTGCTGTCACTTTTAACACCCTCCATGCTTTGTTTGTGGGCAGGAAAATGAGAAGCTTCTAGCTGCAGCCGGACTTATTGGAAAGAAGACGACCATGTTTAATACGTCGTGAGTTTTGCTATGAACTGTGGGTAATTCCCTCAGACAAAGTCAGCAGAAATGCGGACTTACGGAAAAGGGCTTGAAATGTCCGCCACAGACTCCATGATTTGATAGTGGGACAACCCTAAACCCTCGAGGACTTACCGGGGATGCCCCTCAAAGTCTGACTCTTGGAGGGTGGACGTTGGGATTGGCCCCAAGTTTGAAAACGGGACATTGTTGTCACATCAGCTAGTAACATCAGCAGATTTATGTCTGTCAATGGCCTGCTGCCTACCGAACGTAAACACTGTTCTGCTGCCATTTCATAGGCATTTGTTTAACATGTGCAAAGCGCATTTTATTTCTCATTTTGCTGCAGAGGTACGTGCTGCTCTGGCAAACATAGACCTAACACATACAAAAGGATGGACTTAGGAAAACAGCCGGCACGCTCCAACAGCCGTGACAGAGTCGGAATTTGACACAGCTGGGCTGTAACATCCCTTAAGTTACAACATGAAACAGATATAAACGCCATATTGCCATTGTGTTTTCCCACATCATTTTAATTAAATTGAGGTTTGATGCAGACAGACACATCCAGTAGTTGATAGTTGTGCAACATTTGTACAAAATTTGCTGAGATTGTTTTCAATCTCAAGTAAATATTGCAGACATCCATGACAGGATGCATCAGCTCTTACCTGGTATTCCTGAGGGTCCTGGTGGTCCTGGGTGAGGTTTACCTGGATCTCCTCGATCTCCCTTTGCCCCTCTCTTTCCTGTGGAAGACCAAAGATGGAGAGGCATCGCACGTAGCCTAAAAATACTTTCAACATCTTCTGGGCAAAAGTATCAACGCCATCCTGTTAACTTTTACCTTTAAGCCCTGTGTTTCCAATCTGCCCATGTGCTCCAATTATACCAGGGATACCACGACCACCAGGTAAGCCATGTGGCCCCTGTGGGCCAGGCGACCCTGGAGGTCCAGGGGGCCCGGGAGGTCCCATTACACCTGCACCACCAAGCACGGCCCTGTTGGCGCTCACGGCCACAGCTGCGAGCCTCTCTGGAACAGAAGAGCCGGCATCATCATTTTGATTAAACGACCTTTGGTGGCGAGCGGCTGATTGCTCAGGAGATGAAAGTAGTTTCGGGAAATGAAGTTATCTAATCTCCCCTATGGACATCAAAGGTGAATATTCAAGTCTAGACGCTCACCCTGCAACATCTTCAGCACCACTTCGATGATGTGCTGGTCAGATGCATCGCGTCCCTGGAGAGAGGAGGAGGAGGAGGAGGAAGAGGAGGAGGAGGAGGAGGAGAATGAGCATCGTAAAGAGACAGCAATCATCCAAACACTCATCAGAAATGTTGTGAAGAAGAGTGAACTGGACTCACTGGTGGTCCCCGAATGCCTGGTATGCCGGGTACTCCTCGCTCTCCGTTAAGTCCCCTAGGACCAGACAGCCCTATAGGTCCCTGGTCTCCTGGTTTACCAGGGTCTCCAGTTGGTCCATTGTGTCCGAGGTCACCCCTAATTCCTTGCTGTGAAGTGATGAGCATTAAAGAAATTAGGATTTATAAGGAGTAAAGAAAGATAAATCAAACTGTTGCAAAACCTGATGCAACCAATGAAAAGAGAGCCAATAAAAACAGCCATACAGCAGGGGTGGAAGAAGTATCAAGTCCTTTTCTTCGATACAATTGCAACACTGTGAAAATACTCCGCGACAAGTTAAAGTCCTGTATTCAAAACCTAACTTAAGTAATAATATGTGCGTATTATCAGCAAAAGGTACTTAAATTATTCAAACTAAAAGTACTGCTCCCTGTCAGAGTTTTATTGTTTTAAATTCATATTTCGACTGTATTAATGTGACTTTTACTGTTGTAGTTATCTAAGGTTGCGCTTATTTTAACAAACGTATGTACGGTTGCTTAGTTTAATCTAAAGTAATGCATCATATTTTATTAGATTTTCATATGTTTGCATCGTTTCAGTTCTGTAAGAACCACATATCTCAAAAAATGTAACTAGCTTGGAAGAACCTGTCATTTTACAGCAAATACATGTGGCTTCAAAAACAGTATATTTAGCTTAACAAGTAGCAGAATCTTTTTCAGCCCATAAACAAACATTTGGTCTTTTGGTTTATTGGAAAAAAATTCAACTTCAAAATCACCAAATCTGGAGCTAGATGACATTTACTGAGCAGGAGGGGTATGAAAAACAGTAATCTGACAAGTAACTAAAGCTATTAGACAAAGCAGTAGAGTAAAAAGTAGAATATTTTCCTCAGAGTTTAGTGGAGTAGAAGTATACTCACTCAAGTAAAATAAATATATCCTCAAATTTGTACTTAAGTACAGTACTTCAGGAAATGTATGTCGTTACATTCCACCACTGCAAAACAGTCATCAGATTTTCTCACCTGTCCTTTGGGCCCGGGTTCGCCAGACAAACCCTGTCACAGTGAAGACAGACAGTCATTTTCACACTCATCACTTCCATCTATCATTGTCGCCTCAGAGACACTCATTGAGCAATAATTCATAAAGGAATATTGTAAACAAACGTCTAAAAACGCAGCTTCAAAGAACCAACGTGCATCATTGCTTCACTGTCATGTTAATAGCTCTTATGCCATCTGGATTACGGTGGTGATTTGTATGCAATTTCAAAGACAGACATCCTCTTCTTCTTCTTAACTTTGGTATGGTGCAAACATTTCCTGCTGCATATTGCTCTGCTTTGATGCCTTCAGAACCAAGAGTTTAAACCTTCTTATCTTAAGTCGGAAAGTTTTACTATATATTTGTTTTTGGGGTTCTTTGCAAGAAAAAGTAAAAAAAAAAAAAAAAAAAAAAAAAAACAGCTTTAGGTTGAGCTGGAATAGTTTTTACCTTTTCACCTTTCTCGCCAGCCAATCCCTCAACGCCGGGGTCACCCTGAAAGTGATGGAAATGACAAAATGAAGAGGGACAGAGGGGGAAGTACTGGTGAGCAGGAAATAAACGAGTTTCCGGATTGAAAGAGCAAAAACGTTACTCACGACGTCTCCCTTGGACCCGACCTTTCCTTGGAAGCCCTGGGAGGAGAGACGGGAAGAGTTCATGGAAATGTGGTAAAGTCTAGAATATATCATACTTAAAAGACACCAGAACTAAATACTGATTGACACCAAAGATCACAAAGTAAGAAAGATGTTGTCTCATCTTTACAACAAGGACGATGAGGATGCTTCCATTATCATTTATATTGCCTGCCTCGTTCAATGATTTTCTGTGGACTTATCTGACTTCTATTTGTGGGTAAACTGTGCCCCCAATGGACAAGTCTGTGTAACTGCATCACTCTAAACTGTGCTAATGCACTTTTTTTTACACACATTGATATATGTATTTTTTTGTATTTGTTCACAGACAGAGAGAGAGAGAGAGAGAGAGAGAGAGAGAGAGAGAGAGAGAGAGAGAGAGAGAGAGAGAGAGAGAGAGAGAGAGAGAGAGAGAGAGAGAGAGAGAGAGAGAGAGAGAGAGAGAGAGAGAGAGAGAGAGAGAGAGAGAGAGAGAGAGAGAGAGAGAGAGAGAGAGAGAGAGAGTCTCCCTTTGTTCCACTGAGACCCTGGGCACCTGGGACACCGATGGGCCCTCTCTCTCCTTTGCCTCCCTGTTGGGCAATGACAGAAATGGTGTTAGGAGTGCGTCCCTGAATCGGCTTAAAAACGCGTTGGAAAAAGAAATGCAACTCACAGGCTTGCCGACGACTCCCTGCGGCCCAACCTCTCCCCGCTGGCCTCGGTCACCCTGCATGAGACAGCGTAGGTGTGAAGTCACGTTTGAAGCAGCAGTTTGTTGGTGTTTTAATGTAATAGTTTTGGGTTTCTACCTTGGGTCCAGGGACTCCTTCCATACCAGGCTCACCAGGAACACCAGGCTCACCCTAAGAGAATACAAGAGAACAATTATTCCCCCTGCTTGTAAGACCTGGAAAAAAAAAGAAAAAAAAAAAAGTGTGTATATGTTTACCAGGGGTCCTGAGGCACCAGACATGCCAATATGACCCCGAAGGCCAGGTTCCCCCTGGCAAGAGAACATGATAAGAAAAAGGTATACATTAAAAAAAAAAAAAAAGAATGAAGAATAGAAACATGTTTAAATAAACATAAGATGACATAATTTAATAATACAGGTAAGGCATACCTTAGCACCAGCTCCCCCTTTTGCCCCCGGGCTCCCAGGTAACCCCTACAGACAGAATTAATAAAGAGTGAAAACAGTTCAGATCAAAGTTACAAGGCATACTGCACATTCTGGAAATAGAGAACAAACCTAAAAATGCCAGTGTGATTGAATGTATGAGTGTTCTGCTAATAATGTAGATACCAGATATAATAGGGATAATGAAAACAGGCCAAGTGACAGCCACAGCCATGCACCTTGCGGAGATTCTGTGTGTGCATTTGTGCGTTGGTGTATCACAGCGGGGCATAAAGCAGGCCAAGTTACGGTGTTTGAGTTTGCAGCAGTGTTAGTGTCACCGCAGTGACCACACAGCAAAGTGTGCATCTCACGCTCCATTACCCCTTAGTCAGAATGACGCGCACACAAACACACACTTGTGTACACCCACTGGTCTGATTGTGATAAATCGCTTGCGGTGGGAGGGAGAATGCCTTTTCAAGGTGGTTTATATTCTAAAACAGCGTGGGTCGCAGGGTCACCGTTAACCTGGATGACTGCCCGGAAAAACAAAACACACCAAAAATGTACAGGCTGCTTCACGCTGCTTTCCTCTGTCTGTCTTCTGGCTTTGTTGAACTGAGAACAGATTGGCCCCTCTATGTGGTCTGAGTGACAATAACTGTTTATTTACATGTTTGCTGAACAATCCGCAGACAACCATACATCCTGCCCCCCCCCACCACCACCACCACCTCACCACGCTGAAAGATCACTCACCGCTGCTCCCTGAGGACCAGGAGGACCAGGCATCCCAGACTGTCCAGGGCCACCCTGCATTCAAAAAGAGAGCAAAAGAACAATAACTGGCCATCTTTTACTCAAATTAAAGTTACTCATCATTTGTCTCGTCTGGCACACACTTACCTTGATTCCAGGAATACCAGGTGTGCCATCTTTTCCATCAATACCCGGCAGACCCTGAAAAAGCAGGCAGATGAGTCAGTGGGTTCCATTTTGGCACACTTTCTGAAACACCTGTGCAGCACACAAACAAAGCTGCATTCACTCACATTCTCTCCCTTTTTGCCAACCGCACCCTGCGGGCCCTGGATACCTCGGCTGCCCTGCAGAAAATAACAAAATCAGCCTCTGTGCGTTCACAGTGCACATCAGGATCACTGTCCCCATTCACGTTCTGAAGAATGTTACATCTCTTATTGCTAAGGCTTTGACAATAAACTTCAAGGGAAAACACTAGGAGTGTCACCCACTTTGTCTCCCTTGTCCCCTGCCTCTCCAGGCGGTCCCTGAGGTCCTTCTTCACCCTATAATAAAAAGGAAGATGCTCAGAGTACTTACAGTGTGTGTAAATACCTAGTTTTCTGTGAGTAGTTGAGCATTTGTTTGCGTGTCTTGGTGTGCGCTTGTGTGTGTGTGTGTGTGTGTGTGTGTGTGTGTGTCCTTACAGGAGGCCCAGGAATTCCTACAGGTCCGTTGATGCCCTTATAACCACGAGGACCCTACGGGAAAACAACAAAGTGCCATCAATCAGCTCAGATCAGAGAGGAAGCTAAGTCACAGTAGCCTTATATTAACTGTGATAAAGGGATAATTAGCACTTAACTCACTTCACTAATGGGAGCTACACAGAGAGCCAGCTACTCTTGCTTTGGCACTAAGCCGGGATGCTAACTTGGCTAACGCGGATAATGTTAACAGCAAGATGGATGGCTACAGCGGATCATTAACTACAGATGGAGGCACCGTGGACCCAGACAACCCCAACTCATTAGAGAAGGAGAGAGATTTGTGTTAGCATCATTTCCATATGTCCCCATTGCTGGTAATGGATGATGTTTGTGTAGTCGGGGCAAATCTGGCTGTGCCTCCTTGGTGCTCATCTGAGAATGAGAACAGCCATGTTCCCGAAGACAAAGGAGACAATAAAGTTCTGTGCGAGTGTGATAAAAGAAACGAGGTACTCACTGCCTCTCCTTTGGGACCCATCATTCCTGGATAACCCCTCAGACCAATTGGACCCTTTGAAGGAAGGTAAAACAAGGATAAGACAAGAGACTGGAGCATGATCGTGACACAAGAGCACCACAAATGTAAATTTAAGATTATAATATGCGAAAACAATTGTGGATTAGCTTATATTTAAAACTGTGAAGTGACAATGTGTTGAATTGTCAGCATACCGGAGGTCCTGGGATGCCCTGTTCCCCAGAGAGGCCTATTTCTCCCTTGATGCCCTGGGCAGGAAAAGCAAAAGAGCAGACTGATTAGTTGTACACTTCTCTCCGCAGCAAATGTACCTAACAATTATGGCACATTCGCAATATTCTCCCAGACTTGTAGGAGGTCGTATTGTGTCTGGTGTGCGTGTCTACAGAGCTTGACCCAAGAAAACCTGGAGCTGGAGGGAGATCCGGTTGAAACTAATTTCTGATGGTTGCTTTTGATGAGCTGGCCTTTGATGGTTGTTTACTTTTTTACTTGCTATAAGTCAAGCTTGATAGAAATCCAGCTGGAGCTAAATGGCTAGGCTAGAGCTAGCTGGTGAAAAAAAAATGAATTCACACTAAAGGAAACCCGACCGCCACCTGCTCCAATAATCATCTTCAGGTGGTCTTGGCACCGGAATTGGGCATTCTTGAATATGACTGGCATTATTAAAGAACATGAGCAGAGAGCGCACGTCAAATGTGTGTCAAACTTAGGAAATCAGCAACGGAGACCCTTGAAGTCCTTCGGAAAGCCTAAGGCAATAAAGTGATGAGCCTGGGGAAGGTATTTTGAGCGACATTCATGTTTCAAGAGGGGAATAATGTCACTTTTCAAGACCGAAGAAAGTGTGGCAGGTGAGGAGCAGCCAGGTGGGTTTTCTTTGACATTCATGGGGTAGTGCGCTTTGACCTCCTTCTGTACAGTCTAATTAAATATGGAGCTTGAGTCTTGAGGGGCTTATCTTAGCTGAGCTTAGTATTAACACTAACAGCAGGGGAAAACAGAGAAAAAACAATCAGAAGACTTACAGTTACTCCTCATAAAGCCACAACATGTTTGTGTGTGGAGAAGTGAATAGATGAAACAAACAAAATACATCATAATCAGTAAGCTTCGGAGATGCTGGTAGGATTTGTGAGCTGTTTCCCGCTGCCTCAGCTCAGCAATAAACCAAGCTAAGCTATTTTAATAATTTTCCCTCCACATTAGCATATATATTTACACATACAGACATAATAGTGGTATCTCTTGCCTCAGCTAACTTCCTAATACATAACACAATTCTTTTATGCACCAATAAAACTGATACTTTTGCTCATTCTACTGGTTTATTCCCATTTTCACCAGTGTCAGTCGGTCCAGTCAAGGCTTAGGCCGTCACTTTGTTTAATTTTTCAGCACTTTCAAGATAAATATGATAGTCTTGCTCAATCTTTGGCATCGCAAATCTACTTGATATTACTGTATACTAAGTCGACAACAATACATTTTTTGCAGAGAGTATCTGTGTTTTAGCCTCAGCTGAAGCCAACGCGGATGTAAACAGCTCCTGCTGGTTGTCTTTAAGGAGAAGAAAAGAACAGAGCAGCGCCTCAGTGCAACCGTTGGTCGAGGCAGGTCTTCCAACACGCTGCTCGGCCTGGGAGGAGCAGTGACTTGGTGCGTTGAGTGTTTTGAGCATCTACGCTCTGCCAGAAGGCTCCTTGTGTGGGAAGATCAGAGGCTAATTCCTGGGGCTTGGCTCGCCGTTCCCTTGGAGCCCACTGTGTGCTCATTAGCTCTGCTTAATACAGCGAGGTGAGAGGGCTGCATGAACCCTGACTTTCTCGTCCTCCCCTTCATGTACCTGGCTCCTCACCGCCGCTTTCATCTGGCTCACTGTGTGCTGACTGTAGGGCCGGGGCCAGGGCTGACTAATCGCGGCCAGATTAGTGCCAGTCATGTGCCTCGGGGGGGCTTCATTAGAGGTAATCCTTGCCTCTTCTGGTCGTGAATGGTGGTAAGTGAGCAAGACTGTACAACTTGTACATGTATGGCATTTAAGAGCATGCGTGTAACCTCTCTAGTTCAGTTTGTGCTGCTCACCAGCTTTCCGATGCTACCAGGCTCTCCGAGAACACCGGAACGTCCTTTGTGTCCCTGGAAGGCGACAATCACTCAGGATTATTTCACAACAGCTTTGTAATGTAAAATAATCATTGAAGCTTGAAACAAGCAGACTACTCACCTTCACTCCCTGCAGTCCCTGGGGGCCTTTCGGTCCTGATGGACAGGTAAGAGGACACTGTTGTAGAGAGAAGGAAATATATGGATTATGAAAATTTAAGATGTGTCAGGACAGATTTCCCCCAAAAAAGGAGATGACCTAAGCGCTTACCTGGAAGTCTGCACTGCCCTCTTCTCCACCAATGAATTTGCCTGGAGGACCCTAAACAGACAGATAGTGAGGACAGGACAGTCACTTGGTCACAGTTGGCACTTGATTCCTCTCCCTTGAGCTGAGCCAGCACTCTCTTATTCTCTCTATCTATTTCTCCCTCCATCTTTCCTTCTCTGTTTATAGATTGAGTTAGAAAGTAAAGTATCTCTACCGGGGCTGATGTATTCCTGCTACAGTCAAATGAGACAGCCCACTGATCTAATGGGGGTTTATTTACCCTAGGACAGCACTAAAACTAAACAAATACACTCCCCTGGGCTGGGAGCATCACTCTCAATGAAGACACCCCCACCCCTCTTCTTGGAGTCAGCCAGAAATGCACACAGGAGAGTACATACAACGCTGGAAAATAGACTTGACAGCTCAAAACTGTTTTTGGTATGTCACCACTTACTGTCGTCTGGGACCTGCACAGCAGTGGGCTCTGGATGTGCTGGGTGCTTTGTTACCATACAGCGCATTTAAACAAATACAATAACTGCTATTGGTTATGCTGAACAGAGCACACATTCAACATGGTATTAGCAGTTGGTCATTGCCTTTCTTTTACACTCCTATTCTGTAATGTAGGTCAACTGCAATTAGACTGATGGAACTACATGCTCGATTAAGCTCAAAGATCTGCTGGTAGCTTATTTTATTTTTTTACTTTTGACAGCTAATCTCACTGGCCTCACCAAAAAAAAAAAACATGATATTAAATTATTTACTGTGACTTCCTCTCTGTGGAGGAAGTTTAGGTTTATCCAAGCAGCACTTTAACGTTTATGTTTTTTGCAGTTGGGATGAGGTGGGCCCGTTGCACAGTTTACCTACCAGAGGGCACTGACACAAAAAGAATTTCAACTGTAAAATGTTCTGCAAATTAAAAGAGATAATTAAAAAAAAAAAAATCTAAAATAGTTATGAACTCCTTAAAGGAGGTTATTTTTAAAGGTGGGGTTTGTTTGTTTGTCATCAGGATTACAGTAAAATGACTGGCCCTATTTTTATTATTATTTTATTTAGTGGGAGTGTGTAACTTGGACTAAGGAAGAAACCATTACATCTTGGAGCGGATTCAAATCACTAGCCGGAACCATGAATTATTTTCACTTTCATTAATATCTGGCCTACTAGATGTCAAACATCTTAAGATCCAGTGCATGGCAGTAAAGGTCAACAGTGACCAAACATAGGCCATTGTAGCAATAGCAAAACTGTATCGTAATTGCATTATAGATGCTTAAACTAACGACCTAGTTCTTTTTGTACCTGCTTATTGGATTTACAAAAAGTGGATATAAAACAAAGATACTTACACGTTGTATTACAATAGAGACATAGAGACGATTTTCGAAAAGGTGGTACCCCTCAAATGTCACAACTTGGCTCACTGCCATCCCAAATCTTAGCTCCATCATCATATTTTTTTATGTTAGAAATCAGAAAACAAAGACAGCGGATGACATTTTTCCTGGCTGGACACTTACTGGTTTGCCAGGAGGTCCAGGAAGTCCTCCAGGTCCAGGTGTTCCCAATATACCCTAAATAAAGGCAAGACAAAAAATAAGCTGTGAATGAGATGCTGAAAATATGAAGATTCCGGCAGCGTATATTTATGAGTCATGAAGCCAGAATGATAAACTGAACCCGGCGTCCTACCTTTGGGCCAGTTGATCCTATTTCACCGGGAAGACCAATTGGCCCCGGAGCACCCTAGACAGAGCATGACATAGTCAGTGACCGCAAGAGAGAACACGTGTAAATATCCCACCAACCACAAAAAAAATGTGCACACCTCAGAGCATAGTTATTAAGAGATAAAAGCATTTCTGTACATATAAACTACTTACAGCCAGACCTGGGAGGCCGATTCCCTGTGTGGACAGAAGGGACGAGGGGTGAAATTACTGTATAACAAGTGGAACCAATCCATTAGAGTATCAATTCATGTTTGAGAAGGCCTGATTAATACCAAAAGCAGCAATTCAGTAATGCATGTGTACAGTGTCAGCGCAGGTTAACCAGTGCTCAAGAACAAAGACACAGAACACAATCAGTTTGTGTTTGCTGTGTCTTCTGCTTGGAATTAATTATAAACAAAGTAATTAATGAAGTAAGCCTTCATGGAGGAAGAAGAGCCCACAGGGCAGGATCTCCTGTCTGTGCAGTGTATAAGACAGCTGGGTGTATAGCCCAGCCCCCAGACAGGACGCCTGTTCATGCTAAACAAAGGATTAACTAATAGTGTTGCATTCAAGCATGACATTGGATGACTGTGAACTTAAATGTAATGGGGGATGTGTGCTAGACGGACACTGAGCACCACCTAGTGGCAGTCGTGCTGTGCTACAGATGTTGCTGATGTGCTTGAAGCCAGTGGTTGCGTTTAATGATAATACGGAAATAAAATGTGGCTCGTTTTACCAGACTTGGGTGGAGGACCAAGGCTCATGTCAGCTGCAGAAAGCATATGCCACATCTGGGTAAACTAAACCCTAAAGAGGGCACAGCTGGTCAGGCATTCAGGCATGACAAAGCAGGGGTTCGGGAAGTTGCCTTCTGGGTTACAATATGTTTGTTAGGGAACTGACTCGGCTTCTGACAATGCCTAATTCAGGCAGCCGTTACTCATTTCTAAAGAACCATGACAGCCTTATGACGCAATGTTATCTAATTAGTCCGACATCTTTCATACATGCATATTTACTCAAGTACTAGAATGGAGTGCAGTTTTACAACTACTTTACCCAAGTAATTCCATTTATTATGCCACTTTACACTTTAGATGTCTACTATATTTACCTGGTAGCTTTAGTTACTCTGTGCTTTTCAGACCTGACATTAGCTTATAAAATACAATGCTGTGTTAAAGGTAAAACAAGGGTTCCCAAACATTTTAGCTGACCCCCAAAAAGGGGTCTGATTGGGATTCCTTGTCACATCAGAAATGCATCTCCTGTAAACACAACTGTTTGGAAGCATCTCTGGCCTGAATACACATTGTATTTACTTGTACCTAATCATCCAGACTCCTCAGGTCAGCTGGTTCAGGTTTACTCGTTTTTTTTCAGAATCCAAACCAAGCAAGACAAAGCAACTTTTGTTTTTTATCCTCCCCACCTGTGGACAATCTTCCTAAATACTGGAGGTGTGCTAACTCTTTTAAATCAGGCCTTAAAACATTATTATCTGCTGAGGCTTCCCAGTAAATTGAATATGTAATCTCAGTTTTAACGCCTTGTAATTCTATGACTCGATAAATGCCTTATAAATAATTGCTTTGTTTTTATTATCTTTTGAAAGCCATTTTAGTTTCTTACTAATATCGTACTTATAATTTTTCCTTTGTAGGCCCATTTAAAGCACTTTGAATGTCCTTGTGTCTGAATGCTGCTATCAAAATAAATTTGCCGTGAAGCCCTTAAAAAGGCAAAATGATCCATTATCTAAGGAAGGCAAAAATCATAAAGATGTCAGAAAATAAGTAGAAATCTGTGTGGCAGAACACTGGCTCTACCTGCATGTCTCTCATGGCTGTATGAAAATGATCTTGTGTATTAACTAGTCATAATTTCTTATCTGTATTTTATCGTCTTTTTTATAGTGTACAAAAAAAAAAAAAAAAAAAAAAGCAAGGTAGATTTGTTTTTGTAGCACTGTTGTGTTAAACGCACACACACACAAAAAAAGATTAAATACTTTACTTACCGGAGGTCCGGGCTCACCACTTGGACCTGATTGACCCTGCAAATAACAGAAAACAGCAACATAACTATGGAGCTTACATGTTAGAATCTTACACAAATAAATTAGGACAATATCGCCATGGAATGAAATAAGCGAGTTAGATAAAATCTTTTTTTTTCCCTATAAAACTAACCTTTGTGAAAAATGACAGCTTTATTCTACCAGAAACAAGCGTAGGTTTTGCACAGAGCAGCAGTATAATAGTGCATTTGTTCTGATAATCGTTTCACGTTAAGGATTAGACACTTGCCTTTGGACCAGGATTCCCGAGAGGACCTCGATCACCCTTTGCTCCAATCAAACCCTGACGGCAGACAGAAAGAGATGCAAATAGGTGCATATGTTGTACATGAGGTCAAGGTAGGTAGGTCTAAAAGGAAACTATCAGTTACCACAGGGCTTTCCAGAGGCTACATGTGACCTTAGGACAAGGCTAACCACACATTTGATCGAAGCTGACAATGTTCGTGGAAGTAATTGGGAAACCAACCTGAGATTGAGATTCCGGGGCGGATTACTGGCTAAACCTCTGAGGAATGTGTGTGTGTGTGTGTGTGTGTGTGTGTGTGTGTGTGTGTGTGTGTGTGTGTGTGTGTGTGTGTGTGTGTGTGTGTGTGTGTGTGTGTGTGTGTGTGTGTGTGTGTGTGTGTGTGTGTGTGTGTGTGTGTGTGTGTGTGCTACTTTTAGCATGTGACCATTTGGCATTGACACTCTATTTTCCTCTGATTGAAGCAGCAACCGGGGCTGACTGCCTTGAGAAAAGCTTCAACACACTTATTATCAAGTTAATTCATAAATGAAGCTTGAAAATGATTTGAAACTCGTCTACATGTCTTTATCTGCATCTCCACGCTACCTGTGGCTACTAGATACTTGATTAGTGTATATAGCCAGATATACTGCTGTAATGGGTAAAGTATATATATATAACGTATATTCAACTCGTTGAGAGATGACTCCCAATAAGATGCCCAAAAAAAAAAGACTATTCAATGAAATTAAAATGTTTGTTATGCAATCACTATGATTACAATAAACCAGCTAAGAGTTTGATATTCAGCTCTGCAGTGCCATGACTTTATATCTGTTATTAAAACCCAGGGCATGGAGGGAACGTCTTAATGCTTAATATGCATGAGCACCAAAAAACCCACTGTGCACATTATTAAGGTGCAATACTTTTAATACATATCCTACCTCATAACATATCAGAACATAGTAGTAACGTGTTTATGTAAACTGACCTATCTCCATGATAACTGAGCAAACTCCACTGCTGATAGGGATAACGTGATGCTAGTGCTATAAGTGGACATTGAAGTGTTCCATCAAATTTGCATAGTTGTCTTAAAAAAATAGCCCTCTTCCTGTTTTGTATGTCTGTTTTTGATTGTCATATCATTTCTGACAATCAGCATTAACAAATAGATAGATTGTTCACAATAATCTCTTTTCCTTCATGATGCCTTGTTGCCTTTTAAGAACTGGCCCTGCATTTTCAAAGGTTTGAGAACCGAGTGTTTCAGAAGTAGGGTTCATTTCCTTGGGAAATAAATAAGTCCTTAAATCAGTCAGTCAGACTGTTGGTAGTAAAGGAATACATATATTTTCATTTGAAAAATTATGTGATTGTAATTTTTTATGTCATTCTTATCAGGCTTTTTCTTTGCCATTTTTTTTTTCATTTAAATTTGTACCTGAAGCCTCTCATTTCTTTGTCATTTCAGAATAATTTTCTCTCTATTTGGTCCTTTCTTTCACATAAACAACACCCCCGTCCCCTCAGCAGTCAGTTGACTTACATCAATGCCATTCTCTCCTGGTGGTCCATCAGGACCCGACTCTCCAGGCTCTCCCTTTTGCCCCTACAGTAGGACACACAGGACAGTCATGAAGAAAACCAGGTCCAGGTAAATCAAAAGTTGCTTGAATAATACATCTAACAAACAGTACAGCACAAAAACTTACTGGTGAACCAGGGGGGCCAGGAGGTCCCTTATCTCCCTGCAGAGACACAGAGCAGGGGAGATTACATCTCCTGTTAGACTCATGCATAACAATTATTGTTTTTGTTCAACTCTGTATCATATCTATCACCTGAATGTCCATCGCTGTGCATTCTGTAATATAAATGATCGACGCAACTTTAAAAAATGGATCCAAATTGATCAGGAATCTCCACATTTTAGAAAAGAACATAAAACAGGACAATGTTATGCTGGTGCTCAGATGCCTATAATGCCTCTGCATAAATACATAATGTACTGCAACATTGATGTTCCACTGACCAGAGTCTAAACAAACCCGGACGCCCTGAATCAACAATTTAACCTTTAGGGGTCTAAAGTTTATCTACAAAGGCTGGCTTCAGGTTGACATCCCGCCTTTCAGCTTTTGGATGTGTTTCAGGTCGAGTCAAGAGAAAAATATAACTACATAAAGTTTATTTATGTACGAGGGTGACACAGTTTACTGCACGATTATGGGCTTTTATTTTTATTTAAAAAAAAAGAAAAAAAAGATGGTGCTTTAAAACGTCTGTTCACATTTGATTTTGGATTGAGCAGCCAAGCATGTTATCTCTACACATCCAGCTTGTTTCCTGCTCCACCAGCACAGCAGCTTCCCTTTCCAGCACATTTATAAGACCTGTCTGTAGTCGGCCCTCGGAATAACTCGCACGTATCACATTACTGCGACACAAACTTGGGTCTGAGCTCAGCACCCCTTCTCAAAGACCCCTCTCTCTGCTGGGAACAGAGCCCTTTTGTGCCGCTGTGTTTTCATTTACAGTGCACTCTGCTGGTAAGACTCCAGTACTGCGGAGCGGCGCTGGGTTTTGGTATTTCGCCAGCACAATGAGGATCTTTGTAAAAAAAAAACTGTCGGGCAAACCTGCCGTGGATACTCACATCGATGCCATCTGACCCAGGAGTGCCAGAGGGGCCTGATGGGCCTGGCTGGCCCTTAGGCCCAGGGGGACCCCTCTGAAACACAGGCAAAAAACAAATATGTCAAACAGTTATGACAATTCTATGATTATTTAAACATAGCAACACTAATATTGTAGTAATAGAGTACAATATAGCTCTTTAAGGTTTTTACATTACATTACTATAAATCAGCATGGAGATACTTTTTTATCCAATAAGTAATAGTCAAGTGAATGTGTCATTGATATGGAGTAACTCAGATTGCAGTATATATAATGCTATTTAACCCACATTTACTGTCACTTTAACCTCAGCTTCATGTTTTTATTGGTGGTATTTACAGAATGTATATTTCTTCAATTTTTGAATTGCACACAAACAGCATTATTTAAATGAATCAATGAAAAACGTATTGTAACTGCAGCTGTTAAACATATAATAAATAGTAATAGCTAATGTACATTAAATTAATACATTTTGGCCAGGTTACAGCATTGTGGGACATTCTAGACCAAACATCCACTGAATGTCTCCTGACTGTGATGGAGGCATGAAAGCCTCCAGACAAAACAATATAAAGCAAAGTAACAGAAAGGTGTTGAATAAAACTGTCATATTTGAGGGGTAAAAAGAAAGGACTGAGGAGGAATGTGGGAGGAGGGGTCATGAGACTGGCTCTGTTTATCACCCCCCCACCCCCTCCCACACACACACCTCTCTCTCTCCATCCCCACTGCCTGTCTTGAATATCATCTAAGTGCATCAGTTCATCACATGAACAAAAATTAAAAAATAATAATAATAATAATAACTTAATCCAATTCTTCAAGTTCAAAAATTAAAAAAAAAATAATAATAATAAAAAAAAAAATCCTTGAAAGTGGTAAAAAGAAAACGGTGTTGTATGTCCAGCAGATAACATGAAGGTGTCTGTTTACATGGGGGCTTTCACGCTTAGTGGACAAAGTTTGTGTGTGTGCCACAGCCCCACTGATTTTTATCTGTCACGGATGCTAAGTTTGCCCCTGAAAAAGAGAAAATGTCAATGTTTTCCTTCATTCTTAGATAAATAACAGTCCTTTTGGTGGCCACAGAAATAACAAAGGTAATGATAAATCCATGGCTTCAATAGCAGCTCCTCAGTTAAGAAGAGATAAGAGTCCAAAGACGATAAGCATGATAATCCACCGAAGATAGTCCGCTTTTATTTTGTCTTCACGGCAGAAAACCCATTTCAAACTCTTCTTTTCTTTTACATTCATGCTACAAAGCCAGGTGTTCACCACACATACATCTGTGCTTCCAGTCCCTGGTATTTCTAATCACAACCTATAAGATCAAGATATCGAGAGTCCGCTGGCCCTTTCGGGTGGGCCCCTTATCCCCTGTTCCCCTGAATAAGAAGAGGTAAGCCCGAACCGAGCAGGTCTAAACCTCCCATATCCACTCACCACTTGGGCCAGAGCCAGGCACAAGGTCTGCAGTATAACCCAGGTCTTCAGCAAGGCAGAGAGAGCAGCCATGGTCCCTCTCCCCCGTCCGTCTCTCCTCGCTTCAGCAAATCTTCTCTTCGCGCTCCTCTTTTCGCTCCTTTACTCCTCTCCAGGCCAGCACAGTGCAGAGCTGGTGGAGCAAAGCTGCTGGAGAAGAAAGAGGGGGGGGGGGTGGGGGGGGGGTGCTATGTGCACAGCCCCGGAGGAAGAAAAATCCACTCAGGAGGAGAGAGGGGAGAGCAATGGATGGAGCGATGAGGAGGGCGGGAAGGGAGTGGGGAGTAATTCTGCCCCCACTGCTGGACCCTGAAAGAAAACTACTCTATGCAGCCATCAACACTGAGCAAGCAAACCTACACCTATATACAGTTACACACACACACACACAGACACACACATTTTAAGACTTCAGGTATTTGCCTTAGCTCTAGGGCAGGAGCAAAGTTGAAAGAGTTTCTGTCACTGTGATTGGACGCTGTACGAATAATTGGCATATTTGTTTTACAAGTTTCCAAAAGCAAGTGGGCAGAATACTAATCAAGCTCCTCCCAAATCTGTGGGAGTGGACCAATGACTAAAACCTGAGTGGAAAGCCAACTGTGTTAAACACCTAATCGCAGGCCTTTGAACCCGTTTCCGATGTATTTCTTTCTGTTTCTCTCTGCAAATTAATCTCCCCCCCCCCCTTCCCGCCCTCACACCTTGAGGCTAAAGTTTGCATGGCGGTTTAAATATCCCCAAACGATTCCCATGTGAGTGTTCAACTGCACTGATGAGAAAAATTTCAAAGCTCCTTAAAAACAAAAAGCATGTAAAAACCACGAACTGCATCTTATGCGTAAACTACAGACATGAATGAGCACTAGTTAAACATGCCCTTGATCACCTCTCCCCTATTTAGGCACCGAAAGTCCTTACAAAGTAAATCCATTTACTGACATCTAGTGGTCATTTTACGCAGAGCAGTTTAGTTCCCACACTAATCCAAAGTGGCCTTTAAAAGTGAATAAACAAAACCCACGGAGATGTGAAAAATGACCTTACAGTGACCCCTATTGCACAGATATTTCATTACACCACATTCAGCATGGACTCTTTGTCCACTAGATGACAGCAAATACACATTTAACAAACGTCCATCTGCAGAGCAGTTTGGTTGCTATGGAAGCGTCCACTTCAACAACAGGGGATTACATTTGCCGTCCTCAGTGATAGTAAAGACAATACTGAGGATGCTGAGAGAATATGCATTTATTAATACGTTGAGATCTATTGCGCACTGCGGGGAATCTCAGCACAGCCCCATAAACAATAAAATAAGAAACCGGCTCAGTGGTGGCTTCCGTGCTGTTTGTTTTCCCCATTGTCACATGCACATTTAACACTCTCTAAATACAAATTAATTGTTATTGGGTTTTTCCTATTTTGCCCAAAGGATCAAATATGAACTATTTCCTGGTAAAGCGTTAAAATAAAAACAAGATTGAGTTTTTCAAACAGACCAATTTGCAGAAATACAGAGCGAGTCTGAATCTATTTTTGCACTATTTTCATAATAAGTTCAGCATCAGTTATTGTAGTCTAGAGTCTGCAAAAACAACCACTTTTTCAATTCAACTCCGTTTAATTCTTACAAGTCAACGTAGTGAGGTCAAGACTGTACAACAATACAGAGAGAAACCCCAAAATTCCCAGACTCCCACACGAGCAGCATTTGGCGACAGTGGGGATGAAAAACATCAGACACAGGTGAGGAAAAAAAACAAAAAACAACTGGTTCAAATGATTTCTGCAAGATTTCCCTGCTTTTGGCTACTCATACATTCATGACATGAGACTGGTGCTGTGGGATCTAAATGCAGCACACTAAATCTGCGTTTTGCAGGGACAACAAGTGGCCATTTTTAATGGTCTTTTAATTCATTGTGCTCTGGTGAACTGTGAAATGTTTGCCTCGATGCCTCTTCTCCAACAAGTACGTTTCAAAAGTGACAATGTCAGCAAAGTTCTGCAAATCCAAATGACAAAACTGTATTTTCTCGTAATCCTTATGAGAGTCACTTCCTTTAGGCAGATGACTGTTGCAACTTGAAGGAAGCGCTTGGTTGAGACTGTTAAAAACAGTCTAATGCAGTAACTGATCGAATATAAAAAGTGATACAAAATGGATTTTAAAGCTTTAGGTTGTAAGACATGCACTCTTACTTTATTTTAAAATTCATCTCGAATGTAACCTTTCCTGTCAGGTTTATATTTACTTCTATTTCAGTATAAAAATACAGTTATATTGTATAGTTATATTGTGTGGCATAGTGTTGGTTGTCTTGTACGAAGCCTGGTGAAGAAATGCACACCTGTGGTAGCTGTAATCAATAGATCTACAGAATAAACTAAACTAAGAAAATGCTGAACTCTGTATTGAGGCTGGTAAAAGAATAGATTGACAGTTTGAAACATGTACTTATTTGCTTTCTTGCTGAGTGTTGGGCGAAAAGATCAATACCACACGGACATCTATATGCTGAATGTAATGCTGCAATCTGGAGCCGCTACATTTAGGAAAAGAACAGGGAACATGAGGAAACATTCAGAAACATTGTGTGAAGCTGCTAAAATCTGCTTACCATTCCCTCATGGACACAATATATATTTGTATATCGTATAAAGAGGACCTTTAGAAGACTTTTCTTGCCGTTTTCAGTCTTTTTGCTAGGCTGTTGGGTCAAACGGAAAAATATGAGTGTTTCAACATATTTCTCCAAATGTCAATGGAATCTCAGGTCAACAACAGTGAACATTAAACAAATAGTGTTTTAGGCAACTGTCTGATACACATCGACCGAGCCTGGCTAACCACTGCTGCTCCGTTGTTATCTGGAAAGCTGCCATAGCTCGCCCACTGATTATTTGATTTTGCATTCTCACATCAAATTATCAGACACAGAAACCCTCTAAAACATTGCGAGAGCACAACTGCAGCGAATTTCAATGAAAATTGAGAGATCACATGTATGGAAATGCATTTGTATCCAAAAACCTGCTGCGCTGATCTTCTCACGGGCAAAAACTGACAAGAATCATCATCCGGTTGTTGTGTTTCTCATTACAAATGATTTCCCAGCCTCCTCAAACTTTGAAAACAGACAAGGAAAACATTGGCCTCTCCTGCTTCTCTCAGTCCCTCCTAATATTTCTCTCTCTCTCTCTCTCTCTCTCTCTCTCTCTCTCTGCCTTTTTCTCCCTGCTCATGTTTAAAATCTCAGGGGGGATGTGACTTCTTTTTCTAAAAGCAAGCAGTCCCATCTTGCTTCGCTAGTGGATAGCAGCCTTATCACAGGGATGCATGAGGAAACATGCCACCCAAATCTATCATATCCTCATCCGATTATTCTCCAGCCTCCTCACAAATGCACAAAACAGAACGAAGCAAGCACGCACCCACGCACGCACGCACGCACGCACGCACGCACGCACACACACACACACACACACACACACACACACACACACACACACACACACTAAGGGCATGCTCATGCATTTAAGTAGCGCCTAATTGAAATATTACGAGTGACCAGGGAGGCTTTCGTCCTGCGCTGGTATTCAACTCTCTACTCACACTTTTCCTGAGAAAGATCGCTTTCACACAGACAGGCCGTGTCCGCTCCCCTCTAATAAGACGCCTGAGAGAAACGGGGGGGGAGGGAATGGTAGTCATCAGTACAGTATGACGCAGAGGCAGCAAGACACATCCCAACACACACATCCACCGTGTGATGATGACAGACAGGGTAAATATTAGTCTTGAGTGCAGGTGTGAGGAGTAGCGGTGAAGCGATAACAGAGGAGGGTCATTAAGGAGCCGGCGGGTTTTGAGGTCGTCCCTGAGGCCCGAGCTGTTTCTGGCCCTCTGTCGTAAAAAAAGGGGTCGTTTACAGTCGGGGCAGAGGGAGGACTGACAGGCTGATGATATGCAGGCAGACTATTAGTTTATCTGGTATGAAACATATTCATTACGGTGTTTAGTGGGTATTTGTTGGAGGTTAAAGCTTCATTGACAAGTCGAGTTATTAGGGAATTCAGCAGATGAAGGCGTATCGCGGTGTGGTTTGGCTGTCAGCTGAAAGTACAGCACATTTCCGAAGTGTGTGCATATGTGTGAGAGAGATAAATGTTCACATACGATCGTGCCTGCAGACTTTCTTCCCTCTTTGTTCACTGACCTCCAGGATCCTTGAAAAGTCCAGTGACAATCGCCGTTCATTCGTGCGGGTGAGATCCGGCTTGTCACCGCAGCCTGGTACCCGAGTTGAACCTGATGTAGTGGCGAGACCCCGCTGCACTGTGAGAACTGGCCCCGGAGTCACAGGCTGACGATGCGATGACTGCTGCGCAGATTAAAAAGAAAAAAAGAAAACACAACACCTAGCAGCTGCTGAAGCCAGTCTGAGCGAGGTGAGGAGGGGTTTCCAGGCAACAAAAGCATGGCACGAATCACATTTTGGACCCAAACGCCAGAACCGCATCCGACCACCACCAAAGACAAGACGGGTCAACGGCCGTCTCCTGCGGCAGATTCTTACTATTGCTTTAATATGTTTGCATTGGATAACACATGCAAATATTTCACGGTATGACATTATTATGGTAGCTAGATTCTACACTTGTATCCTCCACTTGTGTCCTCCACAACTTTTCTCAGCCTCATGTGAATTTGATTTGAGCATTTGGGCGATGAAATGCTGTTTTCAGCGATCATAATTTGTGGAATATATTGGCCTGTGGAGGTGGTCTGGCATGAAGCAATGTGGTCTTTAAATCCTATTTGGGCTCTTGGTGTGAGATTTCCAAACTTCAAACATCATAAATAACAAACAGTAAATCCAAGTTATGACAATAAATGTTTTGCAGATGAAAACGGGAAACAAGCTATTAAGTGTATTAAATGTTGTTGAGGCTTTTTAGGGATTAGCCACATCTGTTGCACATGTTGAGGCGCGGCACTCTTATCTGGCACTTAAAGGAATTGTTCGACATGTGAAATGTGCCTGATCGTTTTATTACTAGTAATGGGAAGGAGATTGATTGGTTTAAATATTGGAAGAAAGAAGAAACACCATTTTCAACACCTTTAAAGTTGACTAATTAACCTTTTTATAGAATTGCAGTTACTGCAGGCAGTGGCAGCAGCCATAATCCTGGATGTGTACATTGATTTTTATGATTTTTATGATTTTTTTTTTTTTTTTTTTTGTCATTGTTGAATCTAAAATTGTGACAACAGCAGATCCTGTCTTATTTCTTGGCTGCATCCACTCACTCACGTTATAATGCAAATAGACTAATCAGAGTTTTTTGGGGGTGTTGTGTAACTTTTGTTGAAAAGAACATGAATCAGTCTTTCCTGCTCTCTGTCGCTCAGTAAACGATTGTGCTGCAGTGCAACAGAACTTGTTTGGCCCTGGTGCATATCGTTTTCTTGGGCACCTCCCTTTCTTGGGCATTTCCCAGCATGCCCTTGTCGTTTGTAACTTTTGAAAATAATGCAATTCAATTAAGTAGGTGTAAGTGATATATATGTAGGAATTATACCGATTTAAACTCAGATCTAAAACATGCAGTTTTGTAACATTTCAATAAAAACAAATTAACAGAGTCTACATAAAACAGCCTTTGACTCAAAACTACAGCCTTGGCCAAATGTTTGAAGTATTGGTTTTCCCAAAGTTTGCTGCTTCAGTGTTTTTAGATATTTTTGTCCAATGTTACTATGGTATGCTGAAGTATAATTACAAGCATTTAATAAGTGTCAAAGGCTTTTATTGACAATTACATTAAGTTTATGCAAAGAGTCAATATTTGCAGTGTTGACCCTTCTTTTTCAAGGCCTCTGCGATTCGCCCTGTCATGCTGTCAATTAACTTCTGGGTCACATCCTGGTCGATGGCTGCCCATTCTTGCATAATCAATGCTTGGAGTTTGTCAGCATTTGTGGGATTTTGTTTGTCCACCCACCTCTTGAGGATTGACCACACGTTCTCAATGGGATTAAGGTCTGGGGAGTTTCCTGGCCATGGACCCAAAATCCCGATGTTTTGTTCCCCGAGCCACTTAGTCATCACTTTTTCCTTCTGGCAAGGTGCTCCATCATGCTGGAAAAGGCATTGTTCATCACCAAACTGTTCTTGGATGGTTGGGAGAAGTTGCTCTCGGAGGATGTTTTGGTACCATTCTTTTTTCATGGTTCTTTGGAAAAATTGTGAGTGAACCCACTCCCTTGGCTGAGAAGCCTGAATGGTCTCAGGATGCTTTACTGTTGGCGTGACACAGGACTGATGGTAGCTCACCTTTTCTTCTCTGGACGAGCTTTTTTTCCAGATGCTGCAAACAATCGGAAAGGGGATTCATCAGAGAAAATGATTTTACCCCAGTCCTCAGCAGTCCGATCCCTGTACCTTCTGCAGAATATCAGTCTGATGTTTTTCCTGGAGAGAAGTGGCTTCTTTGCTGTCTTTCTTGACACCAAGCCATCCTCCAAAAGTCTTCGCCTCACTGTGCGTGCAGATGCACTCACACCTGCCTGCTGCCATTCCTGAGCAAGCTCTGCACTGGTGCAGCTGAATCAACTGTTATTCTAACTCAATCAGCATGACAGTGATCTCCAGCCTTCTCCTCGTCAACACTCTCACCTGTGTTAACGACACTGAATCTGTCTCCTTTTCTTTACCTCACCAACTTTGCTCTTTTTAAGGCTCAGGATATAAAATGTGAAATAATTAATCAGGCCTTTCTTTGCCTTACCATGCCTTTACCTTGCCTGTCTACCATTTTAAGGAGAAGAAGTAACAATAAGCTAACCTTAACTAAACCTCGCCCTGCCTCTATCATAAAGGATTTACATCTCGCTGTTCGCAGTCTACAAAGCCCATTCAAAAACAAGTCCAGGGATAACCTACAACCTACGGTGTTTTGGGACATGCAGTGCACTCCACTAGAAAAATGAGTGAAAATTGTTGTGTTTGGCTGACGACTGTGCACCACAGAAGCAGCAATTTCATTTATGGAATGCAAAATAAATCAAAATAAATCCACATAAGGAGCGCTGGCCAATATTGTCTGAAAAAGTGCTGCATTCAGAATGAGCCAAGGCAACTGAAAAATGGTCATATACAGAGCAGCTTCGTGCCCCCTGGATGATCCGAAAGACAGGCATACATCCGGATTCAGCTGTATCTGCACACCTTCAGAGAAATGTGTTGTGTTATCCTACACGGCTAGTGAGACTTGCTTTAACGTTATGATGACACTGGATGTGTATGTATTATTCTTATTTACCAGAATAATCTGGAAAACCGTAGATAAATTGTAACGTGGTGATGTGGTGCCGTGACATAAAAGGAAACAAGACAATTTCATGCGGGTTCGATGTAATCATGTTAATTTCATGCCTTTAGGCTATGAAAATCTCTTCTCGCAGTAAATTGACATGTTTTTACGGGGTTAAATTACATGTCATTCCATTTCCATCTCTCATTCTCAAACACGCATGCACGAGCACACATACAGTATAAAAATTACATGCATACATATTCAGACATCGGCACAGTGAAAGTAATCGTTAAAGAACAAGAAACACACCCACACAAAATTATAAACCACTTCTGTAATTCCCTTCTGTATTGAGGAGCATTTTAGCTCATTGTTTCGGTCTTATGGCCTGAAACCTCCCTGTTTTGTTTCAGTCTCGTCTCTTTCATCGACCTCATTTACAGCCGTTTCTGGCAAAAAAAAACATGACAGACCAAGAAAGTTAGCAACCAGCGAGTGAACGGAGATTATTTCATTTTCAAGACCTGTTAAAAGACCAAACCAGAGCTAAAAGAAGAAAGAATATATAATTTGCAGTTTTTCTAAATTACTGAATGTGTTGCTGCATGTCTGTTATTTGCAAACTCGTTAGCTGTAACAACTTCAAAAGGTCATTATAAATCAATGCGTGCGATGTTCAGCTTGTTGGAATTGCGCCCTCTCGTGGCCAACACAAAACACCCATGGCAGCTTCAAATAGGGATTACATAAAAAAGCTGTTATTCTCAATGTATAGAAGTAAGACAGCAGCAAGTAATGATCTACAACACGGATGAGGAATTACTACAAACTGATCACGTCAGAGCTGCTGTGAGCCAGTACACACACACACACACACACACACACACACACACACACACACACACACACACACACACACACACACACACACACACACACACACACAAATAGAAATATGAGCTATGCTAGAATGGAACAAAGCTCTTGATTTATTAATGCTTTAAGATGTGTCTCAAAACATTACTTCCAGATGACTTCAACATGAATTAGATTATAAACAAAATTAATTCCTGTACTAAAAACTACAAATTTGTCAAACAGCAAAGGTGTCTCAACATTGCTGTGTGACATCTGGATAGCATGCACACATGTATTGTTAACAATGCCACATTAAAGCTGTTAAAGAGAGCATTAATTAAATCGTACGCCTGCTGTGACATTCCAACATCAGCTCTGAATTGGATTAAGCAAAGAATAAAGCAGAGCATGATTATTTTCTTTTACAGGCGGTAGACACAGTTTCTTACCCGCATTCTTGCATTCATCATCGCTTTCTCTTTTATATTCTTGAGAAATAGCGAGTCCAAGAACGTCCAGGCAATGACTTGATGGGCTCAACCTACTAATGAGGAGGTACGGTAAATTAGTTGTCAAGTAAATATGCACGTCATCACTTTGAAACCAACCATGACAGATAATCTCCAGCATGTTTCAGGACTGCAGCTCAAACTCTAAGACGGTGCACACGTCCATTCCGCGCATATTTGCAGCAACAAACAAATTACCCGTTCTATGTATGAGATTAACTAAAGCTGCACTAATGAACATTTTTATATCATCAGTGGCTCAAATGATTGGGTTATTAAAACAGGTTGCTTATAAAGACAATCTGGTAGATAACTATCACCTGACTCTGCATTTCTCTTAGCATTTTTCAGCTCAGAGATTTGGTTTTGGCCCACAACATCATCATTTTGGTTCACTCTTTTTGCTCTCATCAGCCTTGTTCCGAGCTACAGTTGTCGACAACAGAAAAGCTCTATTAACCCTCTATTTACACTACCCGTCCAGCAATAAACAGCACGCAGGTAAAGCGAGCAGCTAGCGGGAGTAGAGGGCATTCGTTAGTAACTGGGAAGGAGAAAAATTCACCTAAAAGCCTGTCGAAGGAATATCCCACAAGAGAAGTGGGAGGTGTTTGAGGCCTAAAAGAAGAAGGTTTGATGTCGTTTGACACGGTAGCGGAAGAGGAAGAAATCAACTGTTTCTGAAGGTAAGGTAAAATAACCAGAATTGGTTAGCCAACCCTACCAGGTTTGCTGGCAGAGGTTCATTTTAAAAAGCAGTACAAAACGTGAAATGCGGCGTACACATGGTAATAACATTTTCATTTCTATGCTGGTTTGCTGGATGCTGGGTGATGACGAGGTTGTTTGTCACTTTTCTATGTTTTGACAGCAGACACAAAGCACTTTTTTCTGGGGACTACCACGCCAACCTTCTCAACCAGGAAGTGGTATGTTCCTAAATCTGAACTTTCCCAATTCCCAGGTGCCTGAACACACGATTAACAGCAACAGAATCAGACATTTCCTCCAGGAGTTCGTGAAGAAAGTTGACGTTGGACTTTCTTTTTAGGTAGCCAGAAACATGACTTCAAACAAGTACTTTCCTTGCTTGCCGGGTGTATAAACATGCAACTGTTTAACACAAATCAGTTTTGGTTTTACAACTTCAGTGCTGTGTCCTGGTGTCCAAAAATCTATGAATGAAGGTTTCAGTTCACATTTAAGTTGGATTTTAGATGAAAGGTCAAAGGTTTTGATAGATGCTAGACAATCCGAACACAAATTATGAGTTTTCAAGTTTAAATGGCGTTCGGATTTTGTTATCTGTCTGAAATCAAAAGGAAAAGATGAAATGAACTCCCAGCCTCTATGTGTGTAAACATTTAAGTTAACCATGCGAATGGACTACAGAATCCCATTTGGCTAAAATAAGGACGGACGGTTCTGGTTTAGTCATCTGCACCCACTACAACTACTCTGGTGTGTTCAGTCCAACTTATAAATCAGAAGTGAGTTACAACAGATCCCATACTGACATTGTCTGACATTTGATTTCTAAATAAATGGATTAAAACTGGCAAGTAACCGACATTCCCTTAAAAACATGCACACACGCACACACACACACACACACACACACACACACACACACACACACACACACACACACACACACACACACACACACACACACACACACACACACACACACACACACACACACACACACACACACACACACACACACACGCCAGCAATTTGCATTCAGCCTCTTGAGTTACACCAGATGCTACATGACCAGCTTAATATTGAGCAGTATCTAGGTTTTGAAGCTGATTTTTTTCTGGGGTTTATGGCCATTAAAGCTAAAACACACTCTCTGAAAATTGAGCATCGGCTCATTTCAGGCGAAACACAACTTAATCCCTTTTCAAACTTTGACCACACCACATAATAAAGTAAGAAAATCATGAGCTGGTAGGTGAACTATTTGGAACAGTGTGGGATGTCTGTAGGTGCTTGTGGAGAAACCTAGAGAGGCAGGATGAGCACATGGATTGCTGCATCTCTATTTTTCATTTCTCTCCTTGCAGGTTCCTATGAAACAGCCCAGCTGTAACATTGCCATCATCCTCCCTCCTCCTTTCCTCACCCTGACTCCACTGAGAAGGATTCTCATCTCCTCCCTCAGGCTGATCTCGTAACGATAAGACTTGCTCGTTTCAAGCTTTAACCCCAACCTGTGGCTCTCAAACCCCAGGCGGCGACTTCTTCAGTTTAGACTCTGTGAACTCCTTCTCTCTCCATTCCTACTTTTCTTCATTTGCGTTATCTCCCCTCATCTGTCTCGTGTCCGGCTTCATCCATCTCTTTATCTTCCACTCTTTCAATCCTTGTCAATCCTCCCTCCTCTCCCAATAACACGCAACGTTCAGAGCTCTTGCACTGCGCATTTGTCAGTGACATTTTGGACAGAGTTGCCATGCCTTTTCCTCTCATACTGCCTGGTTGATTGAAACCCTCTGTGGCCAGTGATCCATATTGCTGACAACATATTACTTTAACACCTCCATCTGAATTGATATTTCCTCCATGTAAAGACCTGGGTGGCACGCTGAGTGGTGAAATCTTTGGGTCAGTGGAGCCGGTGTTTAATGATGGAGTTAAAATAATCAAAAGTTGTATAAAGTAAAAAAAAAAAAAAAAAAAAAAAAGCTTTCTAAATAAAAAAAAATAGAAAAATGTTAAAAGCGGCTGTGCCAAAGGTAAAATTTTGTTACAGCTGCCATGAAAGTACGGTTAAGCAGTTAAACAGTAAATCAATATTCAATCTGTGCTGATACAAGACAGTTAATAACATGCTTGATAGAAGGGCTGAGGACCATTTCATGACACAAGTTATTATAATGAGTATCATAAGTCACATTTGTGCGTAACTGTGTGTTTCAGCAAACAATATTATGCTTTCTTTGAACTACCACCAAATACAAACTGACTCAGAAACAACTTGTGACCCAAAATTGAATTAAGAGGCTTTTAGATTATGAAAGCCTGAACAGCCCAATGCCGTGTTTTAATATTGTCTGGTTCCCATGTGATGTCAAGGCCACTTTTCCAGAGGCACTATTGTAGCGAGGCACCATGCAATGAGTAAATGCGAAAACACAAACACACTCGCGGAACCACACAGAGCTCATTTTGTCAGTCAGAGCAGTCGTGAGTAGTTATCACTGTTGGAGGGATCTCAAGCCGTCCCTCATCACCATCGATCTGTCTCAACGGCTCTTCTCTCCGCTGTCGCTCCTCCATTTGTATCCACACATTTCATCTCCCTCCAGGTCACGCCAACATCCTTCTCTCGCTCTTTAAACACCATCGTTTACAACTACTTATCTTGTCTTGCATGCTTTTGTCCATTTTCTTCACCTCTTTCTTTCGCTCAACTCTCAGCTCTATCTGTATCTTTCCTTCTTATTGGTGTGCTCGCCTCCTCCTCTGCCCCCCTCCTCTCCCTCCTGATGAAACTGCTCCATGACTAAGTGAGCGCTGGTGTGATGGATCGCCTAATGGGAGCAGATGAAGCATTAAAACCATAATTCACATGGCTGTAATATTCACAGGATTTCAGTAAGATCCACTTGAGATGTTCCTGCGTGTGTGCGTTTGCGTCACAGTGTGATATTATCGATGTTCATGATCTCACCTGTGAATGGGAAGTGTTTAATTGTATGTGCAGACACGAAATGTCATTGGAGATTTGCTCCAGCCTAAAAAAATGACATGTTCATCATTATCTCTTTTACAAATGCTCGATGCAGTAACAGCGCTAAATGTCCATCTTGGTGAGACAATATATCACTAAATTCAGATAGATAAATGACAAGATGTGATATATGTTTAGTTTTCTGCCTCACAAGTTGAAAATATCTGAACTTTCTAGTCTTAAAACACCAGAACAATGTCAAGCTAAAGCTGGCTGGGCATGTAGCCACAACTAGCCTTAGCTCAGCTAAATTTCCTCCTTTTTTTCAGCTGATATTTGTGACTGAGAAAATATCAATTCTAATTATAACCACCATGTAGTAGTACAGTTTGTCGTTCCACAATACTAAATGAAGCTGCTGAAGTCGTCCTGCTAAGAGGTGATTAGCTCAGGACTGGACGAGGGACCTGGTGACAGAGGAGACTGCTGTGGATATTCTGATCGCCAGATAGTCGATGTAAAAGAGAAAGGTAACAAATATTTAGATATTCAAGAGCAGCCAAATTCGATTCGACTGACACAGTTTTGAGTCAGGTACTGTCAAAATGACACACTCGCATACAAACAACTCAGTCACATTCGGTCCACTGGTTACACACTAACGGGCTCCAGTTAGTGAGAGCTAACAACTCCAGAACCGGACACCAGGGGCCCAAACTGTGAGTGCACGTGCTCATACACACATACATATCTGCATATCTGCACAAACTACAGATTTCCCCCTCAGGGTGAAAAAGTGCAGAGTGGAAAACTGTACCCAGGTGCTGGTGTTCAGAAAATGGAAACGGACTACTGAGTGCGTGCGGGGTTAGAGGTCACGTTGCACGTGTTCCATGTGAAACCTAATGTAAATACAGACATGCAAAGCTACATGCAGGGTTTGTTTGATGCTGACATGTTCTCCGCTTATCTCTCAAACACAGCCAGACATTAACAGCGATCATTTTACAAAGCAGTGACACGTGTGGCTGCAGGTGTCTTGACACTGCAGCTACCCTAAAACAACTGACTTCCAATTTCATTCAGCAAAACCAATCCAACTCAAGCCTGCACACATGTGAGTTTATATTTTTCATCAGCCCTGGAAGGTAGCCGCAGTTGAGCTATCGGGCACTTTGTGGACTTCCTGATACTCAACACACAACAAAGGCAGTGCGAGAACAGCTGTGGACAAGCAGCTGCTTCCAATCTGCGTTTCATCCATAAAATGCTTTGTATTACCTAATCTCACTGCCGAACAAGAGAGGAGCCCCACTAATCATGCGCGTGTGCGCACACACACACACACACACACACACACACACACACACACACACACACACACACACACACACACACACACACACACACACACACACACACACACACACACACACACACTTCCTCGCTTGCCCGCCGCGATGTGAAATCACATATGAAATACATTATGGGCCTTTTTTTTTTTTTTTTTTTTTTTTTTTTTAGAGGAATCCTGTGTGGAGCCACTGGAAGTTTCTCTAACCTGAGAGGGGAGAACAGGACTGGAAACAGACATGTTAAAGGCACGGAGGTGACATTAACTGTGACTGGACGAAGCAGATGGTTTTAATCATGACTTGCAGTTCAGCCTCTGTGGTGACATGATCCTTTAATATATGTGCATTAGCTCATTCTTCGCCCATCATCACACCCTCGCAGAGCAGCGCAACCGATTCTCTTAAAAATGCTGCCCAAGTCGTCAGTGGGCAGGAATCAACAGTGGTAAAAACACACCGCATGACACTGTTCATCTGCCGATTTCTCCAGCTAATTGCGTCCAGGTTCTTGTGGTGTTTTACAAGAGACAGCTTGCTATGAATAATAGTCTCTGGGCTGTGTGTCAGGCAGTTCTCACGTAGCAGACTGTGTGTGTCACAGATGGATAGCAATGGCAATTTAAACGGTGAAATATATGAAGGGAGAGAGCGCAGAGGGGATGTTTATTTCAGTCAGGAGAGGCGGATCAAACAGAGGAATGGACGAGGAAGGTCGATTGGAGACAGACGTGGATCTGGACCTGCTTTGCTTAATGTTCTTGTTTTTATGAGGGCAGTTAAATTGTCTGCATAGAGTGGTTGGCAGCTTCGAACACACACACCGAGCGCCACATTCTGTCTGTCTACTTTCAACATTTAACTGAATGCTGGAGTGGGATTGAGAAGCTTGTATCCCCCAAGTGTTCATTTGTCAACAGCATTATTTTTCAGTCTCAATCAAATACCTTGTATTTTCTAAATTGCAGTGTGGTTTGGTTTTATGGTTTTTCTTGCCAGTGCAGGAATTTCCTCTGGAAATACCTCATTGCTTTGAAGGTGGGTCAGCAGAGGTAACACTCCCTTGTATCGGGAAAGAGGAACACCAACCTCTCTATTTGTATAGTCTCCATGGAAATGAATGCATATCATTGTGTACACAATCAAAAGGGTCCACGGGTGAATCACTCTCTTATGACATTTGAAATTCAATTTAGTCTCAAGCTCTGAAAGTGGAGCCTTGTTTTTCCTGGACCTGACAGTTTGTGATTATGTCATCTTCAATCACCTTTAGCACCAGGGAACTGACCCACAAACGAGCAAACACAGCAGGAGTTTGATTTAGCTGCTCTGCATGTTTTAAATGAGCATCAACCATAAAGACTTTTCTCGCTCTTTGACTTGTCAGATGCGGTTCATTCCAGTTCACTTTATTTCCAGTTCAAATTAGCAGAGCTAAAATTTTGTTTTCTCTTCAGAATAGCTCCCCTGGGCTCTCTGTTGCCTAGTTGCCTTGTTCTCCCAGAAACAGCATGATGGGAGGCAGCGGAGCTATGCTAACATCATCATCATCATCATCATCGTCACACTTATTGTGAACCCACTGCAACAAGCAAGCCATAGGTAGGCACTTGGAACATTTCTCTTGCTTGCCAGGCTGAACAAACACATCTTAAACAGATGAGTGTTTATGAGTGACGGCCCGCGAGGACGGGGGTGTTAGGTGGGCTTTTAAAAGGAGGAACATTAAAGGGGAATTTGATGCAGTTCTGTTCTCCCTGTTTGGTCCTTCCACCCTGCCCAGGAGGAAGGTTTAGATTGCTGTGTGGGGTGATGGGTCCCACTGTGCGAGGCTGCACCATAAGACGCATACTCCCCGCCACTCCACTAGAATAACAAAATCACAACGGATAACCTTCTGCATTGTGAACATTTTGAGCAAGTTTGGATTCTAAAAATAAATAACAAGTAATTTAAAGCATGTTTTTTTTTACCTTTTTGATTTGCCTGTCACTGTCGTCGCTCTCAGAGGATAGGGCTGGGTGACAGGCATTGCAAATGAGGAAAAAAAACAGTCACTAGACCCAAACCAGAGGCGAGGAGAGGCTGAATATCACCTTCATATCTAGCAGGCGGATTGATTCGGGGCCTTCAGGGAGCTGTGGGAAATACCTCGGCCTGACAGGAGACACTAAACTAAACAACCACGGGTCCACTGGGAGAGCCCTTAACTGCCCAGCGATATGAATTACAGGCCCCTGGCAATTCCTTTTTTACGCCAAACTTAATTTTATATGGCAGAAAATGTTTTTATGCTTGAAATGTATATTTCAATAAACAAAGCACTTAACCTTACATATGAGACATTTCCTCATGTTTCGAATTTTCTGAGAAAAATCTAAAAATAGTGCAGACGGCTGATGCGGAAATACACCAACGCAGGTTTTTATTGTAGCTCATAATTCATCATGTGAGGCATGGTTTCAGTGCATCTGGCATTGATATGGTATATTTTCATGGCCGTGTAGCAAAGTATGTAACAGTTCTACTTTCATGATACAGTATATTGCCTCTATTTTTAACTCCACCATTAAGACTGTTATCACAAAGTCAGACAAAAACAGGTAACATATATCGAAAGTGTTTTTTCCATATATATCTCACACTGTACCTGAATTAATGGATATACATTTTGCGAGATAGTGTTTTAGAATGGGATGTAGTCTTAGTTTATGAGCAGATACTTGTTTAGTGAAAGAATACTGGACCGCAGTCAAACTCCTCTCAGCACACACCAGCAGCCACTTCTCACTTTAACTCATGTCCAGTTGCGTAACCGAAAGCAGGCTCTGTTATATATTAAATATTTACTCTCGTGCTATGACTGGAACAGTTGGATGATGCATATACTGGACACTGAACAGACCTGAGGCAGTTTGATTGTTCAAATCATCTCCAAAGATAATCATATATCGATGTATCGCTCCCTAACGTGACTCGCTTGACTGCCGCTTGTTTTTGTTTTTTTCTTCTCCCTCGTCCTCTGCCAAAAATCTCCTATCCCATCCTTCTTTTCTGACTGTCTTTAAATGAAACACTGAGTGCAATAAAATGTGAATGTGCTCTTTTTATTCTCCAGAAAGAGGCCACACAGGGGAGCAACTTTCGGAGTTCTCCCTCTGGATGTTGCAGTGTCAGCGAGTTTGCATGAGATCATTACTCCATTGCGTCTTGTTACTCAATACACTTGCTATATCCACTCTTCGTTTCACCTCGTACAAGCTTAAGTCTCAAATGTAAAATGTTTTTGCACGTTAAAACAGCAGCATACTTGTGTTTGTGCATAAATCAGCTCAATGGGAAAACCACATTTCCCCCCAATTATCTTGGGTCCAGGTTTCCGGATTCTCACAATTCCGGGACTACACTGAACAAAAAGTGACATGTGATTATTATCCATGGCAAAAAAAACTAACTTTAGGGAATTCTTCCTCCTGTGAACAGTAGTTGGAAGTCATTTAATGTAATCAACACACAAGCCAATGTGATGTCTCAGCAACGTACACTGAATAAAACAAAAACACACCAATAGTTGGAGGCCTTCATTGTTTTTCTTGTTCAACAGGAAAGCGTCATACGCTGACAGCTCTGCGTGTCAAATCAGCACTGTTATCTATGCAAGTTAATCTGCTAATAAAAATCAATCACGCCCTGTTCACAAGATGGCTGCTGTACAGTCTACAGACTATACAGTCCATGCATGGCCAGGGATGGATACGAGTTGATGCCGTAGATCCGAGTCATCGGTATGCTGAGTGACGTGGCCACACACTGGGCTTTAAAGCTGCTCGGTCATGAAGCGTCCACACAACAGTGACAGTGTGGAATGCTCATCGTGCTTGGGAGATAAGGGTCCACAGTCTGCAGAGCATGAGAAGTATATGTGAGATTAAGACTTTCCAACTGTCCGCTGGTTTCCTAATGCAACATTGGAAAAGGACGGAGCGAGGCAGCACTGAGGAAGGAAAAGGTTGAATTTGAAAGTCTAATATTGGTTCGTTCCTCTTTGGGAGTATTGATCACAGGAAGCAAACAAACAGTCTGAATGTCGGATGTGTGATGGGGCAACTTCCCCTCTTGTTATCCTTCGAGAGTTTTGTTTTGCCGAGTTTGAGTCGGCGGTGCTTGATCACTGTCACAGGAGAGTATTGAAATGAAACGGGATGTATTGAGAGTGAGTTCGGGGCCCTGCTCTGAGTTTGTCCATTTCAGACTTTGATTAAGTGGTTGATCTGTGATGTAGTGTGGAGTGGGTCTTTCATAGTACGGCAGGAGATGAGGCCAAGAGGGCACATCTGATGCATCAGAAAAATTGCAGCGATATGAATGAAACAATAATTGTGTGGATTGGGGGAATGGAAAGGAATGGAGAGGAAGGTTTGGCTGAAAATGTAAGGAAGTAAGAGAGAGAGATATGTGGAACATCCTTCACAGAAAAAAAAAGAGCCAACAGTGAATGCCAAGATGAATTGGGCCAATTTCTACCTTTCATGGCCACAGGGTAGGAGCAATACAATTATGTGAATTAAATGACACTAAGCACAACTCCTGTTATTGAGCACTTTGAAAAGACTTGAACTGAAATTCAAATTTCTTTTTGCTAAGGAGTTTATTTTATCTTGTGTAATCATTTGGTCAAAATTGTAATTACAATGTGATAGAACTTCCTACATTAGTGTTCCCCAAAGGGCCATATTGGTACTGGTAATTTTAGTTAACTTTAAGGGTCTGGTGGGTAATGCTGTTAGCTGTTGCTCAGTCCTGTGATTTCAGCACTCCGTACATTAGGGGGTGGTTGCTGTGTGTTTTGACAGTTTGATCATTCGCTGTCACCACAACCACATGAATGGAAGAGAGATAGCTAATGCCAGCGAGACACTACAGCCTGACAGATATATTGGCCAGCAGATTTTATTGCCCGTTATTGGCCTATCACTGATATGTCAGGATTGCTGTATATGTTGGCCATAGGGCTGGGTGATATACTGATATTTTCTGGTATCATGATATGAGACTAAATATTGTTTCAGATTTCGGATATCGTAATATGGTGTCATGGGATAAGTGTTGTCTTTGCCTAATTTTAAAGGCTGCTATACCATAAAATGATTTTCATCTTCATAACTTAGCAGAGTGTTCCAGCTCTGCTATTTTTTTTGCCTGTACCCACTCATATATATTATATCCACATTGCTGACGATTAGTTATCAACAATCTCATTATGTAAATATTTTATAAAAGGGCGTGATATTTGATTTTGTGCATATCGCCCAGCTCTAGTTCACCAATCGTTATTTTCAGAACCTAATGTGGAAAATGATGCTAGTGGTAATTTAGTAATTTGTGTTTTTATACTTATTTACAATTATTAAATTCCCTGTGAAGTTCACTGTTGTAGTGCACTGATGGCAGTGTGGACAATAAGAGCATATCCTTCCTCCATTACATGTCTTTGTCACAAGTATCAGAAGTGTATCATAGCCACATTTGGGGGATCACTGCAAAAAAAAAAAAAAAGTATATTTACTCTATACACAGTATGTGATTGAAGAATATCGTAATATATACTAATATTGGAATTGTTTAACAAACTATAGGCTTCTACTTTATAAGTGGATCTTAAACATTATGAGGGGAAGCACGTCAGCCTGATTTGTTTGCTTAGACTGTTTTGAGTAGAATTCAAGCTTAACTTCCCAAATGCTGAATGTTACAGTGAAGAACTACCAAAAGCTGATGTGGCTTGGTAATAAATTAAGGCAAATGCCTTGTATCAACTTTTGTAGGCAATGTAGGGGGTCTTTCTTCATTCAGTAGTGCACCACAACTCTGAAATACAAGTAAAACATTTTACTCTGAATCCTATAAAAACTGAGGATACAAATATGTCTCCTATTTTGACACATAGGAAAATATGTAGACAAGCTATTGCGCCATTATATAGTAGATTATCTTCTACAAAAAGAGTAGATAATTCAAATTTAATTAAAACCCAGATTGAGTGACAGTAACTCTGTCTTTGAGAAAAACCTTGACAACATGAAAAAACAGACTGTCAAATTGTCAGATCAGCCAATAAAAGAAGTGAAAACACTCCCTGCACTGCATCGTTTGAAGACAGAAAACTGCTGTTGATCTGTAATTTGGTAACAGACCTGGTTCTTTAACAAAACTCAGAAAACTGAATTATCAGGATAGTTTCATTGTACAGCTTGAATCTCATGCTTTGGGAAACTGTACTTAATGTTGGTCATGCCAATAAAGCCACTTGAAATCATAGCGACACAGAAAGTGGGAGCGACAGAGAGAGGGAGAGAGAGAATGGGAGGGAGCAAAAACTTGTCAAAGAAAGTTCCTCGTTTGCAGTGAGCAGTGTGTTTTTGTTGCTTCCTCTTCGAACCCCCGCAAACAGGAGTACTGTAAGAGGGAGGGAGAAAGTGAAAGAGGGAAGGCTGGTTGAGTGATTATGTGCTAAGATGGTGTGTGTGTGTGTGTGTGTGTGTGTGTGTGTGTGTGTGTGTGTGTGTGTGTGTGTGTGTGTGTGTGTGTGTGTGTGTGTGTGTGTGTGTGTGTGTGTGTGTGTGCACTCTCTCTCTCTCTCTCTCTCTCTCTCTCTCTCTCTCTCTCTCTCTCTCTCTCTCTGTGTACTTTAAGAGCTTTACCGCTTCAGCCAACATCCTAAAGCAGGCCACTCTCCACTCCACCCCTCCTTTACCCTCTCCTCCAGACCAACACATGGACTCCAGCAGCTTGAAAAGACAGCAGTGAGGAAAGCAACTTTTCAGAGGAGCGATAAATGGTGGGAGGGAAGTCTGCTGTTGGCTTCCTGGGTTGAGCTGCGTACGCTGGCTGAGTGTTGGACTTACATACAATAGGAAACAATCCCTTTTTTCCTGTGTGTGTGCGTGTGTGTGTGTGTGTGTGTGTGTGCGTGCGTGTGTGTGTGTGTGTGTGTGTGTGTGTGTGTGTGTGTGTGTGTGTGTGTGTGTGTGTGTGTGTGTGTGTGTGTGTGTGTGTGTGTGTGTGTGTGTGTGTGTGTGTGTGTGTGTGTGTGTGTGTGTGTTTTCTGTCTGTCCTAACAAAGAACAGCGGGAGTACTTAACTGGGCTGAAGAAGACTTCTGGATGCAACAGCAAAGAGGAGGACCAGCCAAAAGAGAAGTGGAAGTGATAAAACAGAGAGTGGAGCAGCCGGCATTGGACTGAGAGCACAGGAAGACCAAGTCTTGAGGGACATTTCAGCAAGGGGCAGAAAGAGATCCAGAGGACAAAAGGAGAAACTTCCCTGACCCACTTGTCAACTCGACCAGGCGGTGCAACCCCCTTCTTCCCCCTCTCCTCCCTCCCTCCCCGCCCCCTCATCTTACCCTGACATGGGCCGCCTGCTGGCCCTGATCCTCGCCTACCTGGCCTACCTGCTGGCCGCCGCGATTGGCTCGGAGCACCAACAGCATCGCGTGCAGCACGGGCCCTGCACCTACACCTTCATCCTCCCTGAGGTGGAGCACTGCCGATCTGTAAAGGACTTCCAGGTCACTAACACCCTCCAGCGGGACTCCCCACCTGAGGTCGAGCCTGATACGAGTCAATCCAGGCAGAGCAAGGCCCGGAAAGGCAGGCCTTCCCCGGAGGAGAGGAAGTTGGAGAGTCTGGAGAGTGCCATGGAGAATAACACTCAGTGGCTGCAGAAGGTAAGTTAACTGTTCACTATGCCGACCACTGTCTTCCTCTTCTTCTTGTCCTCTTTACATGACATGTTCTAGCCTGCAGACCTTAAAACAAACTGCTGTAAACCGAACCACAGGATGTGCACGGAGTGCACTGTCCGGTAACATCTTTTGACAAGTCTTCATTATTGATAAGTTCAGTGTTTAGCTAGGATTTCCTCAATGCTTGCTCTATGCATATCTGGCTCCATGACAACGCCTGGTGCATGAGTGTATGTCTGTATTTAAGACCACTGGGACGCTAGAACTCCCTGTTGCATGCAAGAGGAGAAAGACAAGATGAAATACGTTTACAAGTCTCAGGTCGTGCCAAATATGTCTCACATAGTTAAACCTTCTAAATGAGCCTTTCCCCCCTACAGGCAACAAGTCCACAGAAACTTCACTCCTGACTCGTGTTTTAGTCAATTCATAAGCCAAAAGTCGGGTCAAAAGCTCTCTACCAAACTCAGCTTACATAAAAATACACCATGTTTTCTCAGTGAAATAACTTGTTTATCTGTGTGAGACACATTTCCGCACGTCTCCTCATTGGACGGTTGGCCTTTGCAGTTCCATTTAGCCCGGATTATGACTGACTAAAATTAAATGATGTGATTAAAAGTGGCTCCACAATAGACTCTCCATCGCAAAAGGTCATCCGGGCACAGACTCAGTGTTGGGCCATTGTCTGGAACAGACTGACTGACGGACACGCCACCCCTCTCCACCCGTCTCTCTATTCTTGTCTGCATCTCTCACAGAATATTTATGGTACACACTAATCCTCAGGCTGATTATGAGCGTTTGTGTCGAGTGTTTAGATTGGCCGACCGAGAGCAAACATGTTGATTATATTTCAGGATTTGAAAACGGGGGTTTCACGAATGCCAAAGCTCTTCCTGTGCTCCTGTCACTCCCCGCTTTCCCCACAAATTCTAAATTTTCTCTCTTCCTTCCCTCCCTTTTCTATCCATCTCTGTCCTTTCTATCATATCTCAAAATCTTTGTCTATGCTGCTCCCGCTCACCTGACATGCAGTCAGGAACACACATATGAAAACATACACTCGTATCCCCCTGTGTGTCTGATGCTCAGTCTATGAACTACAGGCCTGGTTTCCATGCGAGCATCCCATGAGGTCACACTGTATGTGAACGCCGGAGAGACGGCGACAGTGAGAGATTTTTTTCCCTCATGCGTAGAGTGTATTATTCATGCACAGGCTTTACAAACCATCACATATTGCACTCATCTTGGTGTTGTTGGGTAGCCTCTCACCTTCACTCTCTCTCCACTGGAGACGTCATACGAGCGCCTAGGAAGGAGATGCACTTTAAATCCCCCCACATCTACAGAAAAAAGCTCTGCTGACACATACTGCTCTGTTGCCGACTTCACATAGCGTCCGGAGTGAGCGCAACGATCCAACCTTTCAACAAGTAACCCCCACCAGGCCAAAGTGATGCATAAATGGCTGTACGGTAGGTGGGATTTCCTCATAAACATAGCAAAACCCCAGAGAGACTCTTTTAGATATGTATGAGGGTATGCTGACCTTTCACCCCAGATGGCAAAGCCTTTTCAGCACCTTGTGGATCTCATTAAGCCTATCTGAATATGGTTTGGGAAGAACTCGGTGTATGCATGAGTAAGAGCTTCAGGCATGTGTGTGTCGGTGTTTCTGTGAAACTTTGTACTATTGCGCTCAAAGCTCCCCCGGGACGCTACGACCCTGTTCGCGAGCCTTCCGCCCAAAACCCCTCGAAAGAAAACACACACCCACACAGAGAATTAGGAGCGCACACACTTATGTTCCACAGAGGAACCTCCTGAGTGGACGAGTGCAACGGGACCGCATTAATGCTCCAGATTCCTTCGCTGGTGTTTCCAAGAAGAAACTGTTGTTTGTTTTCTTTGGGACTAACCCCCATCACAACCCTCCATCCAGACCCCTTCGCCCTCTGCAGCCCTGAGGGGCTGGCAAAAGGGATGTGAGTGTGTGCTTTTGTTAGTCCTTTTTACAAGACTGTGCAGATTATGCTAACGCGGAAATATTGCACATATTGAGATCAAGGTACCAAGGCTACTCTTGGTGACCTGATTTTTGGGCCCTGTAATATTTCATTAAATCAATGCTAAAGTAGTGTAACCCGCATTACTCACAATACTCACAACTCCAATTGGTCAATTGGTTTTCTTTCCTAAACTAACATCCATTTTTCCAACTTGAAACATCTTTAACTATAGCCCTTGAAACTTCTTGAAACATTCTTTCAAATTACAATGAAACACACTTTCTTTCTTTCATACCTCTTACATAAATAAAAGATGACATACAGAGGCTGAGTAGCAATGCAGGTTCCTCTGTTCATCATTGCTGTTCTATATGTAGTATGCAGACGCTATCACGAGGGTAGCACTAAACACATGATGGGACAAATAACGGCTCATAAACCAAAGCATGAAACAAACAAAAATTCTGATTTGATAATTTTATGGTGAAACTACTAGAGAAGACAGTGGGCAACCAACACTAAAACAGTTCATCCTAACAGCCACATTAATGTCTGTACTAAAAATAAAGGCAGTGGATCTGTACATTTCACTCCAATCTACAAAAAATAATCCCATGCTGGAACTCAGAGAAAAGTCAAGGTATCTCCAAAATTATAAATATACATCCTTAGGAAACCATGACTATTTGGCAGTGTAGAAAACCAAATATTTCCTTGAATACCACTATGTTTGATGAAAAATAAAACTTCACTTTTGAATTCCTAAGGGAAATCAATAAACTTTCATGATCATACGAATACTTTTTTTCAAATATGTCAGTTCGGATTAAGTGGTGGATTGACTGAAAATGCCAACCCTAAATGAAAAAGACAACAACAGTTAAAACCGTTTTCACAATGTAGCTAACCAACAGAACATGATGTCAACCAGGGACTAACACAATAATTTCCAATGAAAACAGTCCACAGTTAGACCTATCCAAGGTAATCATGTCTGGAAAGTGACGTTGTGGTTGATTTTGCTATAATTTACAATGCTGTGGGCTTTATCACACTGTGCTTCAATGTATTAGGATAGAGACAAAAATATACAAATCTATCTGAATGGTTTGCAGCTTAAAGCAAACAGCAACCATGTTCCCGTCAACCTTTTAAGGTCAAGAGCACATCATCTGGATTTCTATGTTGTTGCATGGACATATCCATCAAGTCACCATCATCATTGTGGTTCCTTGCAATCATGCCCATTACTGATGTGCCTCCGTCCACCATTATCATCCATCAGGACACCCAGCAGATATGTTTCCCATGTTCTCGGTAATTGTAACCGAGAACAAATGCATCTATTGGCGCAATGATTAAGATATCAAGTCATACAACTCCTACGATTTTCTGAGCACTGATCCCTCCTCGGTCCCTCTCAGACACAGTAAAACAGAATTATGTAACGTCCCAAAAGTGATTTATTGGGCCGTATAGTACAGCGTATGACAGAGCTGCAATTAATGAAATTGGCAGGGGGAGATGGAGTGTATGAAGGCCTCTGGATTGAGCTGCAGCACAAAGGCTGTAATAGGAACACTTTAGACAGGTGGCTGATAGCAGCTTGAATACGCAAGGCAGATTATGATGCAGGGATCTTTGGTTCTTCCTTTGGAGTTGGCTTTAATCCGTTTGGTAATCTCCTCATAACCTTCATTTTGGAGGGATTGTTCCTGCTGTCTCAGTTGTCCTAAAGTAGCAAAATGTGAGAGATGGATTTACAGAGCTGGAAGGAGAGGGCCGCTATAAAAGAGGGAGTTTGGGAGAAAGTTCAAGAGGATCTAAGAGACAAAGGGGGAACGATTACAAGCAGGCAAACAATTCACTTGGTAATTCATCTCAATTTGCCCACTTGAATCAGTATTTTTCAAACCTCATAAAAAAAAATAGACAAAAAACTCCTGTGGCAATGCATTATCATAACCCCATTTCACTCTCAAATGTTTATTTTTGTTGAAACAAACAAACAATTGTAGTCCGATTTGAATACTCTTCGATTTTTGCGGATAGCCACTCATTAGCTGGATCATTTTGGGTGTTCTCTCCTTTGAGACTTCATTTTCCAGTTGTGTGGTTTAATGAGTTAAATCTGATCTTTTCTCCCTGGACAAGTCATAAATATTAATGTTCTCCTATTCGATATTCTACTTTGCTTTATTGCGAAGGCACAAGCCGTTGCCGTTTATGGCAGGGAAGGTGGAATTTGACTACCAGATGCCGTTTTCTCAAACAGACCCCATTAATAAGAAAATCTATTTATTGGAGCAAGATGGATGCCATCCTATTTTTACTCCCGGTATAACATATGATGGGTTTTTGCCAATGCTTTTTTCTCTGGGCTTGTGATTGATTACAGAGTGTAGGCGTCTATCCCTGAAGTCCTGCACATGAATATCATGATGTCAAACTCCCGGTGTACATTTTCACTGCTATTTCTGAATACCCAGTGAAATGCCTATATATTTCATGATTTTATTAATGTAAGGGTCAGTATTTGCCTGAGGTTGACATGCAGATGGATGGATGGATAGATGGGTGGTGAGACACTGCAAGTCCCTTAGGGATACTAAATTCCTTGACTCCATCACTGCCTGAGAAGATGGAGGTGAAAAAGACATATCACTTGAAGGTTGCCCCTTTTACACTGCATCGAGCTGACAGTGAGTGAATAGGGAGGTCGCATGCTAAAATATGAGTACTACCGCAAGGGAACAAGAGTCTGCTTGCTCTTCCTGCAGCTGGAGAACTTCATCCAGGAGAATGTGCGCTCTGGGATGGAGGAAATAAAGAGAACCGCGGTACACACCCAGACAGCTGCCATGCTAGAGATGGGAACCAACCTCCTCAGCCAATCAGCCGAGCAGACTCGCAAACTGACAGACGTTGAGACCCAGGTGAGTCACTCAGGAAGGACCACGGTGAACCTGGGACAACTTGTTTGCAGCCAATCCAAATAAACAACAGTGGGGGTCACACCCATGCAAAAACAAGCGATGTCACTTGCGAAACGCTCTGCGAATAGCTAATTAAATGTAAATCAGATGTAATCCCGCTGAGAAGCCGTGCCCAAAGGTGGCGGCGGACGCTTTAAAACAGCTGGTGTTTGGTTCTACAGGCTCTGCTCGACACAGCTCGGTGTCTGACAACAAGCCAATTAAAACATAAAGCTCAGTAGCACAACACAGATGTGTCTTCAATCATGCCACAGCGTTGTTATTACAGATTGGGCTGTTTTTTGGTCCTCGTGCTTTCGTTCTCTGTTATGAGAGGCGATAGAAAAATGCAACCTGTACAAATAGCTGAGCTGCTTTGTACAAGTTTTTGTCTCATCTGCAACTTCAAAACATGTCACAGGTGCGTATGAGATCATTTTTGCTCAAGTTTTGATTAGAAGATGAAAGAAGGCAAATTATGAGCTTTGTGATGTGTTGGGTAACACTGTTTATCCCTGGGGGTCTTTTTTATGAATTTATCCGATTTTTTTTTTTTTTTTTCATCAATATCTCTCATCACCCATCCTTCTAGCTGCAGATACTGTGATGGAGTAATTCTTCAGTTTTCATCAATCTATAGGTGTTAAACCAGACAAGTCGCCTGGAGATCCAGCTGCTCGAGTACTCACTCTTCACCAACAGACTGGAGAAACACATCCTCCTGCAGACTCAGGAGATCTCACGCCTCGGTGATAAAAACAGGTGAGCGCGCACACACTTCATCAGGCAAGACTTCCAGTGTGCTGGTAGGACTTTTACTGAGCACAGACACTTCAGTCTTAAACCAATTGTGGTAGTTTAATTGCCAGTACAGCGGGGAAGGTAAAGGTTTTTCACAAGTTCAGTTTCGGAGATACTTTACATTATGCAGTTATTGCTGTGGTTGTTTTTGCTCCTCACTTCCTACAAATCCCTTATCGCTCCAGACCTGTGCCGGTCATAATGTTTTTCTCTTGGATTGTTTTGTTGTTGAGGCTTAAGTTAATGTTGGTGGTGCTATTTTCTTTGCTTTTCCTTTCCGAATATGAGCCTGCTGTGAGAAACACAAAACACATCCCCACCTTTGCATCAAAGAATGCTCTCAGGAAAAAGCCACTTCACATTGGGTGGCAGAATATAAAGGGCCCGCCAAAGTTTAATGTACTGTATGTGCACATGCATGAAACTAGTCCAATACAACGCCCGGAAAAGAATATGTTGAATGGCTTCAACAAATCTGAACAACAAGTGTTAGGAGGGGTTTCCCATTCTTCTCTCGAAGAACACAGGGTCAAATAAGGGACAGTAGGGGTTAAGGACTGGGCTCTGGGTGGTGAGGAAGGCAGCGTGTGTTTTTTCTCTTTGTATCTGGTTGTTTATCATTCAATTCATCTGTACCAACCGTGACCTATAGGGAGGACACAGCAGCCAGACACCTGTTACACATCTGGCCCCCCACTCTGCCCTTTAGCCCTTGTCATTCAAGTCCTGACATGGCTCCGACGAGTGAATAAATGAATACATCCCGACAAGGGTAGTCTCCACAACAGGATGCATGAAATTAGAATTATAGAGGCAGATTTGCAGCCAGGCGGCCGTGGAATGAAAGGGAAATAAGGGCTGCAGTGGTTGTAGGAGGGCTGCTGCTGCTGAGCCTTAAGGGCATGGAGACCGTTTTTGAACTGCAGCCAAGCTAAAAAGGGCAGAGACGTGTTTGTTTTTATAGGCATTACATGTAAAATACGATTGGCAGGAAGTAGAGCACGCTGCAGAGAGAGTGAGAGCAGAATAATATACCATATATGTATTTCAATCATAATAAATAGAACAATATCATAAGCATAACAGTATAATTGCCTAGGATGTAATGTGATCCTAAATGCAATATTTGCTCTGTAAACTCACCAGACTGTTTAAACATTGAAGTGCTGGTTTCATGCCATGTTCTACACTTTGACTGTTCATCAATGTAAAATACACACAACACAGAACAATTTGTTAGTTTGCTTTGCCACATTTATCGAGTGTTTTCTCACAAAGCAAATCTGAAATGGAAGGGATGTTTAAAAAACAAAATGGGATTGATACAGCTTTCTTTCTCGGCTGCATACTGAGCTGCTGCCCTAAAGAGAGAGATTGAGGATCCATCTTTAGTGTCGCAGCTGTGTGTCCATGGAGTTTACAAGTAGCTTGTTCAATCTGGGTGGCTGGATTATTTCAATAAATAACTGCTGCAGAGTCGTTAGTCAACGCCATGAAGATCAAGCTGCAGGGATTTATGATCTTCATTTGGAGGCTGGGGTGTGCCACTTGTGCAGACACAAAGGTTCACACACACACACACACACACACACACACACACACACACACACACACACACACACACACACACACACACACACACACACACACACACACACACACACACACACACACACACACACACACACACACACACGTACATACACACTGTCAGGTTGTTGCCTCCTGGTTATGATCGAGAGGCTTAGCAAGCAGGGCCATCTGTGAGTGCTGCTGTGAAACAGGTGTTTATACGATGTTAGCCCAATGAGACTGTTGCGCTGATGTCTATTAGTTATCCTCTTCTAAAGCTGCAGGTTTGTGAAAGGTAAATGCTGAATGCATGGATTCTGCACCTGGACCCACTCTTTCTATCTACTGCCCCCAAACAATGCAGCGTGCATCGTCCAATATTATGCCTTCAGACTGTGAAGAAGAAAGATTTTTTTTTTTTTTTTTCTCCGACAGTTTTCTGGAAGAGAGGCTCTTAGCGCTGGAGGCTCGCTATGGGAAGGAGCTGCAGGGTTTGCAGAGCGAAAAGCAGCAGCTTCAAGAGCTTCTGGAGAGGCAGAGTGGACTGGTCAGTCAGCTTCAGGGCGAACTGGGGAGTTCGACGCTCAACAGCACCGTACTACAGAGACAGCAGGCCGTGCTCACAGACACTGTTCAGCAGCTGCTGGCCATGGTCCAGCACTGCAACGGTAAGGCTGAGCGAGTTCACTGTGTTTGGATGAGCGAATTGTGCTGTCAATTGTACAGATACATATTTACATAACAAAAGATAATACTAGTAACAGGATATTCTATTTAGACAAAAGGTGATTGAGAAAAATATAACCTGGAGCAGCTTGAAATTCAAATCTCAGACACACGCTTACACTGCAGACACCACAGGCTTAAATCAGAGCTTAACACTGCATGAAAACTCACATATGGGGTTGAGATTTGTGTCCAAAACCTGTAAGGTTGCCATCTGTAAACACGTGCTCGCATGTTTCTGCAGAAATCTCCAATGTGCCCAAGGAGGAGCCACTCACTTTCAGGGACTGTGCGGAGATCTTGCAATCTGGAGTGAAAGAAAGTGGAATATATAACATACGCCTCCACAACTCCTCACAGACTGTCAAGGTAGTAAGACTCTAAAGGCCATTGGCCTTTTCCTGCAAATATCACGTAACTGACTGTGACATGAATCTTTTTGGTTTGACATTTTGTCCATTTGTCTTAAACTTTTTAACAGTGGCATCACGGTCACTTTTATTAACGGGCTTCTTCCAGCCTATGGAAGGCAAAGTTCACACAAACACGGTGTATAATGACATTCAATGGGTTTATCATTATGTTCTGTACCACAAATGAATACTGGAAAAGCCAGGCTCGTCTGATGTTATGGTAATATTCTGGCCTTTTTGTATGATGCTTGATGGGGATGCCCGGCTGTGTTGCAGAAAACTAAACTAATCAGCGACAGTAACATTGTGCTTCACAGGCTTCATGGCGAGTGAGTGGGAGCTGCTCAATGCAAAGTCAGAAAAGCCTAGGAGGTACCTCGACTTATCTAAAGTAGCAAGCCCTTGTTAACTCAACCATGGCATCCACCAGCAGGCTATCCATTCTTTGAATCATATCTAGCATTCTTAGCTGGGATCCTCACTCTCAGAGCTTAGCAAGGAAAAAAAGATAAAAGTGAAAAAAAAAAAATGTTATTCATTACTTTCAGTCTAGTTTGCTGTTGGCACGATCTCCTACTGCCTCTGTTTTCCCCTGTTCTTCCTCTTCATTTCCTGTGGGCAAGGCAGCCAGGTGTTAGCCACTGGTGCCATGTGTTTCCTGCCAGCTGGGGCCAATGTACATTTCCACTGATACAAGTTAGGACTCCCCAAATCATTGCTGCTTTCAATCTATGCCATCCAGTTCCAATGTGGCTGGCAAGCTGGGTGGCTGCATGAAAGTGGGGCAGCTACAAATTGCCCTCTTTTCAAAGCATAGATAAGGCTTTCTCAGTTGGACCAGGTACAAAAGGTGTATGCATATGTATGCAGATAGTGGCTATACGAGACCTTCATCTGTGTATGGGTCTGACAAAACAAAACAACAAAAAAAACACCAAGGTTGGGAATCATAATGATGATTACAAACCAAATAATTCATTGTTTGGATCAGCTCTTTCTTGCATTAGTCTGTTGCATATTCTTCCGAGAGCTACATAAGCACAGGGCTCATTAAGTCAAACACATTAGGGCCTTTTTCTAAACACACATTAAGCAGTGTATTTTATCCCCAGAAAAATAGTAACCATGGCTTTATCTCTTTTAGAAAGTCATAATAGATCTGAAGTTCTGCATTATGTTGTAATGGATTTGGCGCTAAAATGCCTGAATCTTGGAAAATAATAAGAGAATTTAGAGGATTAAGTTTGACTCTGGTCTAAATCAGAGTAACGACCACATTTGGGAAATGACTTAAATTGAGACTTCTATTTCTAGAACCTGTTTTTGTTTGCAGTGTGATGCCTTCAAGGCCAGAACATTGGCCTAATGTGCCACAGGATAATCGCAGCATATTGACAATCCATTTCCGGGAGGTTAAAATAACTGAGTGCCTTTTCACCTTAATTTAGCTTTTCTATTCTGGGAAAGAGATGGAAACTTTTTTTTATTTCTGACAAAACAAAAAGAATAGCCAGTTGAGAAGATGTTGAAAGAGAGCCCTCGGGATTCTGTCAACACATCAGCATCTATACGGCCTGACTCTTGACATGTCAACATGGTGTGTTTGGTGGACAACATTCAGGAAAATTAATTGTCTTTCATCAATAATCCTTTACTTCACATGTTGCAAGCAATGTGTTTGAGTTAAAACTGTCACTTTTAATATTTACAGTTTGAGGTAACAGCATTGTATAAGGTTTCAAATATCCAGTAGTGCCTAAGAAAACTGATGGTGTCCAATTCTGTACCCTTGAGGAAAACCGAATACACGTATTAAATTAAAAAATATCTAATCTTACCACCCACGGGAGAAATGCACGTACTCAGTAATCACCATACCTAAAGGAGGCTGGAATACATCCAGTTAAACACCTTGAATATCTAAGACAAGTCCCTTAACAAGTCTTCACTTCACCACACGAATAAGTCCAATTCACTCCTATTTGTTCTTCAAAACATATCTACATATGGCAAAATGTGCAGCCAAGCAAGAAAGAAAACAGTCTGTCTAACCATAAACACAGAATCCTCCTTGTCAACCCCCACTCAAGGGAACAAGAGAACATGCTGAAATGTTCATTTTTTTCTTCCCACCTGGGTCATATCATTGCGTGACATCCCTGAAAAGTAGGGTTGCACCCCCCACCCTCCCCCATATTCCTGAGGCTTCCAAAGCGTCCTTAAAGAAACAAAAAGGGTAAAGCGTGTTTTATTTTTTTCATGTCATTTCTTCCCCTTTTTTTTCTCTACTTTCCTTTTGTAAACCGCTGTGGTTTTCTAAGATGTGACGTTTTGAAACTAATCCCTGTTTACTGATACGTCCACTCGGGACTAATTAGACTGAAACGTCAAATGGCTGAAAATGGAAAATAAAAGTAGGATAATTATAGTGAAGTAAGTTAATTATTGGTAACAATATTTTAGTTTTTAAATTAAATCATGTTTAGAAATAATAATACATTTTAATTTTAAGATGTTTCAGGCCTTCTTTCATTTGTTTTTAATGGCAAAGCAGCTTTAAATTTCAGCACAAATTTAGCGCTTTCACATTTACAGGTGTTACAATAGGCCGGTATTGACAATAACCTAGAAACATTGATATTATGTTAAAATACATCTGAAAATGTCAAAAATAATTCAGCACCAAAAACAATCTAATTCACCCTCTAACATAGTAGGTGGTGGTATTGCTCCTTAACACTGGTTCCTTCACTGAGCCAGCCCTAAAAAAAAAAATAACCGGATGTTACACGAGTGTTTTTAAAGCTCAGTTGTAATGGTGTTGGACTTGAGAGTTATTTTCTCTCTCCTGGTTATATTTTAGGCCGAGTCAAAGAAGCAAGTCACAGGCAGGGATTCAAACCCTCTCAATGTTTTAGTCAGTGATGAGAAAAGACAAACAGATATGGCTAAAGCATGTCAGGTTGAAGCCATCACTAAATCACTGGCCTACTGGAGACTCTTCACCTCACTACCCTCATATTTTGAGTGCCAAAAAAGGGAGAAAAAAAAACCTACAAACAACCTACAAACAAATGTAAAGACGAATTTGACTAATAGCATCATCAGTATTATTATTTTGTTGAATTTATTGTGATAATATCGTTATAATGATCTTTTGGCCATAATTGTGTAGTGAAAATCTGATAGCATGACAGAGCTATTTCCAATATAAATTAGAGTTTAAAGCTGGACGAATCAATATATTTTTTAAGAACAGTAAGTCAAATTATTATGTATAATGCAAAATGGGCCACTTGTTGTAAACCCAAAGAAAATCACCCACTCTCAGATCAACTGAGCATTTTAGCCGCCCAGCTGATTGTTTTGGTTTGGGTCGACCTCACTGCTTTTTGACAACCTTATTTCCAGGCCCAAAAGACTGCTGTTTTCAGCAATGAAAAGGCTCCAATGTAGTCACTCTGTGCCGACTACCCAACACTAAAAAACAGTTTGTGACAAGCTGGTTATCACAGTGGCGCATTTAGCTGCTGAAGAGCCAGCAGCTGGTGGAGGATGCTGGCCTGACATTCACCAGGTGGCTTGAAACAAGACTTCAAATCAATGCTCTGCCTCCTCTGAATATAGTGACATGATTGTCAATCAATTGTTGTTGCTGGAAGGTTTCCTTGAATAAAGCAATATCACAGAGTACATAAACATGCCTAAGATCTAACCAAGCGCTCAATGCCAAGTTTTTGACAGACAACGCGTTTTGATTCCGACACGGTACCGAAGACGTATTGATTTTGGTCAACTGGCCCTAACAGTCCTTCGTTTCCAGGTGTTCTGTGACATGAAGACCACAGGCGGGGGGTGGACGGTGCTGCAGCATCGAAGAAATGGCTCGGTCGACTTTCATCGCGGCTGGAGGGACTACAAAATGGTGGGTGAGGGTCGAGCACTATCCCTACAGGTTGTACGGATCGGTATTGTGGGACCGGACAGGAGGTTTCAATAATTGTCCGAGGGTGGTTTGGCACGGAGAGGCGTGGGAGACCGGCTAGCCTGTGATCCCAGGTGACCTGCGGTTGTTGTATTTGGCCGCCCTCATGTTTTCTACCACCTCCCATGTTATTGCACCTGCTCTCGCTCTCTCTGCCTGTTGTACTCCCACGCACGCGCACGCACATGCACACGCACTTCACTAACTCAGGGCACTACTGTTTGTATCCATCCTCAGGATCCCAGTGGCTTTCCTGCATAGAGATGTAAGTGTGTTGATGCAAGAAACAGCTTTTCCGAAAACAAACTGGATAGAATACAATCTGCTCAAGAGACTATGAAGTCGCTCCAGTGTTCTGGCTGAATCGAGTATGTTCAAACACCTTTGGCTTTTGTTTTGTTTGGAATTTAAATAATGCTTTTGTAGAATCCCATCACAAAGTTTCCCCGATGGGAGCAATATTCCGCAATAGAAAAACATTGAAAAAAAACTAGTCTTGCAAACCTTTTTGACTTGTTAAATTACACACGGACTACATTAACTGAGGTTGGTTTGGGTTTTTGATTGAACAGAATAGCAATTTGTCTCTCACCCATGCCAGCAAATCAATTGCCATGGCTCTGATTGGAAATAAAATGCAGGGAGGACTAACTGCAGACAAAAAAAAAGAAAAAAAACTTAAAAAAGACTTTCAAGGACAATATTTTTACAAATGGATGATTAATATTTGGCTGTAAGTTGGGGCGTGGGAGCACAGGGCCCCTGCAGATGGCAGATAACTTATGTACTAAAAATGCTTCACTGCACACTCCACATTCTCAGAAAGTGCACTCAGGGTTGATCAAATGTTGCACCCAGGCCTGCTGGTCAGATGACAAATGCTCCACGGCTCATACTATATATTTGCTCTCACTTAAGGCCAATAACAAACAGAGAGTCTGACAGCTAGACAAAGCGACTTTGAGTTCAGAGGCAAACAAAGAGAAAATCTGTCCTTTTGTTGAACTAGATGAAGGATTTAACACATCAGATGTCGATTTCGGAGTATTTACTATTTGGTCTTGAAAATTAACTCCTAAATAATACGTCTTATTGGCTATTGGTATTGTTATTGACTGACAAATTACCATGTACAGCAAAGTCTCAAATTCATTTGGCCCCTTTTACACTGTATCCAGCTCACATAAGGGAATATGTGACAGTCAAACAATTTTAGACACTCATTAAAATGCTGTGTTTTGTTGCTATATTCACCTCTTTGAGTGTAGCTGTCTCTCACCCCGTTTCATTCCCCATACACATCAGTTTATATTTCAGTAAGTAGCCTTGGTTTGGACTGGTGTTTGTTAGCACCTTAATTGTTTAACTGTTCACTGGGCTACATCCAGGAGTGGAAGACATATTTAGGTCCTTTACTTCAGTAAACGTACTAATACAACTCATCATTACAAGTTAAAGTCCTGCATTGAGAACTTTAATTAAATAATAATGTGAGTATTATCAGCAACATGTACAGTACATAAAGTATTAAAAGCAAAAGTACAAACTAAGCAGTAAATGCTTCCTGTGAGTGTTTTCTATTATATATAATGTTTGTGGATTAATATTACTGCTACATTAATGAGCAGTTTACTGCTGTAGTTATTTAAGGTTGTGCTCATTTAACTGCTTATGCACTGTTGCTTAGTTTAATCTACAGTAAAACATCTAATACATCAACAAGCTCAGAAAAAACAGGCAATTTCCAGTGAATCCAAGGGTGTCTTAAAATAGTTTATTTTGCTTGAAAAGTAGAAGAATTTTCTCAACCCATAAAGGAACATATAATCCTTTAGTTTAACAAAAAAAAAATAGAATTTTAAATCACCAAATTTGGAGATACACGGCTTTTCATGGACAGAAAGGGTATAAAAAATAAAAACAACAGTAATCTAAAAAGTAACTAAAGCCGTCAGAAAAATTAAGTGGAGTAAAATGTACAATATTAATTCCATTTAAAAGTATTCTATTTATGGTGATTGCTGTGTGGGGATATAATAACAAACTGCTATCTAATGATTAAAGCTAGTGATGTCGATCAGGCCCCCAACGTGTGTCTCAGCAGCAGGCATCCATGGATCAGCCCTCTTTATCTAAAGCCACCCGGTGGCTTTCACTTGTGGATTGAAGGGCCCTTTTGTGGGTTTGGAGGCTGTGAGAATCTTGGAAACCCCCATCAGTGCACCAATATGGGTTGACAGCATGTCTTCCAGCCTCTGCCACGGCACTTCTTGACTAGTCCCTGATACTTTGCACGTTTCCTCTCCTTAGCTTCTTCATTGTGCTCTCTCATGGGCACTTCGAGTTCCAGCATAATTAGTTGTTCGCAGCCTTAGAGGTGATAGTCATGTCTGCTCGGAGTCATGTTGACACAGTGTGCTCTGGAAAATTCAGCCGCCTGCCTTGGTGGACTTCCAGCTGTGAGTCAGTGCCCGTGTGGAGGAGGTGCTGTTTCTCTCCAGCTTAGACAAAGGTGATAGGCTTCTTCAAGGCACGGTGGTGTTTACAGGAGCTGATGGTGATGGATATGATTGGATCCTGGTGCCAACAATCGTGGTCTTCCTCAAAGGTCTTTGGGCAGCTGCTCAGAGATGATCCAAAGATCTTCTTTACAGCAGCGAAGGCAGGAAGATATCTTGCTCATTAGAAGTCAGATATTGTGTAAATTAATCCTGTTCGCAGCTCTTTGTCTCCCTTGTGGAAGCTGAGCTACGTGTTTGTTAGCTAATGTTGTAACTTCATATACTGAGAGAACCAGCTGCTGCTCAGCTGTGAATGTTCAGAGATCCCGATGTGATGTATCACACTGTATAATTCAGAGATTTCAGCTATTATTTACTATCTGCTGGTGGTAGCTATTGCACAATGCCGGGAAATGACATGAAGTCAGCCAGCGCTGGATAATTTAATGAGTGACACTATGCTGGAGTGTGTTGATGGATTTGCAGGGATTACATAGCGGACATTTGGGCACAAGGACGTTGTAGTGATGACACATGTTGTGTTTTAGGCGTATTGTTGCAATCGTGCTTTCTGACTCATTTCTATCCAATATGTGTTCACTTTGGTTAAGATTTGGAAGCCAAAGCATCTAAGTGTTTTGCATTTTAATGAAGCCATTCCTCATATGGAAGCGTCTGCATTTGTTATGTTTCAACTGCCTGTATCTTTAAGCAGCATACCCCAAAATGTCCTCCTCAAAATATATTATTTCCTGTGGTCTTGTACAGCTTATTGATCATAGTTATTTTCCATTGCCAGCAATGAGGTAGAAAAACTATGTTCATGTCCAATTTCTAAAGTTCAAGCAAACAGTGGATCAGTTCACAAAGCCGGTTGTTATTTTAGTTTTTATTTTATGAAAGTATTTCAGGTCCAGATGGAGCATTGGTCGGACATTAAGGCAAATTAAAGTCTCAATTGACTGGTCCTTAGCTTTGGGAGGGGAGTATTTCACTTCCTAAATGTAATGGACTGTCTTAGCCCATCAGAATGATAAATGTGACTTCTTAAATTGAGGTCCATTTTCATATTAACTCCAAAAACACTTGGCAGGTCGCTGGTAAAATCATCCCCCCTTGCTAGATTGTTTTTTTTATTTTTCTCGTACTATTATTTCTCTGTCTTTGCATCTAATCCAGGGCTTTGGAGATCCGTCTGGGGAACACTGGCTGGGGAATGATATCATCCACAAGCTGACCAGCTCCCAGGAATACAGTCTGCATGTCCAGCTAAAAGACAGAGAGGGGAACGAAGCTTTCTCACATTACGACCGCTTCTACATTGACCAAGAGGACAACAACTACAGGTAACTTAACAGCATGAAGTATAAGTTTAATTTGTGACTGAACATTGACTCTGGCGTGAAGTGATGCAATTCACAGACCTAAGTTCTTCATTTGAATTCTCGAATCATCCGATTACCAAAAGTGTAGAGTAATTGGTTCATGATATCACACGATATGACAACATGCTGAAGTAAAACACTCTACCTTATTTTACACTTCTCTAGGATTTAATTATTTCACTTTGTCAGAAATATGACATGAATAGGACTATAAGGAAGGTGCTCTATTTCACTCTTCAGTTTAAGTGTTTTATTAAGAGCTGCTATTGTTAATGGCATAATTATAAAACAGTACCACTCTTTCAATTGTTGCCTTCCCTCTGGATGGAAGACACTCAGATTAGAAACCGTTATCAACACTTCAAATTCCTCTCCATGTTCTCCTTTTCTAAGCTTTTTTATCATCAAGCACCGAAGTTAAGGCACCGCTTGGATCATTTTTAAGAAAGTCATTCACAGCGATGAGCTAAGTGGAGGGCACCCAGCCACTTGCGTCCGCCTTCATTTTTCTTTTCCCATCCCCGTGGCTACCGCTGTCCCTGAAATTCCCCAAGGGGAGGCGCATCCGCTGGAGTATAACAGGAATGGCTCGGCAATACCTGGCCCTGCCAGGAACTGACAACTCAGACAAAGCTCCCCGGCAACCCTGCAATCACTAACAAGATTATGTGTGGGTGTGCTGAAGCCACTCCGTCCTCCGAAACAGACAGAAATAAAATACAAACCAAAATATTTCTGGTTCGATTTCGTACAAATTCACAGGAATTTGTCCTTGTTTTGTGTAAGTTTTATGGAGATTGATGCTCTGAGAGATGATAAATCATAATCACATGTGGGTGTGCTTCCAAGATCCCTAATAGTGCAGCAAATTGCATTTGCCTGAGTTTCTTCTGCATAATTAGCGTGATAAAACTGAATGTTTCACAATTTTGCCACAGGCTACACCGCGTGAGGTGAAGCACCTGAGTGAATATAATAACCCCTGTAGCAAGCTACAACTGAGATCATGCTCTGTTTAACTATTTCAATATGTACCAGCTTCACTAGCACACTGAAGACGCCAGCTTTGTCTGTGGGGTTATATTAGAACTCCCAAGCCGAAGCTACAGAGCTCCAGTCAGTCTGAGCAATTCTCAACCTCAGCTGCATCCACTGCGCTCCCCTGAGAAGCATCAAGGTCTTCACCTAGAACTCAGTAACAAGATTCATACATTAATCATCGACATGACAGGCCACCTTTGTCTTAGAGGTAGCCAAGAATAGCTGTTCTTAGTAGGAATTCTTTGAATGTAATAGTATCATTGTCATTAAAGCGTATAATAACAATTTAAAAAGACAGTCACCTTGAAAAGGACTTGCCTGCGGTCTGTGGTATTGATAGAAAAGCTGAACTAATACATCTGGAAGTCATGGCTAATGTAAATGTTTTGGTGCTGGCACTCTCCATAAGCCAGTGTTTCCAATAGGATATCCTGCGGTCGCCATCCTGTCTAATTTGATATCTTCTCATTTTCTTCACATCACTGAGCCATCATGAACAGAACAGTTCTCCAACCAAACATCCCCTTATGTGTTATTCCACTCTCTTTGCTATTCCATCATCATTCCCATCCCCCAGCACTGTCATGTCAAACTCCCCTCTTGCTTCCCACTCATGATGTGCTGGCCTGCCCTGTGAACTTACAAATTCAAGAGGAGGATTCCTCATTTAGTCATCACAGACAGCGTGCCCCGGGCTACAGAGGGGGGTCACATAACTCAGGGGAGAGTGCGCCACTAACTAGACAGAATGACAAGGCAAGAGGAGAGGCCAGACAGCAGGACTGACCTCCTCGTCCACTCTCTTCAAACCAGCGCTGACACACACACACACACACACACACACACACACACACACACACACACACGGATGACAGAATAGACACAGAAACACACATATATTAATGCACATGTACTTGATTGCTGGGCCGCTGTATGAAAATAATTGAATGAATCAATTTAACTTGGGCAGAGATTTATTTCAGTCTGGGTAGTTTCACAAAGCACAGCATGGAGGAAAAATAATGAGAAGTTCTTTGGGTTTGTTTTTATATTGATGTTTAGCAATGGTGGGAACCTGCAGGAGCTAGTACCTTGTATTATACATATACTAGGAAGGCTATGGTATCCTACAGTGGCAGGATATGTAATCTCACATTCTCTGTTGATTTAAGATTTGTGAAATTATACACACATTGAAGGTAATGCTGCACGAGATAAGAGTTTTATCCAAAAATATACCCCGATACACCGACTTCTAATGACAAGGAGGAGCTGCAGAAGAAAGGAGCATTGTATTGTGCCCTATTTAAGAATGCTGCTACTCGCTTGGTTCGCCAGAATGAAATTGTGAAGTCAGATATACCCACAAATCAAACAAAGAATGACAAATTTAAAAGTGAGCAATCAGAAGCAGAATGGACGCCCGTGTGAACCTCAGCCCTTCGGTATGCCTTGGTATTAAGAAATCACAGATCAACTGCTTTGGTAAACATTAGCCTGTGATCACTTTACTAACAAAATATTAGAGATACTGAGCGTCATACACTTTTTAGGCAGAATCCACTCACTGTCATTTGCAGTTGCCAACAAGTTGCCCAACGCGGCTTTTAATAATGAATAGAAGTGCCCGCGGCTGAAACTCTACACTTTTTTTTTTTTTTTTTTTTCTATTCTCCTAAATCCAGCCTTCACACCGAAGGCTTCAGCGGCACAGCCGGACGAACCAGCAGCCTCACCCACACCGGCAGCCAGTTCAGCACCAAGGACAGAGACAACGACCGCTGCACCTGCAAGTGTGCGCAGCTCGGGACAGGAGGTACGCCGCTTCGATCAGCAGGCGCCCCTCATCTTATCCCGTCTCAATCTGTCACTCCTTATAACCCATCTTGTTAAACATTTCTATCCACCTGCTTGTAAATGTCCTGAAGTGCATTTCATTATCCCTCTGCGCCAGTATAAAGTTACTGCTGACTTACAGCTGTACATTTGGGTGTTCCATTTCATGAGCTTGAATACAATTAATTCTGACTTCATTTTATTTTTCCTTGAACCCTTGGGCAATACTTCCTCTGCAGGATGGTGGTTTGAGGCCTGCGGTCCGTCCAACCTGAATGGCATCTATTACCCCGCCTCGTCCACTGTGGTCCGCTACAATGGTATCAAATGGTACTATTGGAAGGGTCCGAATCTGATGGCTACCATGACAACCATGATGGTTCGCCCGGCTAACTTCTGACAGCATGCCTCGTCCTTTGATGTCCGGTTGTGAAGCGAGTGTCACCGACGGAAAATATGAGAAACAATATCCAGGAAAAGCTATATTTTGAGGAGGACACGAGAAGAAGACTGCTTTTGGACATCTTGGAGGGGTCCTTTAGCAACCGCCTGGGGACATGTGGAGTCTCTCGGCAAATGACTGTGGTTTCAGTGGATTTCTGAGTGAGGAAATCCATCAACCAAATCTATTCACAAAGGTACCCAGGCTATATTTTAATAAGGATTGTTCAGCAGTGAGAGGAAGGAGGCAGAGACAGAGAGACATAATATCATAAATCAAATTATGCAGCTACCAGTTACTCAACCTAAAACTTAAAATCAGTTAATACATGGATTAACCTTTAAAAGCACTATAGCAAAAATATGTTTTGATATAAACATGTGAAACCTTTTGTAGTGCCTATTTCCTGTGAAGTAATGTTTAAGGGAACATGTCTAAACTGCAAAGATTCACACATAGCCATTAGTGCTTGTAATTTACATAATGTCAACAAATTAAAAAAATATATGCTTTAAAAGTTATTTAATTTCACAATTTAGCTACTTGAAATTTTGATATTGGTGATATCTGTAATGTTTACTTGTCTGTTTAAAAGTGTAACTCAGCCAATACACAGTACAGCATATCACGGCCTCCACTTACTTCATTGGTTTACCATTGGTCACATAACAACACCATAAGAGCAACAGTAACATCCTTTGCTAGATCTTCCAAAGGGTTTTTCATAACGAAATGTCCACGATTCTTTCCAGTCACACCTCTCATAAAACTTTATTTGTGAGAGACTTTCCTTATAAAAGTACATCATACACATTCTCGGGTGTGATTTACTTCCAAAAGAAATGAAACATTCATAATACCATCTGGAAACAAAGCTGTAAATTCCATTTGGACTTTCTTAAAACAATAAAATCCTATACAGTTTTCCGTTGCCTGTAGCCCACAGTGCAAGCTGCGTGTCTCCGTATTAGCTACATAAACTTCAATAAGTAACGCAGTGCTGGACTCGGGGAAGTCAGAATAGGACTGCATTGCACCTTTGATCTGGTGAATCACCCAATAACACTGATCCCTGTGGTACGCATTACAAATTGGATGGTTTTCACCTCGACTTACAGTAACCTGCATTTGCTGGGCACAGCAGCCGCTGCTAAGTGGAAGATAACACACGAGGACGTCGGCTGGCCAGATCTACAATGTCTGCGATTTCCTGCACTTCATACGGTGAAGGACAGCAGAGGGACAGACAGACACAGCACTTAAACATCTTCTCTGCAACGGCCAATTGTGATGAATTTCTGACTGCTGCAAATGAAATGCAGCTGCAGCAATGACACATTAATGTCATGAATTGTGAGCCGGGTCTTGGTTTTCTGATACGTCCTAATTAGAGGTTTTTACGATAAAAAAAACAAATCGAATTAAAGAAATGCGTTTAAGCTATACAGTAAACAAAACAGTTGCTTTTTGCAAACAGTTTGCTTTTTGCAAATAAATAGCATTTCTGTGTTCGGCCTCAGTGAACCTGCAAAGGACTCACCCTGGCTCAACTGCCTTTGATTTACTACTCCATTAGAAAATATGCAGGAGCTACACTCAAGACAGTAAAACTACTCAAAGGGAAAACAGCGCTGCTACTGTGTCGGACCATATCTTGAATGTGTGTATATAAATATATGATGCTACCACGCTAGATTCTTGGAGCCAACTACAAATATCATTATAAATGGATCTTGTGCCAGCAGCTCTGGATATATACGGCTGTATATTGGCTGGTTGGGACAACAGACCTGAGCCACATAACAGATTGTAGAAGCAGGAAAGCACCACCCCTGCACACACACATACACTCTGCTTGCATGCAGTGACCCCATTGCTAAACAAGTTTATTACGACCTCCAAAGGCTGGACAGGCGATAGATCACAGCGGGGGAGGCCAGAGGTGAATCCATCAAAGCAGGTTTAATAAAGACCACTTGATTTGGCCTGCTGGCTCCACAGATGAAATGGTTGTGTTCAGGTCCAGTGAAGCAGACCAGAGTCTGGGTCGCATCACTTCTCTGCTTGTCCCAGTCCCGGTATATACGATTGGTTATTTGTAGGCAGAGAGGCAGAGCAACAGGGACACAGTAACTTTAAAAGTGTATTACAATATTGTCAATATTTGTGACAGTGTGATCATAATATACTGTATACTAGCTCTGACAGTGGGGACTGCCCAGCAAAACAAATATTATTTTGCCACATTTATTACTTAGGGATGATCCCAAAAAACAGGATTTGTAAAATGGACTCCGACATCAGAATCAGAATCAGCTTTATTGGCCAGGTATGTTAACACATACAAGGAATTTGACTCTGGTTGTAACTACTCTCAATGTGCAAAAACAGACATATTAATTAGACAAATAGACATATTAAATATATACAAACATTACAAACATATATACACCTAAAAAATGATGAAATTGCACATAGTGCAAATGGTGCTCATGCGGTTGGGTGTAGTGGAAAAAAAGTCCAGTGGTATTGGACATGTTATGTGATTAGCAGTGACAGCCTGTGGATAAAATGTTTTCTTTTTTTCTGTTTTCTTTAAATAACTAGTGGTTTGACTTGTATCTCTATTAGGACCACACTCAGTGGAAACACTTCTCTAATCTAATACTTCAGCCGTGTTTTGGCAGATTCATCATTACAAATCCACGTTGTTTGAACAAGCATTGCTCAAACCAACAAATCATCATTTTCAATTCTGGTTGTCAAAGTCTATGAATATGCAATTCAAATTGAGTGCAGTGCAAAACCGCTGAGAAAAATATGCACAAAGCAACTACAATGTCCCATTTGCTGTAAGCTAATTCTGCCTTGAATTATACATACACATTTTAATGTTGTACTGTAGTCGGTTTATTCTTCCCAAACAGCGGATGCACTAAATGTACAGACATTAGATGTAAACTCACCAGGACCTCCCGGTTCTCTGTTATTTCCCTCCATTTTCTCTGCTTTTTTCACTCGTCTCTGTATACTTGAGGAGTAATGGAAGACTCATAACGCCCCAGGCAATTTTCACATCTGATTGACTCTTTCCCGACTTTTGTAAGCCTTCACCTTGCAACTTAAATTCAGCTCACAAGTTGTAGTTTTATGCATGTGGTGGACTATTTCTTGGCTGGGCAGTGAGTTCTTATGGTCTCTCCTGGTTGCCTGTCGACTTCACAACAAGATGAAAGGTACATGAAACTACCAGTAGGAAGTTACTCTGCTATTTTAAGTGTGACAGCCCCGTAGTCCGTATGCCTTGGTACTGCATGTGTGTGTGCGTGTGTGTGTGTGTGTGTGTGTGTGTGTGTGTGTGTGTGTGTGTGTGTGTGTGTGTGTGTGTGTGTGTGTGTGTGTGTGTGTGTGTGTGTGTGTGTGCGTGCCTGTGCCTGTGTCTTGCAGGTCCTTGGCTGGGTGAAGCTGAGGTACAATCATGCTAACTGGGAGCACCTGGCCAGTGTTCCTTAGTTTATTGTGATATAACCCAACCTGCCCGAACGCCCGTGTGAAGACAATCTCTTCATCATACACCAAGCTTGGTTATTTTGTACCGTTGCAGACTTTTGTTTTTACACTTACAACATCACATTTGACTGCATTCATGCACCCTCATATACTACTAATTGACCGCTACACTTCCTTGTAAATATGATTAGTACATTTACTTTCAGTTTATTATTGTAAGTTTGGTGTTCATCTACTACCTCTGTTGAGGCACACGAGGATGTCGTAACAAACTGGGGGCTCGTCCAGGATTTGAACCCAGGATCTCTCGTTCGTTATAGTCAGCCACACAACCCTTTGTAAAACAACAATGACATATAAGGCATCCCCGAGATGTTACTCCAAGTGAGCTACCTTCAGATGAGGCCAGGCAAGCTGTCCTATTGCTTTCATTCTTTATGCTAAGCTAAGCTAGCTGACTGTTGGCTCTAGCTTTCTGTCTAGTGGACAAATATGAGGTATGAATGAAGAAAAAAAATATTCCCATTGAAATCACTGAAAAGGAGCATTTTCTAAAATGTTAAACTGTTGTTTAAGTAAATACTGGTAAAAATGAATTGCTGAATTGGTAATTAGTATTCAGGATCTCCAAACTAAAAAGAGTGTTTTAAAACAAGAGTATAATGTACATTTTCTGTATGAGCTGTTGTTTCTATCATTTTATTTTCAACAGTATGTTTTCTGAATATAATTACTCAGTTCCACTAAATTGAAAGAGACAGAGCTAAAGAGAAATGTGTTTGTGGGTGGGTGGAAGGGCAGAGGAAAGGATGGGCATGCATGTATCCTCATATGTGTTGACCTGCTGTTTATATTAACCTATGTGAATAGAGCGTAACCTGGTCAGCTTCTGCTGGCGCTTTAAAACTCGCCTGATGATTTATCATCCGGCTCTGCTAGACAGCTAGATGCAGAAGAGGAGGGAGAAAAATGTACAGACTGCATGAGAGAGGAGAAAATGAGGAGGCAGAGCCAAGTGCTCATAAGTCCTCGTCTCTCAGAGCGTCTTCAGTGTCTTTGATTCATAAGGGTGTATGATGGCTGACCAGGGCAAGGGCAAAAGGAGGAAAAGAAAGAGGGCTAGGGACTAATTTGTAATAGTTGTCCTTGCTGTGTGGTTTACTGTCCCAGCATGCAGCACATTTAACGGGGGTCATCGAAAAAGCAATACCAACCGTATATCAGTCTGCCATGTGCAATACATCTGCTCCTATCTTTCTTGGGTTTTTCTCTAAAGAAAGAGAAAAGGCTAAAACAGCAGTTGTCATGTTTGAAAGGGTGACGAAAGGGGGGGGGGGAAATGCCTCCTTAGGCCACTTGGGGGCACTGGTGGCACAAAGAATCCCCTCAACCTTTCTCTCTCACACTTGGTGGAGTATCAAGTGATGTGGATCGAGCTGCCGCTTGCTCTTTCCATTTTTCCCTCCACCACAGGTCTGGATTATATAACTATGCATTCATTAACGCATCTTCTGCCATGTGCTCCCTTCCCAGCAGATGGTTAACTGAAGGCTACAAAGGACATTAAGGGAGGAGAGGGGGGAACTACCCAAGGAAAATCACATCAGAAACCCTCATAAGGAAGAGCACTTTAAATCAACTGGTGACTTTGAAAAGGGTGAAAATACACATTCAATAAAAGCTCTGTTAACTTTTCCTCTGCTCTAAGCAAAGAGGTAAAACAAAACTTTACTGTAAAGGAACTAAAGTGCAATTATGGGTTTCAGAACCCTCTGTGACTGCCACATAATGAGGCATACAACTGAATAACTTAGCTTTTTTTTTCTCCTTATAAAATAAACACAGTAGCTCTGTATTTAAGGGGGAATCCAATTATTAGTAAAATACCTGTCTCCAGTGGAACTGTCTGGCATTTCTGTTGTTATATCAGCTTGCAGGCTGTCTGTGACTCCGTTTTCCTCTCGCACGCCCGCAAAAGAAAACCTTTCACTTCATACCTCGCTTTTATGCAAACAGCTTGCCTTCCCATAGTTAGTGACGCGTAAATAAGACATAAGGCAGCTAGACAGAGTTGAGAGGCTCAGTTGCTGTTCAGCTAAATGTTGCAATGGGCAAGACATGAGATTTGAATATGGTATGATCATTACAGATGCGCTGGTTCCTGGATCTGACAATCAGCCATCACAATGGGGTATTTACGCATGCCAAATTACAGAGGAGAGCAGCACAAAACAACATTGTGACACCAGAGGCAAATCCTGGGACAAAAATGCATTATAAACGAAAGAGGTCAGAAAAAGTGGCCTGACGGGCAACAAATGTGCACTCACTCAGAGTAGCAGTGATGTGTTGAAGGATTCAGAACACAAACACATGGACTGCACTATAGTTTCAGATCCCATGATTTAAAAACTAATAGATCAAGCTAAAATGGCTGGGACCCTCAATAACTAAAAAGTGAAAATAAGAACAATGTCACCTCGTTCAACAAATCCCAACTCAACATCATTTCAGCTCCACAATGTACTCGCAGACTAATGCTGAACAAGTTTACCCATTTGTCACCACAGTATATGCTTTTTTTCAAATGGATGCTTCCAGCAGCATAATGTGCCATCCGATGCAATAACGCAGACCCCAAATATCTGCAGGAACTGTGTGATTCTATCAAGGCAGCATGGGACGAGAACCCTGTGGGTGCTTCAAAGAATTTAAGGTTGTTCAAGCGGCAAAATCCAGCCCTGTCCTTTAGAGGAAACTTGCGGTAATGTTCTATTTTCCTTCAATCTGATGAAAAGATCAAAAACAGCGATGAATTTATTCCACTAACAAGTGCTGTCTAATGAGATGTCCTACACATATACATACAGCGGTGTGAAAAAGTGTTTGCCCCTTCCTGATTTCTATTTTTTTTGCATGTCTGTCACACTTAAATGTTTCAGATCATCAAACAAATGTAAATATTAGTCAAAGATAACACAAGTAAACACAAAATGCAGTTTTTAAATGAAAGTTTTTATTATTAAGGGGGGGGGGGATCCAAACCCACATGGTCCTGTGTGAAAAAGTGTTTGCCTCCTAAACCTAATAACTGGTTGGGCCACCCTTAGCAGCAACAACTGCAATCAAGCGTTTGCGATAACTTGCAATGAGTCTTTTACAGCGCTGTGGAGGAATGTTGGCCCACTCATCTTTGCATAGTTGTTGTAATTCAGCCACATTGAAGGGTTTTCCAGCACCAACCGCTTTTTTAAGGTCACGCCACAGCATCTCAATAGGATTCAGGTCAGGACTTTGACTAGGCCACTCCAAAGTCTTCATTTTGTTTTTCTTCAGCCATTCAGAGGTGGACTTGCTGGTGTGTTTTGGATCATTCAAACCTTCATTTAAAAACTGCATTTTGTGTTTACTTGTGTTATCTTTGACTAATATTTAAATTTGTTTGATGATCTGAAACATTTAAGTGTGAAAGACATGCAAAAAAAAAAAAAAGAAATCAGGAAGGGGGCAAACACTTTTTCACACCACTGTATGTATACTGTATATGTATGACCTTTCAACTGTAGAAAATACCAGCCAGCGCACCAAATCTGTAATTGAAAGTAGTTCACAAGCGATATGATACTGATAAAAAACAATAATGCCCAGCTGTTTTCCTAACTTTTTTGCATTTGTAAGAATAGTAAAAAACATACAAATAAATACAAAACAGTATATATTTTTCAGGTCTCCACAAGCAGTTAATGAAGAAATTATACACCGCAAAGGTCGACTGACTCCATATCACTACCTGTCTTCCCCTACCGAACACCTAGGATGCTATGCTAACACTATGCTATACAGCCAAGTAAGACAGTTCCTAGCCTTAGCAGTAAGGTGAGACTACGCAGTATTGTTGATCTTTAAATAACATCATCCATCCATTCATCATCTATAGACCTCCGAGCGATTTAGAAGGACCAATTAACTGAACATGCATGTCTTTGGACGGTGGGAGGAGGAAAGAAGTACCCGGAGAAAAGCCACAGAGTCACAGGGAAAACATGCAGACTCCACTCAGAAAGGCCCCAGCTGAGGTTCAAACCCAGCCCGCAGCAACCGCTGCACCACCATGCCGCTTTTTAAATAACACAAATGTCTAATATCACTCGCCTTGTCTTTATAGTGGCACATCTACTGCCGCTGTTTGCTCCATGTGCTTATTTCCAGCCTTGTTTCCATGCAGTCATCAGATATTCCTCCCCAATATATCAATAAAAAAAAAGTGTCAGAGCTCTCTTGACCCTTGAGTCTGTGTGTGGTTTATCAATCAAGCCAGGGAGAAATGCAAACTTTAAGGTAATGATTTAATAATTCATGCACTGTCACTATCTTAAAGCCAAGTATGCACTATTTACAGAGGGCAAATAAAAGCTGCATATAAAACTCAAGGATGTCTACATTCATTCTAAATGGAACATTCGAGTATGTGTTAATGTGTTTCTACAACCATATATTGAAATGACTGTGTATGTATGTGTGCAGATTGTTCTGAGGAAGGATGCATTTTTCAACTTTATGAAAATGGCAGCTCGTCTCTTGGGCAGAGTGTGTCTGGCCAGGTCGCCTAGTATGTGGGCAGAAAACAGAGAGGCTGCTTTCCAGAGCCATCACAGTCCTGACAGGAAGAGGAGTCAGTGGAAAAACATGGCACTGTGAGAGAAATGGTTACAGAAGTATATAACCTTTCAAATATCAGCAAAGTGCCAAATATTGTGGCCAGAAATCCTGCCTTATATAGATTTATCTGAATAGTATTTGTCCCACAATATTTTATAATATTAAGTCAAATTTGGAGATAGTAATTGTTCCTTTTCCTCTTGAATAGAAACTGCTGAATTTTGACTTTTGAGACAGAGCCAGACCCTCAAACACAAATGGATATCTGCCAAATGGGTCTATTTGTGTCCCTCTCTGTTCAGTGCCTGGCCGGGCCGAACAGAACAGGTTTCTCTCCTCATAAGGCCAAATGCCAAGAGCTCTGCAATTACTGCTGTAATTGGCTTGAATTGGCCATTAGTACTCAGTTTGAGTCAAAGTCCAAAACACACATCGGCGGACAGATGTGAATTCAATCAAACAAGCCCAGCCCCTCACTAATGCACCAACTAGACCTTTTTTCTTTTCTATTTTTTTTTAACTTCAGATAGATTAAAATGGCAGTTTCCTGTTCTTTTTTTTTTAAAAAGCACAGGAGGTTTCGTTATTTTAACTGTTGCAAATTAATGGGCTTGACAATCATTATGGAGGACGGAGTCAAGATAAAGTGCTGGTGACAGATCCTGACTGAGACATAATCTACAGTAATGACAGAAGCTTTTATAACTAGATGAGCATTTTAAATTGTTTTCAGTTTTTTTCATCTTTGCTAGGGTTAATAGTTTTCTTCTATTCTATTCATGTATACTGACAATTGTTATTGAGTCCCTGACATTCTTTATAACATGTAATTTTTGTAATCAGCGTTGCCAGGCGTCGATTTGTTGATGATGGTCAGAAATAACGTGTCTGACGTTACAAATGTCAAACATAATAGGCCTGCCTGCAACGAACAGGCTGCTCTGCTTCAAAGACCAACAGCATCATGCTGTAAAACCACAGTCAAAGGATTATTTGGAATCTAATTTTGCTCTTGATAGTGCTGATACAATTCAAGTGGAGCTGGGAACTCAGCTGTGGTCCATGTCTGGTTAAGGCAATGTGTCTAACAATATAAGTAATTGGCATTAAACTAGTCAATAGGAAATGTTCTGAAAGTAAGTTTACATGAAAGATGGACAAACAAAAACCATCACCAAGGCCAAAAGGGCAGTGCAATCATTCAGCCTGAACAACCTCACCTCACTCAGCCGACACTCACTCTCCCTTTGCTTTTGGAGGCTACAGTTCTGTAGGACTTTGCAGAATGGGCATGAAGATTGCTGCAAACAGGATTGAAAGAATTAAAAAAAAAAAAAAAGTCATAGAAATTAAGCAAACCTAAAGACAAACTCATACATTTTTATGTAGGATAAAACATTAGACTTGTCTTTAAACTATGGCAAGGAGAGAAGAAAAATAAAATACAACATGGAGTGTACTTAATCTCACTCATGTCAAACACTCAAATCCAGTTCCAAGTATGTTCATTCATTTGCAGAGCTGTAGCCTCACCATGTGACAATCAGTGAAACTGTCTGCTTCCATCTTTGCTATCCTATCATCGATGGCTGGGTCTATACAGCAACCATAGTCTGAAGAGTGCATGTGCTGTAGCCTTTCTGAACAAATGTTTTCTTTCATAAATAGCAGTAGCAGCATTAATATTTATGTGTGTTTTGTGTGCTTCCGTATTTAGAAATGTATTTCTTGCCATTGTGTGCCTGCAGTGTAAGTCTAAGGCCTGGGACACACAGACGGAAACCTTACTGCACCACAGGCCTGTCAATCAAACAGACACACCTGCAAAAATATGGCTTTTTGAAGCTTATTTTGTAATTAATGACGGGGCTATTTTCAGTTGGACTTCCAGGAAACGAATAAGAAAGAAGGACTTTAACTAAAAACACCTTAAGAACTTAAAAACGTATTGACTTTGTATTTCATGAAAAAAATTGAATAGGATTCTATGGAGGCAGAGTCTTTTGGGAGTCAGCCTCTAGTGGCCTTTGGTGGTATTGTAGTTTATGGCACTTCTGCATTGGCCTAATTTTTTCGGACCAGGAAGTTACGTCCACATTTATATACAGTCTATGGTTTAAACTCGCAAGTCTAGTTATGTTGTCGGGGAGAGTTTATGCAACTCTGCATTGCATACAACGGTTAGCATTTCAGTTTTTCTCTGCAGCATCTGATTTACAAGTCCTGGAGCTGCTCTATAGTCATTTAATAATAGAACCGATCCTGTATGACAGTATGACAGCACCCATTGTAATTTACAAGGAAACAGGAACATGTTCTGATTTGGATGTTATATAGAAAAATATAGTTTAACCTGACAGGGTGTATAACATACTCTGTGTAATTTTCCCAAAAGAATTCCCTATTCCAATAAAAGAGCTAAAACACACGTCATCTAATTAGTGAGGCCACATGAGCATGTGCTCTTCCTCTTTCTTTTCTTTATTTATACCTTTGTCCTCATTCTTTTCCCTTCCTATCTGTATGCCTGTCAGTTTCTACAATGCTCTTCCTCTGCCACGCAATCAGGACCACACTCCCATACACATGGACACCACGAATCACACTCACTACTTTTCGCAGTGCTTTGTAATGGCTTTGATCAATAATTGATCAAGGGAATCTTCTAACTGCTCAAAGAGTGTGAGGAGCGTGTGGATGCAACTATTTTCGCTATCTCCCAAGACCTGCACAAAATGCCCCCCCCCCCCCCCCACCCCCTCTCCCATCATCCAGAGCTCCACAGCCACCCAAAGGATCAACCAACTCATAAACTAGCTCCACAGTAGCATAACACAACATCGTGGCATGTGTGACATTACCAGGAGCTCTAGGGCCTGCCAAGCCATATACATCCAAGCACCGATAGCGGGCCACGGTGACATGTCACCTGCTGAGATCTTAAATGTCTCTGGAGCTGAGATCTTAAATGTCATGGCCTCGGGAGTTCAACTGCTTTCTGATAGGCAATTTTGCTTGGGAAATCTGTCCGGATACAATGGCTCGCCTGTGCCACTGCCACTTGACAGCTCTATTTTCTGGCCCATGAAAAGGACATGTCAGGTTGTCTTGTGCAGTCATTGTTTTGTCTGCTGTGTGGATGCACAAGTGACGCGCAAGACAGATGACGAGAAGCGGAAAAACCCTTTTGATTCTTCATTTCATGTTTACCCTTTCATCTGCCCATCTTATCTGCCCAGCTTAGCATCGATAGAATTTAATCACACAATCTCCTCTGCCGTCCTACTCCAGTTCAATAGTCGTCAGCACCTTCTGAATGACTACAAAATAACCTGAAAGTAGCAAAATGGGGAATAGATTTGTGAGCACTGGCTGGAATGGGTTGTGTGTTTGTCTCAGTCGTTCGCCCTCACTCTTCTTTTGCAGTGCCTTGTGTGCATTTTACAGTGTGTACTCGCTCTGGCTCTCGTGTGTTTGTGTGCTAAGGTCGCTCCGCAGAAAGGATTCCTCTGCATTCCTGTGCCCTCTCTCCGCGTGCCCGGCCGCAGGGACCTCGGGAAAGAGGAGAGGATGGAGAAAAACAAAAAGAAAAAAAAAAAAATGAAAATAGCATACCGACCGCAGATGTCTAGGAGCTGTTTACTCCGTTTTCGGGCCACATGCTGTGTCTGAGCAAGTGTCAATATGGGGGAATGTGTGTGCGGAGGGAGGTAGCAAGCTTTTGTGTTTACTCCCTCTGCTTGCACAGGTACGAGGTGGGCTTTTGCAGTATGAGCAAGAGACAATACTCGTCAGTGAGAGAGAGAGCAGACTAGAGAGAGATAAAGAGATAAAGAGAGCTAGATAGATAAAGAGAGAAAGGGGGCGAGCATTGGCAGAGGGAAGTGAATGAAAAATTCATATGGCTGCAGGTCCCAAAAGCCCTTCTGTCTTTGCCAGGAGTCCTCAGCTTCAAACTGCTGGGCATGGGTGGTGGGATTGTGCCAAAGAGATGGTAGGCGCTCGCCCGCCTGCCCACACACACACACACACACACACACACACACACACACACACACACACACACACACACACACACACACACACACACACACACACACACACACACACACACACACACACACAGAGAGAGAGAGAGACACACAGAGACACAAACACAAGAAGCAAAGGGAAGAGCAGTGTCGGATGAGGTGTTATCTAGGAATCAGGAGTAAGCTCAAAGTAGAGTCAACAGCACAACAACAGTGTACCTTAACCACAACAAGATGTTCCGGACAGCATCCTAATAGTCCTCCGGATCCTTTTGTAGTGGCAGCCATTGCAATCAGCCCACAGTCAGTATTGTACCATAAGGGAAGAGGGCCGTGGTAGGTGTTTGCCTCCTCCAACAATTTGCGTGAAATGAAGTTGATATTGTTTTACCATTGGCTGTTTTTTTAGACCCACCTCACTGCGAAAGTGGAGAAAAGTGATTTGATGCAAATTAGGCTAAATGAGAGGCTTACTGCTGAGGAAAAAAAAAAAAAATCCCATTGCAGGCATGCTAATATAAATCAGAAGATAGGGATCTTTATAATTATAAAGACAACATCTAGATGCATACCCGTGACACAGCCTTGAGCTGACAAACAGGAGGACAAAAAATGGACGATATAGTGAAAAGGAAAAAAGGAGTGAGTGAGTGAGAACAAGAAGACGTCTCATCTTTTTTACTCGCTACTGCAGCGTTGCCATAGCCACCGCTGCATCCCTTGGATGCCAGGGCAGAGAGAGTTAGAAGAGGTAGGGCAGAGGAAGGAAGGGGGAATAACTTTTACAGCTCTACCTCTCTCTTTCTCACTGTGTGAAAGTGGGTCAACAAACACACACCCACCCACGCACAGAATACCCGTCATCTTCCAAACTGCTCACTTCTCGTCTGTGTGCTGGGATCAAGGACTTGGTGAGGTGGGGTCTTGCAGAAATGTGGCTTTTCTCCAAGGGCACATGAAAACAAGCAGGGAGGCGAAGACAAACACAACGTGTTTGACATGGATTCACTAACGCCTGCGAGATGTGTATCAACAGTAAATCCAATCAGGATTGTCAACACACTTTGCATGAAAGTATTTGATTAATTTCATTTGGCTGCTTTGTTCAGCATATGCATTTTGAAAAGAGATCAGTACTTTCAGGTTCTCATTTAATGTCTTAAAATGATGAAAGACCCATTTTGTAAACGTATTTTCTATCAATCCAAATGTTAGGTGCTGTCCTTCAACCTATTTTTTTTTAAATTCCATTAATTGGCCTTTTCAGTTTAAATTGTGTCCAAAATGTAATATTTAATAATTTTACATAGAAATCCAACCCACTGAAATTACACACAAGTAAATCAAGAAGAAAAAAAAAAGTGACAGGACAAACTCTTACAAGCATCATCATCACTCACCAAATAAACACACAAAAGTATCCTCATCCTGCCACTAATATAAATTGGGCCATTCCACAGTCGAGTAAAGCGGTATCTCAATTTGTTGCATTCCATCATACGAAACCTGACGTCCCTCATTCCTCTGATGTTGGATGGAGGTTTTGAGCTCGTCAGGTTGGACTCAAAAGTTGCACTGAAATCTTTGCTCAAGGTGTTGAGCATTGCTAGTCAAAATGCCCGGGAGTGTAGGATGTGTCCAAAACATGCTGTATGTATTAAGGTAGCTGGTGAATGCAAGACTGGCGCAAACATGCACAGTGGAGAAATATGGACAATAATCTGAAGGATTTTTCTTATTCATATCTGCATTTTCAGCAAAACTGTAAGGGACAGCTAATCTATGAAATGAATATACTGCATCTACCTAAAATAACCTATTATGGTAAGAAAGCATCACAAGTGAGAAAATGACCTCCTTGGGTATGTTTGTCTTAATAATATGTATGTAATGCTCTTATATTGATATACAAAATAAGTAGAAAAAAAATGGGGTTTATCCAAGAGCTTTTACTGACTTTTTAAAACTTTTATATTGCATTGTTTGCTTGCTGATTTTGGCTACAATTCTCCCTGTGCTTGCGTGGGTTCTCTCCGGGTTCTCCGGCTTCCTCCCATCATCCAAAAACATGCACCTCAGGTCAGGTTACCTGGCGCCGCGCTAGTGGCAGCCTGCTGCAGCATCTCCCCCCTGAGAGCCCCCCTGCTGTAGTGAAGAAATTTCCCTTCGGGGATTAATAAAGTGTATAAAATAAAAAAAATCAATCAAAGGAAGTTTGACTGCGAAATTGTATTGCATTCTACCTCTATTTTCATCTGGTGTAACTTACAAAGAGCATTGGCTTTTAGAAGTTTCCTTTGCAGGGTTTCCAGTTCTAAACTTTTTTAGATTTTATCCAATTAAAATGTGTGGGAGACCAATGTTTTTTTTTTTTACCTAATGGCTACAGTGGGGCGAGTCCTATGAAAACACAAATGTCCGTCACGGAGTTACATCACTGGCAAGCCGCATGCTGCGACTTCCTCTTTCCATTTCAAATTAAAAGCCCTCCAGTGTTTCATACACAGTCCGGCCGTCTAGGTTTTACCCAAGTCTTGTTATCTTGACAAAACTCTGAGGAAGAGGTCTAAACTGAAAGCAAATGCCTGCCATATTTTTGTATGCTTTACTCACTTATTGTCCTACATGAAGCCTCATCAGGTTCAAAGTGTGTTTCTATCATGGCTGTGTGAATGGAACAAAAACCGTCTGCACACAGTGTTGAGTTCCCAACCCTCAATTGCCATGCTGGATTAGATGTAGGCCATGAAGCCCTTCCGTCACCAAGAGTGCAAACATCCATCTGTAGGCACTATTGGTTTACCCTCACGGTCAGAATGGTCGTTTCTCTGTCAGAGTGGAATCAGGCCCTGGAGAGCAGCTGGGGCCATTTACCAACATTGTCAGACAATATGGCACATAAACACATAACTGCTCACATGTGCACACACATACACAAACAGGCAAGCCATTTACCAACATGACACAAACACGAGAGGGATGACAGCAGACCCAGATGTCAAGGAAAATTACATTTAAGAGGAGGACCTGTGTGGGTGCCCGTCTATGGGTGTGGACGTGTGCATTTGTATGTGTGTGTTCTTTCCTTTGTGCCCCCCATCTCTCTCAGAGACATGATGACCATGTGACGGGAGCAAGGAAGCACTGAACTGAGTCATAGTCTCTAGGGGGCAAGTGTGATGATCAAAAGGACCCTTGAGAGAGCAACTGAAGCTTTGCCTAAACAGCCGTCCACTCATTCCCCGAGTCATCTCCTTTACCACTCACTAACCTGGCCTCATAAATTTGCTGGCCTGGTCCCCGTGGACCCATACCGCTGACGGACGCCAAAGAGTAAAAGTTATCATAGACTATTAGTCTGGTGGGACTAGTGGGAGATATGTGTGATTTCAGAATGTGAGACAAAGCCTGTCCAGCAACAGAAATTCCCATGAGTGTCACTTGTTCATGCTCTGTCTCTTTCTTTCTCATTCTCTGTTTTTTTTTCCTCTCCCCCCCCTTCCCAATTGCCCTGAAGTCTTATTCCACTCTCATGGCCTCACTTCGATCCCCATCTTCTTCACCCACAGAGAGCCCTTCTTTCCCTGCATGCCTCCCCTGACCCCTTCCTGGACTGTGGTGTCCACAGTTGAGGCCCTAAAGCCTCCAGCACCACCGGCAGGCACCAAGACAGCAGCTGTGCATGACACATGTTCACAAAAAACTCTGTTCTTTGCTTCATTTCATTCTCCTCACCCTTCATTTCACCCCTCTTCTTCCAACCCACCCTTTTTTTTTTTTTTTTTTCATTGGGCCCCCTCCGCTCCATTCAGAACAGGTGATCCCCCCAGAGGGCCAGTTTTACACCCTTCACTTACTCGCCATGGTGCTTTCACCTCCAGCTCTCTCAACCTCCACTGAAACCCACGCTGTGAGTGACAACCAGAGACATCTGTCCCAATAGCCGGCAGCAATTCGAAGGAAGGTCCGCACTCGGTAAAAGACAGTGAAAAGAAGCCAAGGGGCAGATGCCGATGACAATTCTGTATAGAAGTCAACTTTCCAAATCTTATTCATCAAACTTGTTTGACAGCACTGGAGAGCAAACCAAGTTTAAAAAACACAGCACTTGATAATAACTCTGGATTTGCAGACCCACACTAAGCAGCATTTTCTATTTCATTATTCAAACTGTGTGATTGATAGGCAACCCTGCAGAATACATTATTTACAACCAGTCTACTTTGCCAAATACATTTAGGAAGAAATCAGCCTTTGCCTAGATAACATTCATTGGCAATTTTTCCAATTTAGAACGTGTGATATTCACATCCTGCTCAAATAAAGACGAGGCCAGGAAAGCAAGGGAGTTTGACATCAGACAGCGACGGTTGTTTCTTGAATCCCACATCTTAATAAATCAGAGCTTTAATCCCAGAAAAAAAAAATACAATTGGGTTGAAGTGTGTTACATTTTGTGAAAGTTTTTGATGGCGGCCTTTTGTTTCCTCCAAAACATATTTGTTAATCCATAGTTGTACAGAAAAAAATATATATTTATTTTAGGAGGCATGTTTGTGAAAGAGGACATAAAAGTGAGAATAATATTTGGGGCAATACACATTTCCTTAAAAAACATCCATTATTTGTACAGCTACAAATGCATTAGACGTGCACCAAAATAGTCGACCGAGTGTTAATCAACAAGAAAAGTCTTAGTCAACCGAGATTTCCTTTGTCGTTTAGTCACAGTAAGAAAATAAAAAACGCCAACTGCACGTTGACAGAGATGTTAAATAACTTAAAGAAACATTTGTCACCAGCTTTGACTTATGGGCAGGTGGCCTTGTCGGTAACCTGAGTGTTATGTATGTCCAGTGGGTCCATGTTGAGGGAGGTGAATCTTACATGTGAAAATTAACTTTAGCACAATGTTACCCCGAGGTTTGCTATGTGGCCTGAAAATAATATCAAGACATTTCTGCGATAGCTATATGCTTGCTGATATGACAAAATACTGAAAATGAATTGATTGAAGTGCGAGTTTTATATGTCAGCTGTTATTAAATGACCTTGTTCACTGAACCAAAGTAGTGTCATTTAAATGTACTTAATTACATTGTTTGGAAATTGTTGACATGATCAGGTATAGTAAGTCCACTTAAAAAAGCACTGCAATTATAACAATGCAAACCAGTTAAGTAAATCAAAATCAAGTGGTTGCCAGACTTATTCAAATAAATGAAGTTGGAACTACTTACTAAAGGCAGTTGAGTAATTATGGTCCAACAGTTAAGTTACATTTACTTAACCGAGTTAAGTCAGTATAATGAAATATTATGTTGGCATGAATCAAATCAGTTAAGTAAAGTCAAAGAAACAGCCTTTTGTTGAATTTATGTTGGTCAGTTCAATTAGCTGGACATGGATCTATTAATTAAATCCAAGTTGGCCGCATTGAGTTGGAATTGCCTAATAGTGTCATGTTGGTTGTACATAAGTCCGTTGTCGCCATCTTAATAGCACTATTAAGTTAACTATAACACAACCCTGTTTAATGGAATTGTTGACATAACTGGATTAAGTAAATCTAAAGAATTTGTTTTTTGAGTGTAACCGTAAGAGTTTGCTTTACTAAACTACTTACTAAAACTAAACAAAAATGATCACTTGGGGACGAGTGGAGGGCATCACCGTGGGGTATCAAGGGGCTCTGGCCAGGACAGCTGACATCCACACCAGAGCTTCCTCACCTCTGTCTGCAGATCCAAATTGGGAACATTTTTGTAACAATGTTTGCGGCCAATGTATGTCCTATAATAAATTAATATTGGGCTTATGTGACTCTTTTATTTCACTTGCAATAAAATAATGAGTTGTTGTCGAGCAGTTTACTTCACCTGTATCTCTCCTCTGTTCTGGATGAGCCCCACCTTCATAAAGAGAGGAGAGAACAGAACATTAGTGAAACTCGCACTGCGCTCAAATTAAACGGGTGCACAAAAATATATTGAGTGAATAACATATCACTACTCAACATATGACGTCATTACGTCGAAAATGTTGCCATTATTGCAATTCGTTTTTTGAAAATGATATCGTTATTATTGTGACCACCCCTCGTGTAGCTGCAGCCACGGTGAAGTGCATGCTGACAGCTGGGATTAAGTTGCTGTCATAAAGTCATAATGTGTCAACAGAAGGCCGAGTTTCAGTACAACAGCTATTCAAACGTTGTGAAAAGTATTCGCTGCCCCAGCAAAGGAAATAAAGACCCGGATCAATGAAACGTTCCGATGGTGTCTGGGCCTCTTCTCATCACTGCAGAGTTGCTCCAACAGTAACGGCTACTTATCAACTACAAGCCACACACAAAAAAAAACACACTTTGCCGAAAAGTAAAGTTCTCCCTACCACCATTAGGAGCGCCGGCTCATGACAGCTAACACGTTGCGTGTAACAGACTTTGTGTTATAGGCTTTCTGAATTGCATGCACCTCCCACTTTGACTTCCTCTCTCTGGCACTCAAACAAACAAACACACAAACACACACACACACACACACACACACACACACACACACACACACACACACACACACACACACACACACACACACACACACTGTTCAGCCTCTTTGCTGGTTGTTACAACACATTCAGAATCATTACCACGGTTTCCGTTAGCATTGAATGTAATGTTTTTAAAGTTTTGTTATTACAGTTTTTATTTCCCTATAATGTAGTTCAGTATTAACGATGCTACTTTTAGCATTTTCTGATGCCCCAAAATTATACATATTTAACTGATTAAATCAAGATCATCAGACATCAGACAAGTAGTACACTATTGGATTGAACTAACGACAATATTAGTTGGCTAATAAATTGATTTTCAGCTGATATTATCGACTGTAAATAAAGATGGATTCAGTCTCAGGGTCCAGAAAGTAAAGCTAATACACAGGTTCCTTAAAGTGCTATCCCACTAAAGCCACTAGGCGCTGGCTCCAAAACACCTCTGGGTTCAATAGACTCCCATTCAAAAAGCTTTGACTTCTCTCATGAAAAAAATATTCGATGTGTTTTTTCAACAAGTCATTATCGTGTCATTAGTTAACTTTCGTCCCGATCAGTGCTCTGATGGTCCTTCCACCTTCTATAATTAATTAGATATAAGGCATTAAAGTGAGATATGTATTGGGGTCGTGCCTGGTTTGATTGACAGGCCTGGGTTGTGGTCTCCAAAAAACAACAACATGGTGACAAAATGGCAGTTCACAAAGAAATGGATGACACCACGGTGGATTGCCACCACACGGCACAGTCACAATTGTAGAGTGGAGATTCTTCAGTCAGGGGAAGCCTAAAATGCATAAACCACAGCTAAGTAGAAAAGTCCATTAGCAGTCCATATTAATCACTATCTATGATTGATGGCTTACAACATTACACAGCACAACAGCATAAGGAAACTTGGTTGAACTGCAGTGTCAAAGACTTTCATCACCGTAAGGGACGCAGAAATGAAATCCATCAGGTCCAAATCTACAGTCGATATCTCTCAACACTGGGCACTGACTCCAGCAGTTTGTTCCATTACAATTCCAGCGGGTTTATCTAGAATATGCCTTTTCCAGCTCATTATGCCCACTTTGGGCTCCCATAAGGTCATTAATCCCAATCACTGTGTTCATTTTCACACATGCCAAACCATTATTCCACACTTGGCATATCTTTTTACCCTTCTGTAATGCTCTCACGCACACGCACACATACGCACACGTGCGCACACACACGCATCGCCACAGACTCCCACTACTTAGTCATTCTGTTTGTGTCACACTGTCTGTGATTGCACGAAAAAAAAAAAAAAAACATAAAATACTGTGAGGGGGATCATAAGATGATAATGATCAGAGAAAATCTTGCCAAATATAGGCTTATGGACTTGAAATTTATCTGTGATGACACATTTCAGCACTCTTCAATACTAGGAGTTAGATTTGCAAAGCAGCTTGCTCGTGTATAAATGATTTGCCCTCATCCAGAATATTTGTCATGCTGGAGAGCTTTCCAGCACCAGGGCTCCATGCCTTATAGAGATTATTGATGTTTAGAGAATATATTTTTCTAAAAAGCGGCCGAGGTGCCCCGTGGCACTGGAAACACACACACATACACACATGAAGGAAGCAGAAAACAATACAAATACAGATTAGTCTTTGATTAGTCATTTGTTTTCTATATAATTGCCCAGTCATAGATTTTTAAACACCGGGATGTCACATTAATGGTGGAAGTAGATGCCGCCATGGGAGCTGCAGCATTTCTAAAAGACAACTGGGTTCATTAGCGTTCTTTAAACGCCGCATTCTGGGTCACGTGCTATGCATGAAGGAATCTGCTGCGTGCTCAGATATGAGCCGATATAGTTATATGATAATCCCACATAGTGTCTGTATTTGTAAATAAAGACCCATGATCAATGGCGGGGTGCTGAGCAGTGTGAAGAGCGTAGGGGGAATTAGTTGCTGGGTTTCAGAGATGCTAATGAGCAGAGTAACAGGAAAGGGGGATCAGAGCGCCCAATCAGAGACAGAAGATAACAAGGGCCAATGATCAGTGGGTGTGCCAAAGTTTTGCATAGGGGGATTTATCTTTGTTCCTCGGGGGGCGTAGCAGACGCTATGTACAGGTGTTACCGTCGACAGTAGAAGAAGAAGTACCACCTGGAGAATAAAAGAACCTATCAAATGATTTGTTTTACAGTAGCATGCAAGCCTGTAGCAAACCTCCTTCTCTTTCTCTCTCGCTCACACACACACACACACACACACACACACACACACACACACACACACACACACACACACACACACACACACACACACACACACACACACACACACACACACACACACACACACACACACACACACACTGATGTTGGCAGCTTAGTATTCACACACGACCACATGGCTGTGAGGGAATAGCCCTGCAGTGGATGGAGAAACATAATAGAAAAACTCATTTGAGAGGAACTCAGGAGACCAGGACCACATTAAGCTCAGCCGCCGGCCTGAATGAAAGATCATGTCGAACTCGTCACAGTGTGTACTGTGGGAGTGTGTGTTTGTGTGCCGGAGAGAGACAGTGAAACAGAATAAAAATGGCGTAAATATGATTTAAGAAGATGAAAAAGGTGAGAAAATCGAATAAAGAAGGCTGAGTGTGCAAAAAGAGTAACGTATTCACCACAGTCCTCCGACTCTCCAGACTATGACATTTTTTGGGTCTGTTTCCATCTTCCGTTCGATGGATTGTACAGATCACAACTTTAGCAGACAAACGGTTTTCCTACAGTTTTAACAGTTATTGATGCTTCTGGACCAGACTGTTATGTATTCAGGTCTGAATATAAAATGTACCCGGACTGTTCAACAGCAGCTTACTTCACTCTTACTTACTTTATCTACTTTACTTAAAGAGAAGTAGTTCTGAAAATGACACAACTTGTGTAAATTGAAATGATACCACACAGCACCAGATGAAATCTTTTATGCATCACAGTATCTCAGATCGTGATCCTGTTTTTTGCCAGACGATCCCCTGTGTGAACGTCTGCGTCTACCAAAGCCCTCAGTCGAGGGGAACACTGCCTCTAATTCCGCAGAGGGCACTAACCTCCTTTTCCCCCCCTCTGCTCTCTTTCTCCGACTTGAATTTCCTACAGGCACCGAGATGAGTTTAGCCCATTTTCTTTCATTTTGTCGAGGTCAGACAGGAGGAACACCTGTGGGATTCACCCTTAGAAAAAAAAAAAAAAAAAAAAAAAAATCATTTTTTTACTTTCTTATTCTTTACTTCCTTTGTACATCCCTTCCACCCTTATTTAGCCAAGGTCGAGGAGATTTTCGCCGGTACTCCCCTCTCCCAGTTAGTCCTTCTGGCTGCAGTAGTCGCATGTCTCAAGCTAAGTTGTCATGCAGAAATTGAAAGTATGGACATCCTGGGGAAGGTCCAAGTCAGCATTTATGCTGCTTCCTACATCCGCACGTCCTACTGTTTCCAAAATGCAGAGAAGGGGGAGGGGGAGGGGGGTCTTTGAATAAAACATCAGCTGTCTTTCAGGAAGGAAGGCTTTACCTTGGTGTGAACTCAACAGAGTGAAATTCACATGACGCATCAGCTTAGATAGGGACTGACCCTTTCTGTGACTTTTAAAATATATTCAATCAGAGTGGAGCACAGCAAGGCAGCAAACGGATGCATTCACACAACGCACACCTTGGCTGCCTCTGCTGCGCTCAACCTTTTGGTCAAGCATATTTTCGGCTGTGATAACTTGTTGAGAAATGTGTTGTTCTGGGTTCAACCTGTCTGAGCATCTCTCGCACTCGAATAAAGTATAATGGGCTAAAGACAAATGTGGTGAAGTTTTCAGAACTAATTATATGCTTGACTTAAATGCTTGACAAAAACATGCTCAACCAACTGGTAGAAAAATGAATTCATGGCAAAAGTGGCTCATAGTTTTCAGATTAGCTGCAGAACATCTGACAATATGATGTATCTAATGTTATTTAACTGTATAAAATAATGGTGAAATGATTAAATCAGTTTGGTTTCTTTTTTTTTTTTTTGGTAAATTCTTATAAAAGTACAGTTCAACAAATAAAGGGTAACATTTGAGTTGTATCACATCAGGTTATTTTCAATGATAATCATAAAATGTAATAAGGTAAATCAAATTCCTACCATTATAATGGGAATATAATGACTAGTTGAAGATGTGACGTGCGTTACGTTTATTACTTGTGCACAACAATAACGAGCTCCACAGTGGAGGAACCAGATGCATAGTGTGGAAGAGGTTTGCTTAGAAAATATCAGATGTAAAACAAACCACAGAAAAAAACTGTAATTTAATATGTAAAGACAAACTGTTACGTTGCTGCTGACATAAAACTAAAACTCTTTTGTTGTTGAAACTGTATGCTCTTGAAATTAAAGATTTTTTTCAGTATTTTTGTTGTATCGTCAAGAATATTGTTCTCGCAGAAATACCCTGAAATACTATGAGATTATTTTTGGGCCTTATCTCCCACCCTTAGTGGTGATGATGATGTCAAATTTAACCACAGTAAGAGCTGCAGACATTGACCACTTCACTATAATTACAGTGTGCGGTGCAAATCCTGCCCGTCGGGTTTTGTCTACATTGAAGTTTATAGGAAATCCTTATGGGAGAGAAAGACAGTGAGGGTTTGTAGAAAACCAGGAAAAAAGTCTCTTAAATCCCACAACACGGAGGAGGGAGTAGTTCTGCAAAAATTGAACTGCAGATTTTAAGATTTCTTTCTCAAATAGTTTTATAGGACTTGGGTATTTTTCTTTTTCTTAAAAGTGTTTTAAATCTCAAGTTTCGCACTTTGCTCTGTCCATGAAAAGAGACGCGTAATTAAATAACGTTGAATTCACTCTTAAAAAGAGGAGAAAGAAAGCCAATTGCTAAAAGTTTACTTTTATAAATGAACTGCCACCTCGTAGAGGATCATTATTTAAAAAAAAAAAAACAGTGTGGTCAGTTAAAAAAAAAAAAATGATAATAGGGAAATGACGACCATGCTCGTAGCGTGTGATATACTCTGCTCCTGAATGCGAACGGTCACTAATCGATCAGGCTCAGCTCAGTGGCGTGACGAGTCTTTGGTCCATCCTCTCCCAACGACTGCTGCTCACGCTACAGTTAGATCTCTCGACACCTCACCCACGTGACTTGGAATGAGCTTAAACAATCAATTCCTGTAGTGAATTCCTATTGAGTTTTAATCAAGATGTCTACTTTGTCCTGTCTTCTCTCACGGTTGCTCGGCCTGCAGATTTCACAGGTCAAGGAACCATTCAGAAAGCTTTAATTAGCTTTCTCAAGCTAATGAGTTCTCAGGCGTCATACAAATTGTTCTGTCAAACCCTGACTTTGAGCCAGTTCCTGCCAGCCTCGACTGTTTGGGTGTGAGCTCAACAGAACAAAGGACTTTTAATCATGTTCAAATTCATTACCCTCTAAATGAGCAATATTTCATTCTTCTCAGTCATTTGGTGACTTATTCGTAGTTGCAGCTGCCCCTCCGCCCACGACAGGCATCGGCGGCCTGTTTAGTGTGCCTTCCATCATTATTACACTGCATAGATCCTTCCCTGGGACATTTTGAGGAGAAATTGTACTAAACACTCAGGACTGATGGACTGAGAGCAGAAAAAGGAGGCGACACAGAAAAAAAAAAAAAGAATTTCAGACTGAGTAAATTCGAAGACAGCAGGGCAGCGAGGAAGCTCAGACAAAAAAATATGAGCTTTGGTTTAAACGTGAAATATGACGGTCTGACCCCATTTCCTTTTCCCCAGATCTAATTCAGCTCGGCCTAAATGGGGAATCGTATAGCCTAAACCGATAACTTGCCGGACCTGAAGTATCTTTTTAGAACCAGTTTCCAGGGAATTGAATTTCAATCGCGCGAGCAGTAAATGAGGAGGAGATTTATGTGGCTGTGCGTGGGAAAAGGGTATAACAAGGCGGCAGTGGCAGTCACTTTACACTTTGTCACATTCACAAAGAAGGCATTAGGGCTTTGACCTACTTCAAGCAGGGACAGAATAATGCTGCTGGTCTTTAATGCTAGCATAATGCTCATTGTCATCATCCTCGTCAAATTTATTCTCACAGTCGTTGTCGTCACATTCATGAGTGAAATTTTGCCCCCAGATTATTATATTGCTATTAATCTTATGACCGTCGCGGCACGTTTTTAATTCCCATGCCGCCCCGCATCACGGTGTTTGATACCGTTATCTCTCGGGTAGGCGGTGCTTTAAAGAAGAGTCATACAGTAAAGGGGCCAGCAGTTATTTACCTCTCCCCATCTCTTTCTCCATCTCCCTTTTTCCCCACTACCATCTGATGGGGAGACTGATAGAGCTTGGAGCACGGCCACTCGCTGTCAGGTCCCAGCTAATGGAATCAACATGGTTGACGGATAAACCCACCGAAAATAAGTTGTCAGAGAGCTGCGGGCCCTTCATCAACCTCTCTGCCATATGTCGCACTGCCTTGACCCCCGTCCCTGCTCCATATCAGAGAAGTGTTTTATCTTCAGAGTGCTGAAATTACGTTTCAAGTTTTTATTTATGAATGCATATTTTTGTTCTTGGCGACATAAGCAATCGGGTTGTGGTTGTCCTTCGGGTCAGAAGGTGCTCCGATGAAGAGGTTTACCCACTGGAGACTTCAAGTTTGCTACCGTGCTGCGTACGCACCCGTGGGTGCAGACGGGGCTGCCGAGAGGCTCAGGCCGAAACAGAGCTGTGTGCTTCGGGGGACCCGCACGAAAGCCAAAGAGAGGGTGACAACTCCGCCTCATGCCAATAAAAGCAGATCAGGAGACAGACCCTCAGTAATCCAGACACAAACGTGAGCGTGCGGTAGCATTTCTGATTGCCTAATAGTCTAAATGTTGTTTTGTTTTGTTTTTGTTTTATAAAAAAGGAATCCAAAACCTTCGTATTGATCGGTTAAATCTGTTTCAACCAACCTAAACAGAGTTGTGTTAATCTGGATCTTTTCAAATGAAAACAAAATCTGCCTACCAACTTTTCTGAAGCTCACCAATGCTAGTTAACATGTTTGTTTGGCCTGGTGCACTGACTTTTAAGATCCTCCACGATGTGACTGTGTGCCACCCAGCAACAAAACACGTCTGTTTCTTAATGAATGAGGCAGTGAAGGAAAATTAAACAAGATATAAGATGTAGACTGATGAGCTGCTGGTAGATGGATTCTGTTAGAATCGCAATTATGATTGCAATCTTTGAGTAAATTGCTCTATTGGGATAATAGATAACTCTGAAGATGATAAAATTGATCTTTTTTTTTTTTTTTTTGTCAGAGTTAGATAAAAACACTAATACCCCTTATTACACCCCAAGCTAAACAATTAGCTCGGCCATGTTCGATGGTAAGGGTTTCCAAAACTAGAATGGGAGAAAAAGCCTTTAGCTATCCGGCTCTTCTTCTGTATAAACATGCTCCCAGTTTGGGTTCAGGAGAAAAACACCCTCCTTACTTTCAAGATTATATCGAAAACTTTCCTTTTTGATAAAAACCCTAAACCATCCCTTAGTGATGCTCTCCATGCATTTATGTACCACTATTAGCTGTTGCTTTAACATTGATGTTTTCATGTGGTTGTTTATCATTCTGTTCACTGTAATTGTAAAGTGTATTGGAACCGTGTTGCACGGTGATTTTGCACTGTAAATAAAAACTGATTGATCAATTAATTGCTTGATATTTCCTGAAATGTTAAACTATTCCTTCAGCATAAAGAGCATGACGTATGCGTTTAAATATAGGAAGCAAAGAGGCCAAAATATATTACCTAAAAATGATGTGGAATCCCACAGGAGAGAAGAAAAAAAAAACCACTACGGTAAGATAAGAAGACTACTACGGCCGAGGTAGACTCGAGAACAAATACCAGGAGCATAAACAAAGACCTTTTGTTTGTGCAGTTAAATAATTCTCAGACTGTGTGATGTGTACCTTCCACCGGCTAGTGCAAAATTCCCCAGACCACCTCTGACCAGCACAGACGGAGAGAAAAAGGAGGAAATGATGAGACTCTACTGCTGCGGAGCTCCAGAAACAAGATGACTTGTAGTGTCCTCTCCACCAAAAAGGTAGCACGAGCTTTATGCCTTCAAGGACTAATATTCTTTGCTTGAATTTTACCCACACTGACTTAATCAATACTGTATGTGCATAGAACAAGCGTCTCACCTCGACCACATTCACTGTGGGCTTATTATATGAACAATACATTTCTCACAGTTGTTCCCAAGAGATGGATCTGAACACAAGAAAACCTGGCGACAGTATTTGTTTCATGTGGGCCATGTACAAGAAAAAAAAAACTCCTTCTGAGAGACTTCTTCAGAAAATCTCTTTTTCGACATCTACAGCGCAGTACACCAACCGTTTTTTTTTTTTTTTTTACCCTCATATGACGTAAGCCTCACCCAGTTGCCAGAATCCATGAAAGCAGCTGTGCTGAGTGCCAGCCTGCTGCTTCATTCTCTTCCTCACAATCGATGGATCTGGGCTAATCTGTCAAACAGAGGAGATCCCTCCACTTCCTTCCATCCTCTCTGTTCATTTTGAAAAAGGGTCTACCGGTTTTTCCAAACACTGATTTGATGAACAAGACGCATTCAATGTACACAAGTAGAACAACTAGGTCAAGAATTTCACACATCCACTGCGTCCATGAGCTTTCTGCTCAGTACCTCCGAGCTCCACCAGGAGCCACTGTAGATCCATCTGTGCTGCAGAAGCCGACAAGCAGAGGAGACGAAAAAGAGTAGAGGGGCATATGGGTAGGTAAAAAGAGCTCAATGTATTAGATCAGCCACCCCACTGGTTTTGTATACCGACAGCTGTGCTCTATAACCCACTTGACAAGATTAAAAGTCCAAACATATAAACAAATAGACAATCTGCATCCTTGCTTGCAGAAGCTCAGTCATCGAGCCTGCCTCCCTCCCTACATCCTCTGCACCTCGTGAACCGCAGATGAGACAGGGAAGAGTGTCGGAGCATAATTTAGGGCTGCTTATAAGATCACAAAATGTGACCTACTTCAATTTTGCGCCGAGTAAAAGAGCCAAGATTCTAATAATATTTCAGGAGACGCTTCTTCAAAAATCTTGAATAATATTCTGTGCACGCGCAGAGATACAATCCCTAACCTCTCTGTGCTTGGCTGGCGGGTGCTGGTGCATGGCTGTGCCATTGTTTGCAGAAAGAAAGAGCAAAAGAAAGCCAGAGAGAAATGACTGATGACAGATCCACAATGTTCAGCAGTACATCTCTCACCATACAGCCGTATGAGCCAGCACTCCTCCGAGCTAAGGCATCCATCCTTCTGTCGTCTTGCTCACTGGCGCTTTGTGTTTTTTGTTTAGTTTGTTTGTTCTGACATGTTAATGGGACAGCTGATGTACTGGCAGTCTGATCCAGCTTGAGGTGCAGGGGCTGCTGGGTTTATTTTATTCTGACAGCGAGGAGGAAGGTCAGCACGCTCATAGCTCACCTGCCTTTCTCTCCGTCTCACTTTCTGCTCTCTCTCATCTTTTCTATCCGACTTCAGCCGGTCTCGTCTGCTTCCATCTCCCACGGAGTGTTTTTGGGCACATCCGTCTCGGCTCATTTCCTCTCATGTTTAGAGCTCGTCTGAAACATTTCCCCAATGATTGACCGAAGGTTGCAAGGGAAATTGAGACAACAAATTAGGTGAGTACGATGCAATACTGAAAGTAATACCCTATATAAAAAAAAATGTAAGAACAGCTCAAATGGCACCTTCTGTGAGCGAAAAAAGGCCAAAGGCAACAAAAGCATTGAGAAACTCACAGGACTAATCTCTAGAAGAGTTTCTACAGCCTGCAGACTGCCAGGAGGGAAAAATGTTTTGAAAGTAAGTACACTGAAATAAAATATAAACTAACCATAGACAGAAGCGGACACACATTCATGTGTGTACACGTCCTACTGACTTCCAAGTCAAGTTTTCTCCTATAAGCACAAATGGAAATTGAACTCTTTGATGACAACACAGAGAAAAAGTCATTATGAAAAGAATTTCCTGTTTGATTTTCTACCTATTAATTCTACACCACTGCCACAGCATGGGTCAGTATTAGTGGCCGACCAGAAAGGCCAGTGTGCTGCATGTCGTAACAAGCCCGGACCACATTAGGCTGCTGAGACACGGGGTGATGGAAGAGGAGGGTAACTCACTGTGAGCAGCTGCAGAACAACACTGGCCTTGTCTATGCGGTAAAAGCATTGTCTTTAAAAAGGGAATTTGTTGCTAAAAATAACTATAAATATATCAACTAACTATAAGCTTAGGTGATGGTCAAACACTGAATAAATTCTGACTACTATCTCTATAATTAATTTAATATCAAACTATTACAGCAATTCTAGCTGACATTTGCAGCAGAAGTGTGAACAATATCAACCATTTAAATTGATTGCAAACATGGCTTTTAAAAACAGTCTCATATTCACACTTGTCAATACAAACCTTTTTGTAATAATGTGGACGCAAATTAAATCATCTAAATCAGTGGTATTTTTGTTATCATTAAAATGATAACGATTTGTCTTTTCTTTGTAATACTGATAATCTGAATTTGAGTTAATGCCCTCTACAAAACAAAATACAAAACCTCTGGTGAATAAAACTATATGAAACTGTCCCTTTGTGCCATGTGCATTCAATATAAACTAACATATCAACTGTCCCCATGCATGTGGCTGCATTGCTGATGATACGATGCATGGCATGTTGCTTATAATTATTGTGTTATGTTTCTTGGTGTTATTGCGGAGTTAAAGATGCATTTTATGGATGACAGCTCTTTTGTAAAAAGTTGGCTAAATGTTTTCTTAGTCAGCTTTTGACTTGAGAGCTACAAAGAACAGTTAGATGGCGAGTGGTATGATATAAGGAGAGAAGCTTGTTAGCTTCGACACATATTTTTCACAAGATCATTATTTTTCAGAAATTGGACAGGCATTTCGTCACCCAGGGTGGGCTCTCATCACCATGCCCCTTTCTGGGGGAAAACAAACCCGTGTACTGCATTGACAGCAACGGCGAATCGGAGGCAACTGAGACTTTTCTCCAAACTTCTGCTTTAAACTAACCGGTTTAAATGATAACGCTACGCCGAAGAGTTGCTGTATAGTTAGTTGCACCAACAATGATGTGAAAAACTCTTATTTCTGATTTCTTTCCCTGTCATGTACTGAAAAAGATCCTGATAGAAGGGCTTTATGGCACCACTCTATACAAGGGAAGACTGAAGTGATGTGACTAATGAGGGATCAAATGAAACTTTTTGGAATCTATCCAGCGTGTTCTATGGCAGGGAGTGTGGAAGTATAATCCCTAGACATAGTGCCGTCTTGTCATTTTTAAAGTAATTTTGATCCGCTGGTTAAAAACGGATTGGTTTTGTAATGCTATTTTACATTGAAGTCTATGAAGAGAGTCATTTGTTTTCCCCAAAAGGGGCGGGGGACGTCCTGAAAGCCAAAATTCCCCACATGTGCCGGTCTGATCTATTGTAAGGTGGGACTAACTTCTTTACCATCAAATGCATAACTGTTAAAGAATAGTCCAACAAATAACCTCTTAAGTCCTTTCCTAAGCTCTATTCTTTGACCCCATGGAAAAAAGTCATGAGGTCAAGGAAAGGTGAGAAGGAGAATTCATAAGGACTTAGGAAAAGAGAACCGCCGTGTTCAGAGAATCCGACTCCACTTACACGAGGCTTCGTAATGATGCGACGGCGGATGTTAATGACGTGGCCGGTGAAACTACAACTTTCAGATGATGTATTACAAAAAGCACATCTTAGACACTTTGTCCCGTGTTGTTTCATGCAGGCTGTATAAACATGGACATCTTCACTCATAAAGTCACGAAGCACAATAACAGGCTCCAAATAAATTAATAAAATGAATCAGCCCAGATCTGCTGTGTGTGTAGCTGATAATCATTGTATTAGTCCAGTTCATTTATGATTCCTTAAACGTGACATATTTGTTCATGTGAAACGTTATTGACCAGAGAGGTCACGTTATTTATGGGAGAGCATCTATAGGCTACGCACAATAACACACTGCAGACATCCTGCTGTGAGACTGAAACGGGAATCTCTCGGTAATAAAACACTGACATGGCAGGAAAATATGTCGGAGTTTAGTAAACAGACCAGACTTTTACAAACAGTAAAATAAAAGTATCCCGACAGCTTTCATTAATACTCAGCGTTGCTGTGAGGATGGACGCTGTGGATCAATAATTTCCCTGCAGCTGATAAACTGAGTCTGTGTGACAGCTCACCTGTCTGACACGAAAAAAGTTGCTTCACATTGTCATCTAGCCTCCCCTTAGATCTATCCGCTCCCCGTGTCGGGCAGATTGATTCATGAAGTTACCAATGTTCTTCCCCGTGCGTAAATGCGCACAACTGTCTGTCGAGACGCTCGTATGGATCCTGCTGCTGAAGCTATGAAGTTATAGGTCAGCCTGTTTAATAAACTCAAGAGGAAAGACTCCTATAAACAGCTGCAGGCAGGAAACTAAACTTAGTAAAGTTGGGTTTTTATGGACATATCTGTTTGTAAAAATGTCAAATTGAAGCGCAGTAAGAGAGCAACGTGAAAGAGGCAGAACTACAGGCTACATGAAAGGTGTTCTGTGATTTCAGGATGATCTGTGTGAACCTTCCACAACTAAAGGCACCAAACGGATGTTTGTTCGCACATTTCAGCACCAAAGATGGCTTTATGAACCATGGTGCTGAAATGTGTGCTGAAATGTGTGCTGAAATGTGATGCTGAAATGTGTGAACATTCTGATGTCCATCCTGTGAGCAGAAAGTGAAGCCTCTTTTTTCCAGGAGGTCACATTTTGATAATTTGATTCATATTTTCAACTAAGCACTCAACAACCTGAGTTGTAGAGGATAATGTCATTCTAGTTTGACATCATGTGTCAGTCTTGTCTCACAATGCCAAACCATAAACACAATAATAGTGTGGTGTTTTTTGTTGGGCATATTGTCACACTCACTACAGATGCACTGATTTGGGGCAGATAAAGATAACTATATACTGTTATATTGAATAATATATCCAATAATATTAAGTTTTATAAATGCAAAAATGTAAAAAGGAAACTTTTTAGATTTTCAAAAAGGTGTGAATTTTTGATTAAAACTGGCTGATGAGTCTATAACAGAAATATTCTTCATTTTTGCCCATAATTATCGGCTGAAATTATATTGGGACAATAATTTTCTTACTTTCCAGCCAATAATATACCGGCTACCAAATGCATCCACTTAGAGCGCCCAAAGGAAGTTTGGAATGGATGAAGGAAATGCAGAATGACCTAAACTTCCTCAACCCCCAAAGTTGCGTTGATGTAGTATGCTCTGAAAGTCTTACATTTGTCTAGAAACAATTAGAAAATGATGGAGATGCTTCGTCTGGTCATCCGCGCTGGATTACAAGACGGTGAAGTGGAGACAAGCTGTACACAGTGGCCATGTTGCAATAACCACAAGAAGGTGAAGGGTATCAACAATTTATGTACCGACTAATGTCCGCATGTGTCAGTCTATGAGAGGTTACAGCACTACGTTACAGAGCAATATTACAGAATATTGAAAAAACACTGAGGATACAAACTAAATTTGAATACATTGTTCCAGCTCTAATTCTGACATTGATATTTGTGCCTTGGAAGATGAAAATCATTCCGAATGCTGCAGACTATTTTGAACAGCCCCTTTCCCCAAGTGAATGTAATCGTGGGAGTCACGGAAATCAGTATTAAGTTTGTGAAATTGTGTAACAAGTCCACACAAATGAAAGAAGAGAAATGGTTGCTGTAATGTGATCAAACCAGACCATTAGCAGCTGCCAGAAAACTTCAAACACATGAATAGAGTCAGCCCTCAATCACATAGAAGAAACACAAAAAGCGCATGTTTGAGGAAATAGCATGGACACGATCCAAAAAACTGCAGTCATTAGACAGCGATAATACACGAGCCGGTGAAATCAAGGAACAAAGAGATAGAACGACAAAAAGAGAGAGCGAGAAAAAGGAGAGAGACTAACACGTGTTGTTTTCTGCCAATCTTTAATTATCTATCTCTGTTTATTTACTCTCCATCCATCCCTTTAAAGCTACAGGGCCTTTAACACCCTTAATCAACCTCTCTCCCCAGCAGGGCCTGTAGCATCTTCACTCGCCTACGTAATTGACTCTTCGTGTTTGAGAGGCAATAAAAGTTTATGACTATTAAACATAACATCAAGCGGGCTGTCTTTTTACCAAACTATTAGCGGGGGGAAGGCACGTTGTGAACCGATAATTAATTGCTTACTCTGGGGAAGCCTAATTACCAATTGTTGGAGTTATTAGCCGATTAGCGGGTGGATTTGACAGCCCTGAAAGGCTGTCAGTTGACAGTAGAGAGGATGGGGCATCCACTGGCACTTGGAGGTGCTGACATAATTGGTCCTTATTTTTTTTTAAGTACACAGCCTGCGCAGTCTCATGGCAAGTAGGGAGTGACAGAGCTCTTGTATGAATCCCAAGGCTCTTAGTTGATTTGATCATGGTGGGCCTGAAAAAAAGGCTCAAGGATAATTGACTGCTTGTTAAAGTGCCGACAATATTACTCACGTTTTGGATTATTATGTGAATAATGCAATATGTGACACGTATGGTAAAGCAATTGACATTTAATCAAGTGTTTTCCCCACGTGTTGCAGGCCTCCAGGACATCTATATTCGACACAATCTCACCTGGGTGACAACTTCGGGTCGGAACATATAGAAACCGACAATAGCCACTCTCTTCTCCTCTGTATAATTGGGTATATTTTTAGGGATTGGTTTGAAATTGATATGGGAGACAGGGGCGCTGCTCAGTGATCCATCCTTTGGTGCCAACCTTGGTGGCCGCGGTGACAAATTTAGACATAGAGCGTTCTCTTTCACCAAATTAGATCAGCCCAATGGGCCATGAAAAACTTGTCTCCGTGTCCCTGGGAACAAGTGAAAGCCAAACTGCGAAAGAAATTAACTTCCCAAGACAAAAACTCTATCAAGACTTCTACACTCAACCACATTATTCACTTTCAGCAAATTGTGAGGTGAACATGCAGAAATGATTTGTCATCTCTGTAACCATTAGTGTACATGTCATAGACACTGCTTTTTTTTTGTTGTGTTCCATGTTGGATTGGAGGGTAAAACATAGTAAATATCACTCAAAATAGAATAATAGAAGGTAAATATATTGGACGACATTTTTTGGAAATTTTAAAGTTAATTGAAGTTCTTTCTTGTTGCCATTAACAACCTTTAAACGTAAACGCAAACATATCTATTTTCAAAGTGATTCATAATGAAGTTATAAAGCTTCCTTGTGTGTTAAGCACAAGACTCAATCATTTGTTCACAGCGCCTGAACCAACCACAGAAAAATATTTCTGAGTGCAGAGCAGGACTGCGAGCAAGTGCGAGACCACGAGAGAGCTCGTCTAGATGATGGTGAGGATGGTGATTCAACACCAGGGTATATTATGAAGTGAGCAGTATATCTGTGTGAACGCAGTAGTGCATTGTGTGTGTGCACAGTTTAGGCGGTTTGTCAGTGAATAAATGGAACCAATCCTCAAGACCTAGGAATACTTCCTGTTTCTAGCGTACCGGCCGATTAAGGTGAAGGGTGTTAGCCTCAAAGTTAGCGAAGATAGAGAACGAAGAGATGTCTGCCTGCTGAGTACAGCTTAGTTTGCAATTTACAGAATATTAAAGCTAGTCAAACTCTTGTGAACTAAGCAGCTGGCTGAGCCTGCAGCCCCCCATCCTGAACCAGCCCCCCTGAGGAGAGGAAGAATGATGTCTGTGGTCGTCATTCTTTCTAAACTTCACTCAGTATTTTTGATGTCTGGAACATTAGTGAGATATCATTAAATTTATAGTGATTTTGCTGTTCTGAACATTTCTGTTGCTGCTGCTATGAATATGAATCCTGTTATGAATTTATTGTTTTTGACATTAAAATATTATTTTGTAATGCAAAAGAACATAAGATAATTGATAAGTTAAAATCCGTTCACTAAAGCCTTGTTTTACCAATATTTGTGATTTCTATTTTTTATGGCACACAGTCAATTTTTTCTAAAATTGTTGTCATGTTAACAGTCCAAAATGCAATCTTTTAGTAAAGTACTGGCACAACACACCTCTTAGGCCCTCCACAAACCCTGTGAAAGATCAGTATGTATGTGAGTGAGAGAGAGATGACATGTATGTATCTTTAAAGCCATGGATCACCACAAGTTCCACATGTCTAAAGCCATTAGTCAATTAAACAATTACTTGAGCTTCAGAAAGAAAATGCAGATTTGCTGTGTCACATTGAGTATCTCTGGGCTCTTGGGTGTAGGATACACAAAAACAGGCATGTGAAGATATCACTTTGGGTTCTTATTCATTACTTACTTAAACTTCAGAACAGATAATTAGTAAAGAAAACAAACAGCTTACTAATTATTAATTCAAGTTATGTCAAATCAAATGGACTCTAACTGTTAGAATACTTATTTTTAAATATACAATTTCTGTTTGTTGTGTTATTGTGACGGTAACAAAGAACCAAAGCCGTCCTAACATGGATTAAGTCCATTGGGTGAGCTTGTTTGCTCAACATGCAATGCTTTGCTCTTTGCCATGTCACCTGTTGATATTACATAATCTATTACGCCATTCTGTTGTTTGTTTGTTGGGTTTTGTTGATATGGCATACTTGCAAAAGAGGAACATAGAAATAGATGCACTAAATGCCTCCTACAGAATTTTACATAACAAAAGAGCTGGGGATACGTGGTGCTATCGCGAAGAAAAAGAAAACTCCAAATAGATACTCAAGGCAAGAGTGCTGGCAAGAAAGTAATAACAGAGAGAGAGAATGGAGACGGAAAATAATAATAATATTGTTCCCTTTACTCTGCGCAGGCCACAATTCCAGAGCAGATTATTCCTCTAAGTGCTCTATAAGAGGTGGTGTAGAGGTTTATGAGAATCTGAATGAATAGGAAGTCTGGTGGCTTCTACTCTGCACTGCCAGGATGTGTAGAAAAAGATGGGATGGGAGCTGTTCTAGTAAGTACGTATATGTGTACAGACTCGAACAGATTTGAGACGGCAGAAAGAAGGTGGTGAGTCATCCTACTTCTAAATTCAAGGATGAGTGAGAGCAGGAATTACTTTTGACAGAGGGATTGGGTTTCAAATAAAGCTGCCTTAAAATCAGTTAGTTAAACGAGGCCAAACCCCATCAACTTACGGCTGGTAATGTGGCACAGTGGCAGCTGTGTTTGATCAAAGTTTGGCACAAGTCAGAGAACATTTTGATTCATCTGTGTCAAAAACAGAGCTCGCAGAAGGAAACGCCCAGACCAATATTTTGTCCATGAGGCAAGTGGAAGTTCAAATTAGTAATATATCACAATTATATTAAGTTTCAAAATTGGTTTTGTCCTTTTTGTCAATGAAGGTCATTGACTGTAGAGTATCAATCAGCATATCGGTATCAAGAATACATACGTATAAATGAATTATTAATAACTGTGAGCACGTTTTATACCACCTCAGAAACTTTCCTTGTCTAAGAAAGCAAGAAAGGCCAGTATATGCACACGATGTGCAAATCCTGTTGCAGATAAACAGAGTTCAGCACAGTAAGAGGCACGGAACAGAGGGAAGCAGTAACTGTCTCGAATAAGTAATCCAAGTTGCGTGGCTTGATCAACATCCGCACTTGTGTTGCACACATTTTTGTGACAGGTGGTATGTGCTTATTTGCAATTTCACGGTGGACTTGAGCAGACAACGCATGTCAAATCTTTTGTGAAACTCTGGAAATCGGCGACACCTTTGAAATGTTTCAAGAAAGCCCAGAGGTCCTTGAGTGACATTGAAGTTTCAAAAACAGGGGCCGAACATCACTGTTCAAGACCGAAGAGGGCGCGTTAGGTCAGGAGCTCAACCATACGGGTTCTCTTTGAGTGAGTTTTTGCACCATGAATTCAGGATTAGACTGTCAATGTGGAGTTTACTGTGAGGTTGTCAGGTGTTTGAGTGAAAGCATTTGACCTGAGCTGTGGCGTGATGGAGCTAGGGTTCTCCAACATGACAACACGGACACAACAACAAAATCTTCGCTCCCCAATTCTCCCAGATTTGACTCTTCGTGACTTCTTTTTGTCCCCAAAAAATTTGACACAAAATCTGCCGAGGTTTTAGATCCACGGTAAACATGCAATTGCTGCCCTGCAGTGTCATACAAGCACAGTAATGAGGATATTGCTGCTCTTTGGTGTTCTCTGTTGCTCATATGTCACATATCAAAGCTTTTGCTCCTAAAGACAGAACTGTCTAATTATGGTCATTAATTAGCATCTTAGCACACTTACCATAACATAGTGACTTTCATTTGTGCCCTAAATTCAGAATTATAAGGTCTACTGTATTTCTGCCTATAAAGTTGTTCGTGAAGACAGGGGAAAAGACCATGTTAAAAAATAAGGGATGATAGCTGTCTGCAACACTTGTTTTCCTATATGGTAAGTAGGGTAAGTGCTTCTGAAGATGGAAGATTGTGAATTTTTGTTTTGCATTTTCTTGGTGTCCTTTGAAGGTTATGGTATCTCAGAGATGCAAAAGTATGTAAATTATCCAAAATAAAACATTTTAGTGGCGAGTTCAGGGGCTGCCTTCATCTTCATCCACAGACATTTTTCCTCGCAGCATGTGGTCACATAATTAGTGTATTTAAGCATTGCAGGTTAAAAGTCTTCTTGATGATCAAGTCTGACTAGAAAACTTGTTTTCATGAAGGTAACACAGCTTGCCCTCAGGCAGCGTTAAAGAGTTCAAATGGTGCCTGCTGGTGATCAGTTTTCAAAATATTGTCTCCTTCTTAAAAAAAAAGAGAATGATGACACAAGGTTAAAAGAAAAATCCGCTGAGAGCAGAGTAAAAGCGAGATAATTAGGGCCAGCATTGGATTGAAACAAGTTCTGATTGTTGTTACCTTGATAGCCATAAACCAGTGGAGCAATACAACCTGTGGGACGTACGAGCTGGAGACCTAAGAGCCATGGCTCTTCTTAACAACAGAGTGCAGTCACGTTCAATTACAGTTAACTTACAATCAATAAGATGACCTACAACACATGAGTGGAACTTGGCTGCCTTCACTGATGCCTCCATTTTGGAGAAAAAGAAAATCTTCCACTATAGATTTTCCCCTTGTCCTTAGGCTGGTCAATTACATCAATAACTTCTGACAACAACACCAACAGAAGAAAATAAGGTGAAGTAGCTCCTCTGTGAGTTCAGTACCCTTTCTTTCTTGACGTTCTGCCAGACAGGTAGTAATTTTATTTTGCTGTCCTCCTTTTCCCCTTTCACAGCCTTCCTGCAATTTTGTAGCCGTCAGAGCCTGGCAGTACGGCAGTTTTACTGCACTCCCTCACTGCGTATCACGACAAGATGGAATCATTGCCTGAAGGTTGGCAGCAACAGAGACATGGCCTGTATGCTAATGACAACAGGGGGAGGAGGGGGGGGACACAACTCTACCCAAGCAAAGTCGGTGCCAAGCCTCCATGCCAGTGTGAGTTACCGAAGTAGTGGTTTGCTGAGAGCAGTGGGAGGTCTCCATGTAATCACTTCACTTTGTATTCAGGAGACAGCAATGTCACAAAAAAGAAGGGTTTGTGTTTTGGAGTTTGGAGTTGTTGCATCTGAGGGGAATGGGAAGTTGGTGTGGTAGTGGTGGAGGTTAGAAACCATGTATGTATCAGTTTATGAGTCTACAGCACCCATCAATCCGGGAAGAATATTACCGTAAAGATGATATTCCCATTCTTTTCAAAATACCTGCTGTGAGAGTGATGTGTGCTCTTTGCAGCATGCAAAGGTTATTGTATTGAGAAGGATTAATAAAATGTGATCCATTATCGAGCACTGCAGAGGTTAATATCACAACGAATAGGCTTCCCTGATGTGCATCATTAGCATCCCTTGTTACTAATCCCTCTATCCTTGCCTTAGTGAAGAATCAAGGAAAATCTTAAAGCAGCCCGATTTCATTCATCTTCAGTAATATTCCCTTTATTGTGCTCTCAAGATGATTTGCAATTGTTCAGCTTCAAAAGTCAAAGGGTTCGGGGTACTGGGTTGGACAAAAGGTTTGTTGGAGCAGTTGATGCACACAAAAGATCAAACATTTGAAGGGGATGAGAAGTGAAGGAGAGGTTTGCTGCAAATGAGTAAAATCAAGCTTAAGTAAGGTCTAACAGGCAAAATTCAGTTCAGGAGCTGGAACTAAAGCTGCTCCCACAAACACAAGTATATGAGGCACAGGGATCTGTATGCACTCTCAAAACAATGAAACTTGTTATTCCACCCACCTTTGTTTCTGCCTGTCAAGCAATGAAATGGCGGGTAGCTATGCATCAGATGATATCTATCCAAAGGAACTTAGCTGATACCTCAAACAGTGCTGGTCTGAGTGTTGAGTAATGATGAAAGTTCAACATCTTTGTGCTTTGAAGCTTAAAAAAAAAAACGTCTGCAGTCCTCTAAAAATGTGGTAACTGATAAGAGTGTAAACACAGGACCGTTGCAACCAATGAAGTGTGGGGGAAAAAAATGGTTGTTTTGGACTATTCTGATGAACAAGGTGTCAATTTACCAACCAATATTTACCTAAGATCAAATAGTGAAGAGGTCAACACATGTCCACTCAATTTTGACAAACTGGTAACCAACAATGGCCCCAAGTCAGATGGGGCGATGGTCCAAACTTTTTGAATGTGTTTCATGGGCATTCAATTGGATAGAAGATGATTTAATATTGCTCTGTCTATAATGTTTCTCCAACAGACTTTAAATTATTTGTTATCATCTAATACTGTATTGTCACTATTTCTGACCACAGCCGCTATCTTACCGGACATGAAGGTGCTGCTGGTGTTGGTGTTCTCTAATTAAAGTCTGTTCAGGTCGACCTTGGTTTGGATCGAGTGTGATCATCCTCCGGTCTATTCCAGTCGGATTTGACTGTCCAGTTTTCCAGCAAATCTTAAATGCACATCAGACTCTGATTTACAAAGGTCAGACGCGGTGTAGGTGGAAGCAGAGCGGCTGCCCCTAACACTGAAAGAAGGTAGTCATGCTGTTTAAAGCATGTAATCAGGATATCAGACTAGAACCTAAAGGCACATCCAGAAGCACAGGAGATAATACATACTGTATTCCACCCAGCCTAGAAATACCTTGGGATCTCACAGGAAGCAGCAGAGGACACGGCTGGGGAGAATGACATCTGGGCTACTTTGGTGAGCTGCGTTGGTTACTCAGACCCAGAGAAGTGGTGGGAAATGGACTGACGATTAGGGAGTACACAGCCATCATGGTTGCAGAGATGTCTGTACTGTCTATTTCACCACTGACATCCATCATCCCCCTAAACAAATCACATTTGTGGAGCGTATGGCTCCTGGATAGCAACCAATCTTTTAAGATAACCTTGTTTTGTGTGAGTGAAGCGTGCTCATTGTTTACTAAATCTGCACTGATTTGTATGATCTAGGTACTGCAGTAAAGACTGGCTGGGGACAAAAATATACACTATGCACTGTCAAAGCAGTCACATTATTTTTTACCCACCATCAGATTTAAAATAACAGTTTTTTTGTTTTTTTTTTTTTAATGCTTCTAATGTAAACACTCAAACCACAGTGGTCGTAATCAGAAAACTATCCAAATGCGTTGTCTTAAGCAGGCGTAACTGCAAGGAAAACAGCTCGTCTCGCTTATTCAGCATGTCAACGGTGATGAGACGAAACAAGGGACATTAGCAGATCAAATCCATGCAGGCAGACTCGCATGTGACAGTGAAATTACGTGGATGGCTAGCAATGGCGAGGAAAATGGAAACAGATCTGCATGCCGAACGATTGATTATTATCCCCTCGCTCAGTGGAACACGACCCTTTATTTATATGATAAACAGCTGAGTTGTAATCCAAGCACTTGGTCTTCTGCTTTGCTTCCATCCCCTCTCATTTAGCGCAGCTGCTGCGTTATCCGTCACTGCTCTCTCCGTGTGTTTATACCTCTTTCCCACCCCTTCCTCTTTCTTAGTTTACATGTGGCCATGCCATCACTCTCTGCCGGTACTGCACAGCGGGAAACGTGGCGAGGCCTGCAGCAACGAGATAAGCGTGACATGTTTGTGTGCAGATTGTTCACATGACTGTATTACTCTGCGAGCGTGGGTGTAATATACATTACTATGAGGCGGCCCCATGCTACTTACCCCACATACACACATACCGTGCACAGAACCTAAGGCCATGTCTCACGGAGTGTAATGAGACCAGTGTAGCCCCCAGCACAGTTATGAATACCATTATATTAAATAGAGTGGAGTCAATTAGACACAATGACTAAATTAGACCTCTGTGAAAGGTGAAAATACTGATCCCATGCCAGTGGCAATTACTCTGTCAAAAGATTGTTGAAGAATGTGTTTGCCAATGTCCATCTGTGAGGGTATAAATGAGTTTCAGTGTGTGCAATATTACTGTTATCATAAATTAAATATTTGATTTGCTCCCCAACAAAAAGACATTTTTCTTTTCGTTCCATTTTGTGACCTTTAACAAGCCTGTGCCCGACTAACAAATTACAAACATCTTTCCACAGCTTTACAAAAAAAAAACAAGAGCAAAAGATGTGCCTCAAACCTCTCATCCAGCACAGCTAATGAATCACGACACACACACACACACACACACACACACACACACACACACACACACACACACACACACACACACACACACACACACACACACACACACACACACACACACACACACACACACACACAGTCAACACAAAGGACAGACGGGTGGTGAGGAAAAGTCACAAGAAGCACAAAGAAAGTTTGAGCATTGTTTCAAGCCAGTGCGATATGTGGGAGGAAATAGAGAGAGGCACAGAAATGAGCATGAACAAGGTCAGTCGCAAATGTCCTCCTATTAAGGTCGCACTAGTTCCTAAACTGGAGAGTACATCTTCCTCGTGTATTCAATGAAAAAATAACTTTAAAAACTCTGAAAAAGTTACACATTTGAGGCACAATGATCAAAACTAATTAGTAATATTCTGAAAATATGTTTCTTAACGTAATGCAGACTCTATTCCTCCCCAATGCTCCATCTCCCCAGCCTGTGGTTTACAAATGCACAGTTGCTTGATGTTGGTCCCTGAAATAATGAGGAGCTTTCTTCCTGCACAGCACCTTTGATATGTTAAAGCAGTCAGACTCACCAACTGGCAGCAGCATCTGAACTGTACAACCTTCCCTTCTGGAAAGTAGAAGGAAAGAGGGTGAGAAGGGAGGGAGAGTGAGAGGGAAAGAGAGGGAGCGGGATGAAGAAGTGAAACCGGTCGAAGAATATAAGCCTATCTGACCCCCACAGAGGGAAATGGATGAGGCAGGGTCCCTACAGGGTTGTGCGACATAAGTTACATACTCATTCAGACCTACTCAGGGATGATTGACAGTGCCACTGGCATATCCATGGAAATAGATTTGAAGGACTACAAAACCCCTCTGGGCAGCAAGGCAGACGAACACCCTCTGGGTGAGTGATTGGAGAGGTTAAGTTAAGATCAGGCTCACTGCCTCACCCAGTCAAATATTACTCGAGTTCAAATCATACAAGTGGACCTCACTGCTCCAGCGAAACAATGAGGGAAAGTGTGACCCCAGCCTGAGCATTTTTTTTTTATTATGTTTTTTACCCAGACTCTGCATTAGACAACAGAAGTCCACTTTACATTAATCAAAATAATGCATAATTGAATATAACGGTGTTCTGGATAGAAAATAAAGCCACAGCTGCTGCTTTTAGGAGCTTGTGTTGCAAACCCCATCTCGCACTCGTAGCCCATCAACATGGCTCAGCGACTAAGTTTTCTGACAGTTGTTTACAATTTCCTGCCATACATTTCCATCATTTAAAGGATTGGGATTAATTGGGAGTGAATGATGTCAGACTCTGAATTTGGACATTTCTCAACAACATGCTGGAGACTGTGTCTGCATTTATAGAACAGTTTGACTGCAGAACTCCCTGTTCACACATCTGACCACAACCCAATTAGAGCAAAGAAAAGCAGCTCTGTGTCCTTGATATCAACAAATAAATGAGCAAAACTTCTTCAAAATGAAATGATCAACCAGATTCATAAAAATTCTGTTTTTAGAATACATTTATACATTTTGAAAAGCTGATGATGACAGTTGCAAATTAATGCAGCCAGTGGTAAGAGCTCTTTTCTGCTGCACTTCCCAGATATAATGTTTAGCCAAGATGACAATCAAATGTGATGACAGCTATACCAACTGAGACGAGGGAAACAAGACATACGCGCTAGAGATGACAGCTCAATATGATTTTCTAAAATGCCAACTCAAATATAATTGGCATTAGTGAAACCATCCATGCTTCACAATTTGAAAGGGGCACTCCACCAATTTTCCACATTAACTTCAGTTTATTAATTAAGAAAAGTACTACTCAGTCTGTGAAGACAGTTGAGGAATATCTTCTGTGGCTCTGGTGAGAAACTTCTAAAGCCTGAAAAAATGATAACCTGACTTGGGCTTGGAAACTACTCAAGACTGAAAGCCTACTTCTCAGACAGCGACATTGGCATTCCGAAAGATATGAGCATTTATAGCAGGCCACCGAACTGCATTATGGGAAGTGCGCCATCCGAGATTGGAGCTTGCCCTGTTTTGGTGGCTAAAACTCAGGAAAGTAAAGCTATGCAGCATCAGTTAATCATTACTTGCAAGACCCCAAAATTAGTGAAAGTGCAACACTAAAATGTCAAAGTACCCTTTTAATGACCTAAAACTAAGTTCACAATGACCTCCTGTACAAAAATACCCACAAATGTTAAACTTGTTATTTTTTTTAATAGCTCAGTGCTCAAATACCCAAGTGGTCACATACCACCAACCGGTTATTTAAACACACTATATATGAACATATATAGCGTGTTTAATATTTGGATAAAACCACTACCCAAAATACATACAATATTAACAAATATTTACACACCCCATAAATGCAACAAAGACCAATAAATATCTTGTATAAACCTCGAACAGAACAACTGAACTTCCCCCTGGGAGAAGGAAAACAGGTAGAGGTGAGTTAATGCATGAATTAACAGATTTAACTTGTACTGTTACGGTTTTCGCTAGGCTTGAGTCTCACATTACTCTTATGGCTAAATAAATAATTGCTCTTGAATCGTCAATCAATCAATGTTCATTTGTTTGTTCACAGGCGAATGCTGAGGTGGAAGAAGCCCGCGCCCTCGCTGTGAACACCTGGCTTCCAGACTACGAATCAATAAATACGTTTGCCAAAATACGATGCGTGTTCATTTAACCCGTTTTTTTTATTTAAACAGACATCTGTATTACCATTAACAATTTCCTCTTTCCTGAATGATAATTATATCATTCATATTTATTATTACTTGGATTATTACTTACGGCAGCTTGTCATAACACTCAGACCCAAAACTGAACACCCAAATGGTTTAAAATTCGACACTATCTACAAAATGAACATCTGTACTGAGAGGTTTTACTGTTCCTCTTATAGGTGAACAAGTAAATAAGACCCATCGAGGGTTGTAGAGCTACAATTGTCCTTCAGCTTGATGCCTACCTTCATGTTCTATTATATTCTTCATGTGTTATTGCAAAGGGATGGGAAGTCTGCTGCTGGGGTATCTGGGATGTTTGAAGATGTACCTTGATTTCCTGCGGGAGGGCCAGTGGTTGACATTGTGGATCGGAGGAAGTAGAAAAACCACTGAAGTACTTCGTAGACTTTGCCATCCTCAAGGGAAACATGCCTTGCACGACAAGTCCTTTCCCCACACTGGGCAGCGTTGCAGCCTTCGACAATGTCTCCAGAATAGTAACTTATTCAATTATTTTACTGTATTATTAGGTCTAAACTGTCCTTCTAAAACTGTCACTTTATCTTTATACGTACCAATTGATAAAAAAAAAATATATATATATATATATATATATACACTCTGCTGGCATACTTTTCAAAAAATACTCATAAAAAGTTACCCTAACAGACACAAACAGTAGATTTAAGATCTTCAAAAGGCATTTGAACACTGCTGATAGTCACTCACTCATTTTGATTTGACCCAAAAAGTTAAACTTTTCAGTTCTATTTGAGCCTTTGAAGAAGTATCCTTTGAGTGGAGTCCTCATCCACGCTGGCCTTTTCTTCATTTCTCTCCTCTGGCATCCTGTCGTCTCTGTCTTCATCTCCCTCTTTCAACCTTGTTTTCTAGCACTTTGGAGGGGGAGATGATGAGGGGAGGCAACAAATGATAGAGGGGACAGTCACCCATCTGTTGCCGGATGCATTATTGATCCCAGGCTCCCATCAGGGTGAAAAGTGAAGTCTATTTGTGCACAAACTTGAACACAATCAAGAACACAAGGTTTGTCAGCCTTCTGCTCAATTATTTCAGCACGTTTGACACATTCAGACTATTCTCTGCACAATTTTGTTTAATAATATTCTAATTCAGGCTATTTAGAACCGAACTACATATAACATAGCAGCGTCTAAGTGCTCTAAAATCCCTCCTAAAAACATTACAGGTTATGAAGCACAAGACGGCTGTGAACGCCAGCAGTTTTACGATTTGTTATGAGATAGCTGAACAAGTTGACAAGATGTGTCGGGAGCCCCGAGGGTAAATTAGACAGTAGATTAATTATGTCGAATACGTGTCCACACCGCAACACCATATAAATGTTCTCATCAGCTGCCTGCCTGCAGAAAACCGATGAGTTCATAAACAGACGGTGGAGGACGGTCTGTGTCCTGAGGCAAACAGCGTCTGCATGTCAGCAGTGTGCATTGCATGTTGTTGTCGTTGTTTGTGTGTGTGTGTGTGTGTGTGTACTTTGAATGTATCCAGGTGATAAAACACATGAAGAGTAATAAGCCATTCACCTCAAAAGTTTGTGTATATTTGTGAATCTCTTGCCTTCCTCCTCACTAGTTACATTGATTTTGTCAGTGTAGATTGGTGTAAGCAGCCTGTTATGACACTTTAATTATGTTTCCGTGTCCTCTCCTGCTCAGGATCAATGCACTGACAACAGTCATTAAACAGCATGAATTTTAAAGAATGATATTCCTGTACACTAAAATGGAAAGACAGAAGATTCAACAAAATTTGACAACGGGGCGACTTGATAGCCGAGAGGTTTGGGTGCATACTACATGGGAGCAAATGTCCTGAGCAGCGAGTCCATGGGTGGAGTCCATGCTGGCCAAACTTTTACAGCTTTTACTTTTTACTATCATTCCTCTGCTCTGTTTCTCCACATTTCCTGTCAAATAAAAGGCATAAAATGTCCAAGAAATAATCTTTAAGGAAGTAAAAAAAGACAACTGGATAAGCAGATTTGTACATTCTGCCTTCAGGGTTAATGGCATACCAATGGAGCCCTTTACACTCTCCATGCCTTCACTTAGGGCACCCAGACCACCATAAGCTGCAAATCCAGCATCCACCATGAAGAAAGATTCTAGTTTATTTCCATTAGACTTGTCCTACTCTCTTACCGAACGCTTAGTTTTGTAGCAGAGGACATTGTTTCTAAAAGATAACACAACTGCAATCACTGGAATACAGCAATTATATCAATGATTTCATACACTTTCAGTTCAACCTTCAAACAAGGTTGTAGAAAATCTGGCTAAGCGGCTGGCTGCTTTCCACTGTTTGTCTGACAGTTTGTCTCGGCATATTTCCAGATCCAACCAACTAACGTTGTTAAAAGAGAAAGAAGGAAGAGGAGGAGGACAAGATTCTATTACTTTCTGCTAATAGCCCCGCTTATTAAAGGACTGATTTCATGTTTTTGGAACAAGTAAAACACAGCAAACTGTATTAATGTTGCACATTCATAAGGGCAGCTGACTCATCAAAGACAATTTTAAACTAGAATTTTCATATTAGTGCAGTTAAAGAAAACGTCACCCTTGTTAGTGCCATATACAACTTTAGGTCCAAAAACCTCTACAACAACAATACCCAAGTGAATAGAACCTTTTCACTAGGCTTTCCCAAATGGGCAACCTATTTTCCACTGGGTCCAATGCTTGATATTCTACCGGTCACACCGCAGCACATTACAGAAACATCTCGGCGCTCCGCCGAGCAAAAAGAGGCACCAAGTCTATTTTGACAGAAGCGGGACGAAGATGGCGTCAAGAGCAGATCAGCTGGACAGGAAGTCAGACGGAGAAAGACACAGAGCGTCCGGTCAATTTTCTAAATTTGTATCCTGACACAGTAAAGATGTCTAAATGTACATTACATAACTGCATCAACTTCTACCCCCAGTCTTTCAAGTAGGACAACAAATGTGTTTCCTCCTGCTAACAGGCTTTAAATTATTTTTTGAATGACTAAAACAACAAAATGTTTTCTTTCGTTAGTCTGTAGGCGACAGCACAAAGTAGGAAGTAACAATACATGCAAAAACGACAAAAAAAAGAAACCATTTACCAACGTTAACCTATGTTAATACTGAGCAGTCCACATGTGACGTGGCGAACCTGTGCTAAGTAGAAAGGGAGGTTTGTCAGTCACAGTAATAAACACTCTTTGAACTTCTATTCAAACAATGTCAGGTTAAATATTTTCTCTTTCACCATTTAAATACTTTTTGTCAATGTTTTGGGAACTGCTAGCAAGGTTAACTGGTGCAAATCTGATGGCAATCAAAGATAATGAAACAAATGACAAAATTTCAAGCTTTTTAGAAAACTGAAACTATCAAACAACACCAGAGGGTGCAAACACAACCTTCTCCCAGTCAGATAATGTTTAACGACCTTCACATTACAACCTGAAGCCATTTCTCATTACATGGAGCGAGAATCGAAACAAGTTTGCCTATGGAGCAAATGTGTGACCTCTAACGATAAACAGAGCGCCTACTGTTTATATTCTGTCCAGACAAGAACCGTCGTTCTCTTCCCTGCAGAAACTTCAGCCCAGGCCACAAAAGGATAGTCAAAAATACAACAACCTGCCAGATGTGAGTGTAAAGAGACTGGACCATGTGCGATAATTATCACCCTGGAGGTAGAGATTGACAAGGGGAATTCTAATAGACGCACCATGTAGGACAGTGAAAGTGGACTATATCTATACTCTCCCATTACCACTTGGGGAGAGCAATTAAAACAAACCTATTTAATTTGTTTGTGTGTATGCGACTTGCAGCTATGAAAGTATGCATGTCTGATTATGTAGCTGACAGGATACTGATCTACCTCGGCAGGTGGACTGGAGAGGTGTTATTGTTTTGCATCCATCCATCTGCCTCCGGCTCCAATTGTAAGGTTCTTCTTCTGTCTCATCCTCTCTGCCCTGGGTTCAGGCGGAATAATGGAGGATCGAGGAGTACGTCATCCCAGTCATTCAATTACATACCGCGGACATGACTCTCCACGTGTGTGTGTCTCTCACACACACACACACACACACACACACACACACACACACACACACACACACACACACACACACACACACACACACACACACACACACACACACACACTCTCTCTCTTTTTCCTCTTATTGTTGTAATGGAACTCTGTAAGTAGGGCCATTTTGAGTTGAACAAGCTTCAGGATGAATTACACTATATAGGTTCCACGAGTCAAGGCAGCAGTGTAATGGATTTTTCCTTTCTATTTTTCCCCCTTCTTTTCCTGTCTTCATACCATGTTATGTATTTCCACAACCAATGCATACACTGTATGAAGTGGCTTGTTGAGGTGTAGGAATGTAGGATTAGATTTAATGAAAAAAAAAAAAAAAGGTCTATTGCTTTGAAGGCTAATAAACTCAGTGTTTCCGTTGGGCAGAGGAGAGATAACTTTGTCCTTGGCTCGCTCATAACCTCATCAGAATTGCTCAATGAATCACAGAGTGCCATAACTCATGGCAGGGGCAGCTGTGATACAGTTAAGAACTATCGACGGTGGAGAGGTGGGAGCTGCATGTCGCACAGGATTGAGTAAAGAAAACATGTTAGAAAGTGCATATAAATCACATGTACGCACCGGAATTTGTTTCATTTATATATAAAAAAAAAAAAAAAGTATTTTCAAATCAATTTGTGGTGCAAAATACATGAAAAAGAAACAGAGTAGGATTCACTGCAATTTAACAAAAAGCATTGGTATAAAAAAACAAAAACATAAAAGAGTAGCTCTTCTAAATATATCTGCACCAACTTCCATGGTGTGTAAAATGTAAGCTCATACCAGACACAGTAGACTGTGTTATAAGTAGGGATGGGTCATGATTTTTGAATATTTATTCAAATCTAATTGTATATGCGACTCATCTTTCCATATTTCCCATTTTTACTGCCGCCTGGTGTAATGCGTTACTCATGTCAAAAGGGGGCAGTAATCCACCTAAAGATGACTGCGAGCCACCATAAAACAACATAAGGAGAATAATCAATGAAATAGCCAAATAGTTCAGAGCGATTTTGTACAATTTGTTTTGCTTAAATCATCCATTCCTAAAAGACACACATTTGGGTTTGTTCCAATTTATCAAAAAGAATAAATATGAAAAAGACATTAAAACGTTTATCTTTCTCCTCTTTCTGCACCAATTTCCATGACAAATTTGTTTCCCCCTCTGACAGTTATTTTTAATTTATCTAAATAAATGTGCTACTATGAATATAGTAGCTATGAAAACAGCTGGCTTAAAATACTCAGAGTGGAGCTGGCAGTTACACTTTGACCTGAGACACTGCATCACCCTGCAGCCTAATTAAAAAGCACACAATCACCCAGAACTGTGGCTGTCTGAAAATAATCTCTGGGGCTGCTGTGTTAGGTATATACTTTCTCACAGACACACAGGTTATGTTCCTTGTGAAGACTTCCCAGCTTAACTTGTCTCAGACAACCTCAGTAGGGGCTGAGCTCCTAGTTGTGGATGGGAACTGTGCAGCAAACAGACTTACATTGTGAATTAACAGGATTAAATGTTTTAAGAGGCTTGTCAGGTAAACCTGAATCTGCCTGCCTGCCTAAAGACTGAAACTGACTCTGAGCTACTTTCAGACACTTTGAAGTCTCTAACTATCTCATCCATGACTGGCATATCAGAGGGCCTGTACGACACAGGCTACAGAGGTACAATACTGTGATTTGGCATGCATCACTAACCAGGACCTGCTAGCATGCAAGAGGGGACTTGTGCACATGTACACACACAAACACACACAGATGAAACACATGCAAAATGAAGGCTTAGGCACTCAAGATATAGAACATATTCCCAGTCGCGCCACCAAAACATTCTTCATTTGGTTCAGTTGCTCATTTCTTCATTTGCAGCTATAACATAAACTCACAGGACATCCAAAACACACATTCAAGAGGGGTGGAAAAAAGCTCATCCTCATATAATAAAGACACACATTCACAAACCGTATACAAAACAGAAAGTTAGCTTTAATAATATACTGCTACACAGGTTTGAAAATTAAATAAAGTGATAATAAAACAGTCCATCAAAGGAGAAGAGACATTTTCTCCCTCTCTAGGCTCCGCGTAATACCTCTCTATGAGAAAACATAAAAATGGTTTGTAAGAAAATGTTCTCGTTTCTTTCTACTGAGGGAAATTTAAGTTTACATTTTTACTAACAAGACAGTAGAAGCTGAAAACATGATCATTGAAAACATATCCTGAATTTGGCAACTTACATCTGGTTACCTGATCGCCAACAACAACAAAATAATGAAGAGGAAAAAAATAAGGTAACCTAGAAACCTGTCCTCGTGTCTGCCTTTGAGTTCAGCAGCATGATCTCCGAGATGTAGCAGGATAGGATGTTGGTTTGTGGAGGCAAAAGGAACCGCATGCTGCAAAATGAAACGTAAACTCCACAGATCCCGTGTTACTTATTACTGAGACTTGAACATATATTCTGCAGTCGTACGTACTGTTCAGGGCTTTACTGAATTACATTAAATTTCCCACAGGGGAGATGTGCAGAAATCAGTAACAGCACGTCAGCCTCATAAAAAAAGACTCTCGTATCATATAGAGATGATCAAAGTGGCTTTGATGTGCAAACATTAATGTTAAGTCAATGTCACTCGGTGTTTTGCAAATAATTATGATTTGACCTGTCAAATCCTCTGTTTGACCCCACTTACCAACTCAAAGCAATGCTGAAGTCAATATTGCCTTCATATAAATGAGCAAAAGATGCATGCTTTGGCATTACTATGCACATTTTAAATTATTTCCTTGACCCATGAGCCAAATTAATAATCAAAAGTCAGTCAATAATAATGAATAACATACAGTGGATGTTTTTCCATATGTTAACCAGTTTGTAACCACTAACAGTAATGTTTGCCACAAAACAATTATGAATGAGCAGATAAAGTAAACAATGTAAAGTCAATAATGACAACAAAAATATTTTTGGGGGGGAAATTACGCATTCACAGCTCCCTGCTATTCAAGAACTGGACTGACAAAATCCAAAGTATAAAACAAAAAAAGACTTCCATTAGAGAACATAAATTAGATAAGACTCGATGTATTGGACACATCTGAAGGTGAGCTGCAGTTTATACAGTAACATATAATATTACTGAACAGCAAATAATCAATTAACGAATAAACATTCAGGGCTCCGGATGAACTTTTTCCACTGATAGCACTGTTGCTACCGAATGTCTCAGCTGCTCACAAATGGACTGTTTGCCTTACCTACAATACAAACACAGCCTATAGCTTTCCCCTCGCACCATATTTGCCAATTTGGTTTAAAATAGTACTTTTCGTTCTTAAGTGGCTCAGTCGCTCCCTCCCTGCCTGCACTTTCATAATTTTTGGTATCTGATTCTGACCGTCTTGTTGGCTCTTTCTCCCGACCAGCCTTCACCTACAGGCCGCTTCAGTTTTGAAGGGATTGTTTCACAAAGTTCTGTGCACTCACAGGATTTGGGGAATGTGAATCCAATGCCGCCGCTACTAGATAATAGGGAAAATACTATTTGAAAACAGCTCGGAACTTATCAACACTTATTCCACTATTTCAACATTTTCACTCTCACAAAATATGCATAATTTTAACATCAGTATTTGAACGTCTTTAACAGAGGCTGGTTAAAATGTTGACTCAGTCTGGTTTTCAAATATTTCCAAATCTCACTCAGTGAGAAAGTGCAAAGAATTAGTTTCCTTAATGTCGCTCATTCTTAAGATAAACAACAGGTAAAGCATTACGAAAGCAAAATTACTACATTGCACCAAAACTGTCTGAAAGGCTACAAGGTTGATAAACCCAAACAGAAAAAAAAAAAAAGTACAGAGGAGTGGACCTGGGCTGCTTGGTGACGGGTGTACAGTAAGTAAGGTTGCCTTGCAGTAGGGGGTATCACCACAGATCTCCTCGTAGCTTTAACAGTGACACTTGGATCTTCCTTTATATTATTAATACCTCACCCAGGAGAGGGAGTTGCCTACAGCTACCATCAAAGGCCTGTGCAGACACAGCACTTCCTCCTTTATTAACAAAACGGCTCTCAGATCAAGACTGCATATCACGTAGCGAGAGCCAAGAACACAGCCAGAATCAAACAATTTGAGTAGAAGGCAGTGCCTCACATCTCGACTAAATCCGCATCAGTCTACGTCTTTTCTTTTAAACTTCCCTTCAATGTTTTAGATGCGTTTTGTCCTATTTTGCTTTTGTTCTTATTTTTGTATTATAAAATTTAGGGCTGCCCCTGAAAGTCCATGAGTCGACTCGTCTGTCAAACAGTCATGTTTTTCTGGCTTTTTTTTTTTTTTTTTTTTTTTTTTTTTAATTTAGGCACAGACATCAAACCACCCACGTCCGTCCAGAGGAGAGAATTGAAACTCACGAGCCTCCGCGCACAACCCAATTTCAAGATGGCTGGAGCAGGCTGCCGGGAGTGTGTTGCTTAGTTGGAGGGGGATGGGGGAAGTTCGGTCTGGAGGAAGGCCCAGACAAGGGGATGTTTCTCACCCCGACGCCCATTTTGCAAGCCTTCACCGGGGGAGGTCTGCGGTCACAGACGGGGGTAACGAGGCCCAGAAGGTGTCAGATTTGCCTCTGGAGATCTACTTGGAAGCTACGGGGACAGTGAAGGAGAGGCCAACACCTGGTCGTTTTGATCTTTGACCACCAAAATCTAATCAGTTCAAAGTAAACGTACCAAAATTTGAAGAAATTCCCTCGAGGCGTTCCTGAAGTATCGCATTCACCAGAATGGGACCGGCCAACATAAAGACAACCCGAAAACATAATGTCTCCGCTGCCAGCCCTGAGGCATAAAGAGGAATGAATAATCGAGTCTTCATAAAGAACAGCCAAATCGGGCACAAGCCAAATAATTTTTTGTTACCCCTGTACGATCTTCAATATTTGATTGATGTTTAATCAGAGAGTATTTGATGGAAGAAAATGAAAAAAGACAAAACTATTCCCCGTGTGATATTTTTACACTGCCTGTGAGGACAAACTGTCACACTGGATGCACACATTCATACTATGAGAGAAATTGGAATCCAAATTAGATTGAAGATACATGTCTGGATATTATGGGGATATATGTTCCGACATGGATTAAATGTGAGCTGGGTTTCGGAGTACATCGTAGTTTATCCTGAAATAAGCAGTCAGAAGTGGGTCGGTGCATTAACGCTATGTTTTGCTATAATCATACACGCAGTGCCAAATTGCTCACTATATTACAACATCCCCACATCGTGAAAGATTTCAAGTCAGAATATTGAGGCTAAAAATATCTCAAATGCAACCACCACGCATAAAGCTTTGAAGCCAGCAGTAACAGTCTGCAGCAGACGGCATGCAGTAGTTGCTATGGAAGCACATTCTTCAAGTCTCCCGTGTGAAAAACCGGGCCCTGCAGAATTTTACCTCATCTCATTTTTTTTAACACCTCGAGTGAGTCATTTGAATTTCTGAATTCCCACGAGAACCCCATCACTTCATGTCACTCAATGTTATTATTGTCAGCTCCTATCTTTAATATTTAGCACTGATGTGCCTACAAATAACAAGCTAAAATTGTTCAAACCTGGATGTATGCAGGCTGTGGTTGTAACGTTTTTTTTTACCGTTTGGTGAATGTAACAGGAAAATAGGAGCTACATAAAGTTAATGATCCCCTCCAAACTTCTTGGACATATAGATACTTCAGATTTCCAATAAACACAGTGATACTTTGCACTTCCAACAGATGAATGTTAAAAAACAAGCTTCTATTTTTTTTTTTTTAACTCTGCGCAAACACCATTCAGCAAAGTGAACCTAAAACATCCAACTGTAGGAAAACACATCTTTGCCTGAAGGGAGACTTTAAGTTGAACTTAGGGAGCCTTTAAAATACCATCTCTCTAAATACCCACATATGTTTAAAATAGAAATAGGTTGCTGAAGGATGACATACTGGGCTGATGGAAAATTGCAATCTACATCAAAGACTCAAAGCAGCAGCAGCAGCAGCAGCATGCAGGCTGCTCATTGTCATCCACTGCAAGTTAAACTCTGATTCCGGGGTGTCAGTGATGACCTTATATAAATATCACAGCATTACATTTCATATTGAAGTCATGTGAAAACAGATGAAAGCGGGCCCACTGCATTTTGTGATTTAACCCCAATCTGTGTAACGACCCAGGAACTCACAGTATGGAAAATACCCAACCTCCATCAGGGACTGTGAGGCTTTAAAAGACACTTGGTGTGCTTCTGATTTCTGCCTACTACAGCAGCAGTGATAGACTATGAAGTATATCTTACAGTATATTCAATTATACAAACTTTTCACTCAATACACAACCATGCACACACATCTCTGAAGTTTTAAAAGGATCTAAGCAGTTAATCAACAAAGGGCAAATACCATGCCACTTTTGAGAAGATCCTACAGGTATCAAAGTGCATCTACAGTACCTCGCAGAAAAAGGCACAGCAGTATTTTGTCCCCACTGTGACTCGGTGCTGATTTACTCTTTAAGCACATTTTTTTTGATGAAAATATCAATATAAAAGCTCTCTGAAGGTGACGTAAATGGTTTGAAGTGGGAAATAAGCCTTAACTGTGCTCACATGACAGCTGAGAGGTGCTCCAGCCAGCAGATCCATTCACAACATTGAAGCTCCTGAAGGCCCTATAGTTACCCAAATAAAATGAATGATTGCTTGAGGAAATACAGTGAAGAACTATGTACACTACGCAGGGCCCAGTATATGCAGTTTATATTCTCAGAATCCCACACTCCCTTGCACTTCCCAAATTGTATATAGATGTGATAAGTGAACTAAATGCAAGAATATTATTAGTCCTGGTTTTGACAGAGCAAGGAGTTGCCAGGTGGTGCTGCAGTCGATCCACAGGGCACAAAGTTTAACAACCGTTTAGAAAGATGTGGCAGTTTTTATACTGAGAACGTATAAGGTTTAGATTAAAGTGAAAAGAAACTTAAAAAAAAAAAAACTAAAAGCAGTTTAATTCGGGCACGATGCTGTTTATCAGACGAACAGAAGTACATGCCGATAAATCATGCTTCAATCAGTATGGCTTGGAAGAGATGGTCTGTCCAATCCAGACATCTTGAATAGATCAGAGAGGTTTCTCTTAAGACCAAAACATATGGGCGTTGAACATCGGCAGCGGATTGACACAGCACCCAGCGACACCGTCCTATCTTTTTTGGGGGCTTTTTTTTTGTTCTTTGCAGCGGTTCCTTTCTTAGTCCCAACCTCCCGAAACACGCAACTGCTATGCAGCTGGGCAGCTCAACTTCCTCACCACTGTCTGTTGCAGTTTTCCCCCACAGAAAATACTTTTTGTTTCTCGCGGCTCACGTGTCAGTTTTTCTTCTACTTTGTTCCTGCTGCAGCGCGACTTCCTCACTCCTTTCTGTTACAGTCTCACAGTGGATGAGGTAATAAGAGTTCACGAGGTCGAGAAATATCCCGAGCTGCACAACCCGCACCGTTGTTGTTCCTTGGATAACTTATCCATCATATTGTTTTTTCCGTGCTGTGTGTGGCTTTCACCCGTTGCTGCACACTGCATGCTATTGACTCTACCAAAATAATGTATCTAAGCTCTATTATAACTTCAAAGTTGGGAAAACTATCCAAAACCCTATAAAATGGCAGTGGTGTGGATTCCTGCCTCGAGGCATCTGTGACTTTGACCCAGAGTTTCTCAACAACACTCCAAAGCTTAACAGTGACATTGAGCGTTGGGCCAATTTCGTTGACACGCTGTATTAATGCAATAAAAATGGTCACCTTGCCCAGGTTTTTGGACACTTTTTCTTCCAGTGGTACCATCTGGCTGATCTATGTGATTTTTATTGCCCAAGGAGTGGGGGGGATTTGAAAACTAATCCACAGAATTTGATTTCCCTTGGACCTGCTGTCTCGGAGGTGCAGATAATTTTGAAGGAGGAAATAAAACATCTTAAAAGACAATAGGAAAACTCTGCTCTCAGGGGCTCTGCCCAAGTCTTGACCACCTGAAAGCAGAGCGGGGTGGTGTGATGGAGTTTGGCAGCTTTAATACCGATGGTGAGATTTCTTTACAATACCATCAAACCAAGCAACCAGAGTAGATGATTCAATATCGAATCACAAGAACCTAAGTTTATTCACCCCAAAGGACTAATCATAAAAGAAGACCGTGCTAAAACGTACGGACTTCAAACAGTTCAAATCAAGGTTTTTACTTTTCCAGGCCCCTCACTGAGAAGAGTGCTTTTTTTTTTTTTTTTTTTAATCATTTTAACTGTCACTACTTCACTTATCATTTGGCTGTGATGTAATGTTCTGAAGCACAGTGTGAGCATTTACAAATTTAAACTCCTAGAAGCAGCAGATTCCCACATCCTTTCTTAAACGTTGCCCTTCGCAGCAGGCTGAATCTCTTTAATTCTGTTCAACTGTATCGCGCTGCCTGAAACTGCTCGTCCCGGCTAACATTAATATTCAAAGCAACCGAACGTATCTGCAACATCCTGACACAGCTGTGAGTGGAAAATTACAATTTCGCCCCGTTTCTGTTCTGGTCTCGTCTCTTACTGGAACTCCCATATTGCATCTGCCCGGAGATCAGGAGTCGACCGAGATTTGTCCCAAAAGATGGGATGATATAGGTGTTGATGAAAACTAATTTCCCCCGGGGGACAGTAAACACATCTTTATGTCTAAGTCTATGATACTTTCCAGTGTCCTCTGTATCACTGTAGCAAGACTAGTTTACTTATTTCTTGTGTTTCGACGTCGGCCTCAATCAGGGGCATACTGATTTTGCAGTATGGCATTATTAATTACCTCAGACTTCATAACACGTTGTCAGGGGTGAGGCAAAATTGGTCAGCTTCAAACAGCTGACATGATCATATTGCCTAGTGAACTCTAGTGCTTTCACGCACAAAATCGGAGTACATTTTGTTCAGTAATGCGAACAATCAGGGGCCGTTTTCACAAACATTCTTAGAATCCTCTCAGAGCTCCTAATTTCGGCTAAAAATTCCTAGCAAAGAGTCTTAGTTTAGGAGTAATATAAGAAACTTCTCAAAGCAACTCTGAACAAGGAAATGACAGAAGCCCTTATCATGAGAGGTGCGGTTGAGCCTGTATATGGGTATGACGCATCCTGTTAGAGGATGTGATTGGTTGAACAAAAAAAAAAACCTCTGTGATAAAGGCCACAGAATAGACGGTGACATACAGTGGGAAATAAATGAACTGCATCCCAATATGAGGTTGTGAAAGTGCCGTTTTTGTTTGGGTGATCTCTGCTGATAAAGGGTGCGACAGACAGTTACAGTCAGCAAATATCTCTGCGATCACTTTCATATCTGACATTATTGCTTCGAGTGGAAGATGCGAGCGTCTCTAATGAGATTGACCACAAACATCCCTCCACAATATAATTTATAGCGCTTCGTTAACGTGTCGTCATTCAGCGTCTGAAGAATAGTTATTTGACATCATTGCACTCCTACAATTTTCTCCTCTGCTTAAAACATTCTGAAACCTTTGAAAAGTCATCCTTCCTGCTCTTAACAGTGTTTCACCATAGGAGCTCTCTTAAAGGTTAAGATGCTTTGTGAAAATAACTTTTATATTTACAACGATCTACTCCTAAACTCAAATTCTTAAGACAATGTCACAATTCTAAGAATATTCTTAGATTTCCATCCTTAGGAGTCTTGACTGGTTTTCCATTGAGATGTTCAGGTGAGACATGTCACTGAAGGCACCACAGTAATAAGCAATTACTCGTTACACTAAATCTAAAGGGGCCAATCAAACGGGAAGGAATCTACTTGGTAAAATATGAGTATTTATTTTTAGCTGTTATTATTACTTTTATTCTATTCATTGAAATATGTAGGGCTCTGCTGAAACAAGGCTGTCCCGATGGGAAAATAACCACCACTTATAAAACACACTCGCAATGCATGCACACTACAGAGCACCGGGCAGCTGGGTGTATCCTTGGTCTAAAGGACAGAAAGGGAGGAAGACAAACTAAAGGAAGAATACCCCATGCCACCTTAAGGACAACATTATTAGTCACAGGAAGAGTGGGGAAGTCATGCACTGCTGAGTGTTATTTCTCTCCCCCCTATCAGTGGCCTCATCTCTCTGTATCTCACTTCTATCCGGCTTGACTCACTCTTCAAGAGGAACTCGTTATCTCCTAGCGAGGAGGCCTTTGTATCGCAGAGGCCAAGGAAAGGATCATTGCTTCTGGTTGTGAGTATGTGTGTCACACATGGAGGGGAGCAATGCCATAATAAAATCATTAGGACAGAGGTAAGGGTGGAAAGGCTGGAATAGGATGAAATACAATGTCAAGACAGCCAGAGATGAACTGGGTGCTTATATAGTTTATATTCCAGTCTGCTTTCATGGCCTTTCCTCCCACCCCATCTTTTCACACTTTCCTGTCACCTTCCTTTTTATACTAACAAGCTTCAAGTGCTTCAGTTGATCAAATTCAACTTTTGTGCATTTATTTGTGTCTGGCTGGCTGGGAATCAAACTGGTGGACTCGCTTCTCAGAGCGTAGGGCATATGCACCCGTGTGGTGGGTCTGTCCACTCGAACCACTCGGCTACCAGGTCGTCCTCAACATCCTTCTTTTATCCCTCTCTCCTCTCCTCTCCTCTCCGAATAGCAGCAGGCACACTAAATACATTGAGTGCCAAAGAAAGAACAAACAGGCAGCAGATTATATTCCCATTAAAATCTTGGCTGCTCTCATTGTTATTGACATGGCAAAGATCCTCTCTGCTGTGAGGGCAAACAGTAGAAAGTTGTGCATAAATATGCACAAACACAAACACGCACGCAGTTTTAGGGACGGTGTTGATTTCAGCAGTGGCTGTCTGGTGTATTCAGACAGCACATCCACCTACCAAGAAGGTCTAGCGCTGGCTTTGTTGGGGTCTCTTGTGTTGCTCAGAGTATATCAAAGCTGTGAGGCTCCCTCTGGATCACACAGAGCTGAGCTGTGTTACAGAGGCAGCTGTGTGTACATATGCACACTGAGACAGTGTGATGTAAGTAAATACACCCAGCAGGCGCGCACACAAACACACTGTGAGGACAAAAAACACAAAATAGCACGTTAAGTACTTACAAGCAGGAACACACACCGCCTTCACAGCCTGCAGAATCCACCATGAAATGGAATGGATGGGCTGCTGTTCCCCTCATTGGCCTCGCAGTGTGTGCATATAACTTGTGTACGTGATTGATCGCGGACTGCCCTTGTGCATTTGCTCGCGCGCGCGCACGTACGTACGTGTGTGTGTGTGTGTGTGTGTGTGTGTGTGTGTGTGTGTGTGTGTGTGTGTGTGTGTGTGTGTGTGTGTGTGTGTGTGAGGGAGGGAGGTGGGGGGGTTGCTTGTGTATCAGAGACAGAGTCAGGGGAGAGACTGTCATTTAGAGGAGATGATGCTTTGAAAAGGATGTTGTTCGCTACTGACAGGTAAAATGGAACAAACCATATATTAGCATCTGAAAACTGCCGCTTGACCTGCTGTGTTGTTGTTAAATCAACCAAAAACATGAAAGTTCCACGTGAGTCATGGATTTACAAAAGATGCTAATGCTTTCCTAACTCATCTGTAACCAGGTGGGCCTTTAAAAGAAATTCAATCTGCTCAAAACCTATTTTCAACAGTACATGTCGGTGGCCTGACCGAACAGCATGCTGCAAGATTTATCCTGGTGCTTGTTATTGTTCGCTTAATAAAAAGGTCATCTGCTTCCTCTGTTCCATTGTAGCTTTTATAACCACAATTAACACAGAATCAACATCTGCCAGTTATTATAGATGTCTCCACATTCTCAGAAAGTGACATTGGGAGCTTTATCATGCTGATGTTTTAGATGTCGAGGAAACAACAAAGTGCCACAGAAATACATGCTTATTCTTAGTTTTGTCCACATTAACAAACTAATTGTTTATCCTCTAAATGTGCAGACACATTTCAGATGATGCAGGTCTATTTGCAAAGTGCTTTAGCAAGAGAACCACGGGAAAACCGGAAGACTGATAAAGGTCAGTGTGTAAGACATAAATACAAATCAAAAACTCAGGCGGTCAATCTCTGCTTCTGATGGTAATCACACATTTGACAGTTATTAATGAAGGCTTTTGTAACTTTCTATTTACCTCCTCTTGGATAGACAAGCTTTTGTGGGTGTGTCTGTTGGCAGCTGGATGCTGGATGTTGTGTTTTGTGTGTGTGTGTGTGCCTATGTGCTAATCAGTAATGACTGAGTCTGATAGCATGAAATATTGATCGGAGGAGTCCCACACCGTGGCACCGGGGGAGTGTCCAGTCATGCAGGGAGGGCCGGCAGACGGGCTCTTAGAGTGAAAAACACTGTGTATATCACACACGAATCCCTGTCTCATTTAGACGGTCCGCAAGGCCCCATCGGCATTCCTTTTTATCTTCCTCTTATCACAGCAGACTGGCCTCGGACTCGCCTGTGACAGGGACAGTACACAGTCTTACTCGCTTACTCGTTTGTCTACACGGTCTTTATGTCTGCCGGAAAGAGCTACGTGTCATCAGCCATTTTCTTACTTTGAGCTGCAGATGACAGTTGTAGAGGTCATATGACTCTTCCGGTACATACAAAATGAGACCGTATGTGCGGAGATGAGTCAGTGACTGTACTATGAGATCCATTCCTCATGCTTTTCTGTTGCTGGCTTAAGTATTTGACTCATTAGTTACGAGGCTGTTCCCCACAGATGAGCTTCAAAGTCAAATTTTCTCATGAGAACTTGTCTGAGACTTAAAACTATTATTTATTTTCAGAGATGATTTTCTTATTCTCATTGTGATATGTCATTAAATTTAAGCAGCATTTGGAAGTGAAACTAAAAATGTCCACTGGAATGCTTAATGCTGTCACTATGACACTTATGTCTGATTAAATGTGACACTGCAAACTTAAAACCTCTGCTTCCCTCTCCACTGTACTGTACCTTTTTTTCCCTCTATGCCTCAAACTTTAATTTTTCACTGACTAGATTGTCTCGACTGTCTAATCGAGCGGAAATCGGTCTGCTGTGAATGAGGTGTACTGTATCATCGATTTAAAATGCCACCGGGAAGAGTACCAGATAAAATATGCAACATATGTTAGCAGTGATGTGACCACTGCTTTATAGTTCAATGACTTGTTTGAGTCTCTTTCTCTCAGGACACTTTTAAACATGTACTTGATCTTAAATACATTATTTAAGCATGAAAGTGGGGACAGTGGAGCCCACAGAAACGGAGTAAAGGCTTGCAACCGTGCACTCGCCCTCTGCGCCTCCTATACTTTGACAGACTTCAAAGCAGAGAAAGTGCCCATCTGCCTGGGTGCAACACTCTAGCCTTGTGGTCCCCACAGAGAGATAACCAGGCGTAGCTCTAAACACCCCCAGACAGACCCTTATCCCTCTAGCTTAATGTCCTTGCGGCTGAGGGTAATGCAGAGAGATGGATGGCCCCGACCTATCCCTCCACGCCAGGGTCCCTAGCTGTGAGATTGCATGCCTGATACTATCCTCCATCTCTCCATCTGTGACAACCAAACTCCAGCCCCCCCCCCCATCCCTACACCCCCCCCATCCCCCGAACCCCCCAGATCGATGCGGCCCACTGATGTGCCGTCCGTCAAATCCGTGGGCTAAGCAATACACCGCCTACCCATAAGGAGTGATGGGTGCGAGACAGTGCATGAAATGGAGGTACAACACGCACACACACACACACACACACACACACACACACATATATATATATATATGCTCACCAGTTCCTGAAACGGATCACTCAATCTGGTGCCAAATGATGAGCATTTTTTCTGGCTGTTGTGGCATCTTTCTCCCGAGCTTTCCTTCCCTTGCTCTCTCTCTACTCACATCCTTGACATGTCATGATCAAATAGGTGCTTTAAGAGTTCAGCGGTTGACCTGGACTCCAGGAGGCTGCCGTTCCATCACATCCCCCTTCTTCCAACTTGCATTTCTTTTTTTTGTATCACTTTATCCCTCCATCGCCCCTCCATCACCTTACATCCTTTTCTCCATCAACAAATCCTACCATTTCTCTTCCACTCGGGATGGATAGTTTCCGTATCACACCCCCCCTCACACAGACACTCCCCACCTCAACTCTGTGCTGCTCGAGGTATGATAACTGACTTGCTGAGAGGGTAATGGCCAAATGTAAGTGCGGCCACAAGTATTAAAAATGAAAACATAGGTAATCCATGAAAAGAGGTCTTTGTTGAACACTTGCCAAAGGGAAGATGAGCACCTTCATCTCACCATATAATCCTCAATCACTCTACTTTCCAAGACAGCATTAGACAATACTGTGTTACAGAAACTGGCACACAACTGCGTATTAACATATTAGAGAAAAAAAAAGTAAATGTACAAAGCATGGGCATCAAATATTCAGGGTGTAACAGTGCACAGAAGTCAAGATTCGGTTCACACCACAGTTTGGACGTCCTAGTTCTGTAAAGATTTGGACCTCTTCCTAGCAACTAAAAAACAATGATAAAAACACCCTTACTACTAAGGAGAGACAAAGACAGCAGGTACAGCCAGTTAGCATTTTGCCAAGTGACAACTCTGGTAACTTAATTATAAAAATGAGAAATAATTCAGAGATCTTTATGGTTTTTCTGATGACAGGCCAAGTGAGGAAATGTCTTGGACCTTAGAGCTAGAACTGGGGGTTTATGAAGGGAGTCCCGAGGACCAGAGTCTGACTATTGGTTTTGTAATTTCTGATGGCATGCTCTACCTGAGAGCGTCAGAAAGATTTTTTTCCCCGGATTTCAGGATCAAGGTTTTTAGTGCTGGGATCATTGAAACCATTGGTATTGTTTCACTGGTCTAAATTGTATTGATTGTCAAAGGGTTCATAATATCAATTGCAGTCTCTGTGAAGCTCATTTCCTCGTTAGACAGATTGCCAATCTCCTTGTTCTCGAGGGCCCTCTCTGTTTGCACGCAGTAAACAGCAGCTTGCTGTCCAAGATACCGTTCAAATATACCATAACTGGAGTGTCAGTGTGTGAGCATATTGTTGATGAGACCCTGTTTTGGCAAGTGAAGCATCTCCAGCTTGCTTCATTGTGTAGCCAATGTGTTCTGGTTTTCAGATTTTCCCCAGGAGACGAGAACTGGTTGAGCGCCACTGCCTTTTGTGATTCAAATTTTAATGTACGGGCAGAGCATTCTATATATGGACCCAGTCAAGCTTCCCTGATGGCACTGGCGATATTTCTTGCATTGCCTGTGCTCACTGCGATTTTAGTTCTAGGCCCTTATAGTTTCCATTCTGCTACTGGCTCCTGCAGCTTCTCAGGTAGGTGAACGCCAGCATCCTGTTTATAGACTGTGTGTGTGTGTGTGTGTGTGTGTGTGTGTGTGTGTGTGTGTGTGTGTGTGTGTGTGTGTGTGTGTGTGTGTGTGTGTGTGTGTGTGTGTGTGTGTGTGTGTGTGTGTGTGTGTGTGTGTGTGTGTGTGTAACTACATTTTCCATTTCTCATGCAGAGATGATGAAGTAGGCAGCCACTGTTTTTGGTTGCATGGGAGGTCCATCCATTGTTTTTATGGGTAATATTGGGTGCAGTAGACAACTCATACTTAATCCCCACTAAGTGGCTGATGTGTGCACGGGACTGAACACTGTAACACGACTTGAGCACTCACTTACTGAATTATTGAATCCACTGCATATGGATGCATAGCTGATAAAATGTATATTGTAATTGCTTTAGTAAGATTGTTGGCCTTGTCTGTGTTCACATCTACAGGCTGCTTATTGGCAGCGAGGGCTAATAGTTGGATCTTGTTTTTTTTTTTTTTTGCCACGTCTGGTTCATGTAATTTCCACACACATACCATACAACTGTTGAACAACGCTAACACATGCAGCTGTTGTGAAAGAAGCACTCACTATTGTATGATTGACTCGGTCTTTGAGCCTGAGCTAAGCTTAGCATGGCATGTTGCTCACAATTTACAGCGTAAAGTTTCCAGATGTCACTTATGCCTGTGAAATTAGTTTCCACATTACTTTCATCCATCTTTGCACATATATAGCACATATTTTCCATATGACTACATACACCAAATCATAAAGTGTGTACCATAAGACTTTGGGAGACATGCAGGTGCACCCTTAATATTTGCACTGGAACATTATCGAAGTGGACCACACTGCATTATGGTACTGACTGAATATTGTACAAGACGCTGCGAAATACATTTCCTTACACACTCTGTGAGACTCAATAATGAATGAATAATAAAGGAGAGCAACGAGAATGTACATACCAACGTTATTCAGAAATACAGACAATGTCCACCTGCATTCCAACTGAGATCACTCACACACACACACACACACACACACACACACACACACACACACACACACACACACACACACACACACACACACACACACACACACACACACACACACACACTTTTTCATCAGCTTCCTTTCTTCTTTCATTCCTGCGTGTCACTTTACAAAAGCCCACAACTGTGAGCAGGCTTTAATATATAAAAGCAAATTGTGGTTAAAGTTCACTCCTCCCCTGAATACAAATAACATGATTTCACATGCAAGCCATTATTGATGGAAGTCAATGAATGCGGAAGTTTCCTTTTGTTCCACAGATCAACCTTGACAATTACGATGAAGAATAACAATAAGATAATTCCACACGCTCACCTGGATTTTTTTTAATTTGAAATTTGCTTGCAGGGGATCTATAATTACTGCTAGGTACATTTGCAATCAACAGGATTTTATGAGTCATTGACAAGAATGCAGGAGACATCGTTTAAAGCCAGCGCTGCATATGGCAGAAGACACAAGCTGTGGTTACGGGCCTCGGGTTGACCGTGGGCGGTCAAAGGTATACGGCAGGGGAACCGCTGCACTGGTGTAAGCACAGGGCCCAGTGTGAGCAATAAAAGAGATATTTACTGTAAATCTTCAGCAGCCAGGGGAGCGATAAACATCACAAACACAATCAGCTGCTGCTTTAGTGCTGCCTACGCATCTGTTCTTCTCCTGCGGAGAAAGGGGGAGCGAAGACAGAGAGGAAGGACGGGGAGAGGGGGCCAATCTATATCTTCTTCAGCAGTGGAGACACATTGTAAACAGTGTTTGATTGTATGTTTACTCTGTTTAGTCCACTACCGGTAGATGCACATATTCTCTTTGTTTGCCACAAATTCATTGTAATGATCAGGAGAGATGGGCAAATACATTTTTATTTTCCAAGGAATTCTATGTGGCAACCCCGAAAATAGGAACTTTGCTATCTGATTTGTACACTAAAATACCTCCATATACTGCAGAAATATTGTTGCACCCTCTGAGAAAACTGTGAAGCCCTGGAGGGAGTGAAGTTTGCGAAATAAAACTGATGGCAGGGTAAAGGGGAAGTCATGTGTCCTTTCTATAGTGCTTTACAAGCAAAGTTAATTAGACACAACATTTATGCTGAAATTAAACTGAAATTATGCATATATCACATAGATATATATATAGATATACACAAGTCTCATTAATGCTCACCATAAATACATGGACTGTATTAAGTTAGGTGTTGAGAGCACGTCAAAAAAAAAAAAAAAAATCAGTGGCAGACAACTTTAAAAAGGCGACACTCACATCAAAGCATAGCATTACTCTTACGAAATAAACAACCCCTCTATGGCATACTTGCCTGAATACAGCACTCTTCATTAAGTGGTTGCAGCTAATTACTCATTATACAGAACAATTTTAAAACAAAGCATGAATGAAAAAAAAAAATCCAACAAGCAATTACCACAACTTCTGAACAGATTACAAAAAAAGCCCAGGCAGCACACAGGCCAAGTAGGTCACAGCTGATTTGACAACCAATAAATAAATGATTTACAATTCGTTCCCAGCTCACATTCATTGTCTGGACTGTATGCAGTGACATACTTCAGTAACCCCAACATAGAGAGAAATATTCAGGCTTCCGAGGTGCATACATCGCATTTAACTAATCACAAGCAAGATAACTTAACCATTTCAACAAGAGCACAGGAATTTTAATGCACAAACAGCCAAGGCCGGATAAAGTCAACAAAGTAAGGAGGGAAAGACCTTCATTCATTATGGCAAGATGTCCAATAACGAAACCACGTCATGGAAGTTTGCAGAAATAGTATAGTCTTCCACCACAAAAGAACACAAAGAACAAACTTCAGTCAAGTGTCCAGCTCAGTTTTCCATGTATGTTAAGATTTCTTAGCAGACTTCTATAAGACGTATACAAGATCACAGTCCACCCAGTCCTTTTCACCTCTTCGGCTACTATTATAGAGGCAATACAACGCATAAAATGCTGTGATCGCAGCCCATGCCTGTGACTGAAAGGTTGTTTCTGCCTCAAAATGACTTTCCTTTTTAACAAAGACATACCTTTGCTCTTACCACAGACATTTTTTTTGTATTTAGTATGGCTGTTTAATCCACAAAAAAAGCAGCTGTACACAGGACGTAGACTGGGCCATAAAGCTTTAAAGGTTTACACACACTCCCGTGGATTGCATTCAGTGTTTTGCAGATTAAATTCACTTGTCCTGCTGCGAAGGGCTCGTGTGAACTTTCACTGAGGCTGCTCTGAAGTTTAAGGTTTCCCATTAATGTGCAACCACAGTTTAATTTCCAGAGATATTCCCAACGGCTGTGTACACATCCTGATGAAACATGACACTTACAATGTATTTCTGTGCTAAGTACAAGGCTAGATATTATGCTCAAGGGATGTAGATGTGAGCTTCGCAGGCCTGTCTATGCAAACACACCTCTGAAAATGAAATTTCACACAATCAAGCCATGGACAGAGCTCACGCACAAGCAGCAGGTGTGTGCATATTTCTCATTCTGGCTCTGACATCACAAACTCCTGCACTAATGGATCAACAGTATTCTGTCCCACAGACCCGGTGTTAAATGACAGACAGGCATAACTACAAGGACTCGCGTCACATTTGTGCATCAGCCACTTAATGCATTCAATTCACAATAAGCAGCGGAGAGAAAACAAATCACACACTTACCATTAGACTTCTTCGTGACAAGAGTGCCTATGTTGTTCTGGTTGAGTGAAAGGCAGCAATGATTTTGTCACTGTCCAGAGTGTTTTGGCTTCTCAGTGTTTACAGCAAACAAGGACGCTGTTAAAATACTCCTAGAAAATGACGACAGGCAAAGCAAAAGTCAGCTTTTGTTAAAAACTTTCCCGTTACTTACCAAATGGCCGTGCGGGTTACTTTTGAAGAACAGGGGCCACTTGGAGTTGATTGTTAAAGTCATGGACAGCAATGCTGGATTCCTCAGCAGCATTCTTCCTCCACTGGAGAGTCTTCATGTCACTTGTATGAGCCCCCCCTAGATTCACAATGAATCTCGAGTTTATAGGTTGTTTTTTTTTATCGGACGTTTATGGAGTTAACCCTCCCGTTGTCCTCGGGTCAAAATGACCCGCAGCTGTGTTCAACCAAGTCCTTTTTTATTTTCATATTTTTTTGGGGGATCATTGGTGACAAGGAGGCTGTGAGGGTTTCTTTAAAGAATGATGACCAATGATCCCAAAAAAAATAATTAAAAAAAACATAGAAATAAAATAGAACTTGGTTGAACACAGCTGTGGGTTATTTTTGACCTGAGGACAACAGGAGGGTTAATACGGCGCCCCACTGAGACAACCACTTTGCTAATGCTAAATTACCAAACATTGCACTTTGCCTAGCAGGAAGCGGAAGTCAGGTCAGAAGTCATTAGGTGCTGTGCTCATTGGTCGAATCAGGTCACCTGTTGGTATTCGTTTTTTTTGGTCTGAACATAATTGGTTTATTTTATCATTATTATCTTTAAATTGTTCAAATTATGAATTATAGTATAAAAATACTAAAAATGAAAAATGGCAAATAAACCGAAACTGAACTGTATTGAGGGTTCTATGGTATCCTGACAATCTCAGGGGTAGATACAACACTCCTAGCTCCTCTCTGGCGCCGCCTATGGCAGCAAATATTATTGACAATACTAGTTAATGTTCAACATTATCCTTTGGTGGTTTCACTGACAAATCTGTGTTCACGTTCGTTACATTTGTAGATGTCTATTTTAAGTCTCAAAGGTTTGAAGTATTTATTATTTTGTTTTAATGAATGACAGTTGGTTGGAAAGTAGGGAATTTCCTTGGAAAAAACTTGTCTTGGTTTATTTTAATCATCAAAAAATGTATATATTTGTTGCGTTCTGTTTTGTTTTGTTTAGCCTGGTAACTGAGGCATGGTTTACCAATTGTATATATATTTTTTCTATACTCAGAAAAGCCTCCTTTTACGTATGTATGAGCAATGTCCTTAAACAATCAGGTAACACAACAAGTTTTGGTTGAGTGGGAACAACAAATCAGGGTGTTCCTTTTAAAAAATATAATTTAATAAATATAAATTATCAGTTAATACCTTCATTAAAATGAGATCAAAACCAAACGTTTTTCAGTGATGCTGTTTTTGTTGCTCAGTACTTCTTTGTTTCACTTCCTGCACACCTGATGATTTTACCCTGAAAGGACCCAGTAGACAGGGAGTTTTTAGAGCAGCAAATACTTAATATTAACAATTATAGACATATGAAGGAAATTTGGGAGGTCATGTCATGTGGCATTGCAAATCGGACTGATGAAGAGAGAGCTTGATGAAGGTGAGAGCACGCCATCTGTGCAGCTCTTGCAATTTCTCACCTCACTGGTGCACAACACATCTACTCTACTCTTTCTCTCTTCAACCTCCCACCTTCACTCCATCTTCTCTCAGGCTGGCCACTATCCGTCTACAACTCACACACCCACACCAACCTATTCACACTCTTAGTTTGTTGTTCTTAAAATCTGTGTAATTTTCATGTGTAAGTTTCCAGGAACTCAATGTTGAGTAAACATCAAGAACAATACAAGTAATTGTAGGGCATCCTAATTGATTGGAAGGTCTCTAACATCATTTGTCAGTTCACCCCTATAAACGGTGTGCTGAAATCTCTTTCGAGTGTACAGTAGATGGGGAGAAAATGGAGGTTGGACGAAAGTGACCTCGGCACAGAATCAGTGCCCTGCAATCACTGATAAACATCCCTTATGGCAAAGAAGAGGTCAGCACCCGGGGATGGGCAGTGAGATTTTATTTGCAGCGTAAACCTGTCTTGGAAAGAGCTGAGAATTTCCTGTGCACAAGTCCTTTTACTAGAAGCAGAGAGAGAAAGTAGAAATGTGGAAATGGTCTCGGGAAGACAAAGCAGGAGAGAAGACAGGAAGGAACAAAAGGAAAATTGAATGAAAGACACAGGGATTTTAAACCTACTGAGAAAGAAACAGACAGCCCGCCAAACCTCTGGATCCCTGACAGACGAATGCAAGATTCCTCCAAGATCTTCAATGACCTGTAACAGACTTTACAGTTAAACCTCACCAATCCTGCACCACCATTTCTGGACAAGCCAATAAAAAAAAAAAAAAAAATCTTTAAGCCTTTCTTTTACACCATCACCCTACTGTAAAATCTACAATGAGAAAAAAGCTTTTATCTGATAATCTCAGACCATGTTGATGGCACCTGGTTTTTGTGCTAAATGTTCAACTTTATGTCCTTAGAGATGTTTTACAGGGGAGTCAAAAATCTTCACTTAAGTTTGAAAATAAATCGATAAGCTACAGTTCTAATTTATACTTCATTATCGATGTTTGCACAAACGCTGAAGCTGCAACCTTTAAAGGTTCTCTCCAAAGACTTGCAAAGTAGAAGAAAAACCAACCGAAATAATTTAGATATCAAATGAACTTGCATGAATACATAGAAATCAGAAAGCTCGTCTGTGCACAAGTAAATATTTATGTCTGGAGTACAAAAATTGTGTGGGGGGTAACTCCTGCTATCCCTGTTGCCTTTGTTGTTATCTTTTCTTTTTTTTTTCTATTATTTTTGTGGCATCAGAGCATGTTACATTGGATCTCTGCCTGTGTGTGAAGTTCCTCCACATAAAGCACACAATTACTGCCAGGCACAGTCGGCGAACTTGTACTGTAACGCTAATACACTGTGAAAATCAAATGAAACAAATGTGGTTTGATAGAACAAAGACAAAACTGTTTTCCTTTGACCAGTCATATGTTTGCAATTCTGAGGATCACCAAGACATAGAAATATAATATATGCTGTCATACGCTTTGGATCTTAACTGTGCTGCACTAACAACAGATGAGGCTTAAATAAAATGTGTTGGTGTTTTTTAGATCCACGGTACAACATCCAAGTGGGACCTCTCATCACTCAATGCCTTCATGTCATTTCAGTTGTTCCCTTCCCGAGTACTACTGCCAAGTGTGAAAATAAAATATTGTACCATAATTACAAGAGCTTTAGGATGAAATAATATCAATTTACTCATCAAAACTGCCATAAATTTCTCACCCAGCTAAACATGCAGTCAGTAAATCGTCAGACTGCGATAGGTCGTATTAAATAAAAACCTTTTCAAAATGTTCTCAAATCTCCATAAATCCATTCTTAAACAGGTTTTAGATAATGAGCTGTTGTGGCCAGTGGCTACAAAATAGACAAGACTCAACAACCCCCCTCCTCCCCCCAAGTACCCCCCATATTTTCAAGGTTATTGCTGAGCCATTTGTTGCGCGTTAGATAATTGACTCTTAGATGAGGGATAACCATGATTTATGATGAAAGAGAATACATATTCCTCCATAGCTCTGTGGTGATTTATGGCGTGATAGAGCCCAAGTGATGGCCATTTTATCTGATTGTACGTCATGCAAAGTAGTCTATCAAGTCGGCACAATCGGTCACACCTTGTCCCGGCTGAGATGACAAGGATGAGAGACAGCGGCTTCTCTCTGGTTTTTTCTTTGGTCTACTTAAAGCTCTTTAGGGGCAAGTTATTATATGCAGAGCTCAGTAAACCACTGCCACCTAAATCACACCCACTCCAGACACACACTGACCAGGTGGAAGGATTTATGCTGTGTGTGACAGATAAACCTGAGGCCTTGGAGTGGCATTTGTTATATGCAGGAACACTCTGAACCGAGACTCCAAATTTAAAGTAGATTTGAATTTCTGATGTCTCTTTTTTTTATTTTCTGCTCTCCAGTGTAGCTTATTGGCACTTTTTAAACGTTGGTCTCTTTATCATAAGTCATCATTGCAAAAGGGATTTTACTCAGCGGTCATGTTATTTTTTTTAGTGCGACCAATGCAGTCTCCTGCCGCAGTAAGCCAAATATTGAACCTTCTCTCTCTGACAAGGTTCAATATTTAATTTGAACATAAGCATCTAACGTGAAGAAAAACCGTAACTCTCTAATGACCTTTCCACTGCAGATCCTCAATACTTGCTCACACTATATGTGAGGGTGTGAGCGTCCATGTTGGGCATGTGTGTATTTGAGTGACTGCCGCGCCATGCATTATTAATTGTTCATATCTAATTCAGGATCCTGTCTTCTCATATTCTGGGAAGTGCTCTCTTCATGTTGGGAAAGAAATGGAACTCCGGGTGCAATAGATGCTCGAGTCCTTGTCGAAATGATTTGGTCCAGATCCCCTCCGTACTCTCAGATTTAGCACTGGGTAACTAATTTGAAACATTTCATACTACCTTTAATCTACCCAGCTCTCCACATCCACCATTGATTTAATTTAATCACGCTGCCTGTGGCTGTACCGCTGTGCAATTATTTGTCATATTAACCTTTTTATTGCCCCCAGCTCTCACTGCCTCTATCCAAGCCAACATGTCTTCATATTAAATGACAAAAAAGGTCAGTCTTTATTTGGATTCATGCGCATGGTGGGACATAGATTTGTATAGCAACATAAGGATCATGATTTTAATGTTCAGACCATTTTGTTGCATATAGCCTTCGGCTTGTCTCGATGTTGTGCAATGCAAGACAGGAAAACAGAAAGTAAGAGTGATGCATAGCATTGGCTTAGCAAGCACACAGTCAATAATGGATTAAATAAGGAAATTGGGGAATTGCTTATGATCCACAGTGATCAGGGGAATTATTATTTATATTTAACAATTCTGTTGTACATATTGGTACAGAATTTGACTGTCTGACCTGAAAAGTTTGGATGGGAAAAAAAAAAATTGTTGGCATATTGGGAAAAAGCAAAGATAGCCTTGATATTGACTCACAAGTGCAGCAGATGGTTTATTGTTATGAGAGACTGTGGTGCCATGTGGCGGTAGTTGGCTACAGTTTGAGTTATTACCACAAATCATATTAGGAAAGACAAACGCCCTCTTGGCTATTAAGTCACATTTTGTGCTGCTGTACTGTCACTCCTTACTCTGTGTAAACCAAAGATGCTCTATGAGATAATATAATAAAATTGATTACTAAGCCTCTGTGTGGGTCCAAATTAAGCATATAGGGAATTTACCCATGTCTGCTCACGTATTTAAAGATGTACACTAATGATTTGCACTTTCATAACAGATTCATGACAGTGTTAAGAAAAGTTTCAGAAAACACCTAGCAGAAATAAAAACACCACTTTTTGCATTCTATACATTATTTTTTTTATGATCAAAAAGAAAAGAAATGTGGTGTAAATTACTCACAATGCAACTCAGCCTCTTTGTTGCTTGTTGCTTTAAAATGGTGGTTTTATTAAATAAATGAGATGCAGCTTGTTAGTGTGCTTTAGAGAGGCTGGCAGTTGAATTGTGTTGCCTTTCTCCTTATTTCCAGCATGACTATTCAGCTAAGCTAACCACATGCTAGTTTTAGCATTTTAGCCTAAAAGATAAAGGTAATCATGAAATCATGAAGGTAATCATCAAAATGTCTAACTATCCCTTTCAAATATCAGGTTCAGACTTCACTTTCAACCTGTAAAACCTACAAACCTGATGCCTAAATGTAGAACGTGGATACATTATTGATTGTGCTTCAAAGATCCTGTTTTTGAAGCCAAGTTTCAAAAAAATTCTCCCAAGGCTCCCTTTACTTTCAATATTTTTATTTTACATCATCTTTGTTGACTGTATTTCTCTTACATAACAGAATAAGTCATTCCAGTAATTTCCCCTACCTCTGCAACTAAAGGAGATCTGTAAAACCCACAAACTTTTAATACAATTAAAGACTGCTGATGTCTAAACAGTATTAAGGGTACAAGATGCACAAAGATGCACATATTGATCTTGGTATTGTACATACTGGCACAAGTCATATATTATATATTTTTTTAATTAAATACAATCCTTATTTTGGGGTTTAAAGGAAGACAGGTTTTTTGTTAATTCTTTAGTGAGTGTACTAAACCTACACAAGAATGCTATTGTTTACTCTGCTGTTCAGAGAGAGTATCATTCTTTTTTCAAGCCACAGGGACTAATGGAGGCTTGAGTCATAGACACCGAATCTACCTCCATGTAAGACCAGCCATTAAATCCACATTTAACCATGAAATGAAAAGCTCAACAGGAAGAAACAGTTCATGGTATGTCAGAGTGCCTACACTCTGCATCCCTTTCTTCTTCCCCTCTTGCCTTTCCTCTGTCTGCTCATTGTGAGGCTTCATATAAATGTTTTACTCGAGAAAGTAAATCCCGCAGTGAGGAATGTCAACGTTAGGCAGAAATTCGACAGACACATACACAGTATTGAATATATCAGCATACACAAGCTCAGACATGAGGATGTGTACTGCAGAGCACTGTTTTTTGCTCACTGTAATACATTCAAATATGTAATTCATTTATGTCTTACTGCTTTTTAAGTCTTAAGGATGTTTTATTGTCTTCTTGATGAAAGGTGCTACACAACTAAACCTGCGTTTCCTTGCCCAAACACACACTCACACAACCACTCCTGCTCTCCTTCTGGCTCAATCTGATTGACAATTGTTCAGTCCAAACCCCGGTGGATATCATTTGCAGGTTCACCATTTCCAGTGTTTGCCTGAAACAAGAAATGAGACGGGAGTCAACAGCAAAAAAAACAACAGCAACAAAGCAACAACTCTGTATACTCAGGGCAGAACTCTGGCTGCCAATTCAGGCTGTCTTGCCAACACACCTCTGCTCGAAGATGGCAGCACCAAGCCTGTGGTGCTGCAGATGTCACTGTGTGAAAGCTGATCAGACCTTCTCTCCTTATTGTGCTGTGACAGGACACCCACTACTTTGACATTAGACCTGTTTTTCCACTTCAGCCTGGGAAAGAGTGGGAAAGAGTTCTGTTTGACTAATACAGCAATAACAAGACGACATGTCATTGTGAGGTTGTTAAAAGGTTACTTTAGAAAGTTCACCTTGGATCACTGGCCTAAACTCTAGAGCTATGTACACATATGCACACTGTTCGGAAATACACACAAGCTGTTGCCCAGTCAGGCTTAAAATCTGCCAAACTAGCAGCTGTGTGAACCTGTTCTGAGCTAAATGCTAACGTCAGAAAGGCAGAGTCGTACAGGGGAGGCTGTTCAAGGTTAAGTTGGGAGTGCTCAGAATGATCAGATAGGAAACCATCACAAAAAGATATATATATTTTTTAAAGAATAACAATGATCAGGAAATATGGACTGTAGTATGGCAACGTGTTGTGTGGTAAAAATTAAACAGGCCCTGCAGGTTCTGGTCAGAGGTCTCTTTCCCCAGAGCTGGTTGCCTTGGGCAGGTTGGCCTCATCCTGCATAGTGGCTCCCTAATTTATTGGGCTCTTTCTTAGAGATACATAGATAGACAAATCCACTCCACAGCCTTGACACAGTCTTAAAATTGTGGTTTCAAAACCTAAGGTTGTACTTCCCAGGTGCTTTAGCAACACAGTTGGGTCACAGACAGTCAGGGGACCCCCTCTCTGCTTGGTATTGGGAAGGCTCTCTTTACGCCCACTGCAACCTGCATGCCAGCCACTCACACCAATAACAATGTGATTATGGATTCAATACTTAACACTTACACAGGGTAGGCATCTTTCACTCTGCCTTCTCATGTCAGGATGATTTTCATGCTGCACACATTTCACAGTGGGATCCAAATACCGGGTCAAAACACAAGGTGTGAACAAAATATGCTAAATGTGAAAAACAGTAAACAAAGCCAATTAGTAGTACAGACACTGATCATTCCCCCTGAACATATCAAAATACTGGAATACTAACAATGTTCTGGTATATCTTTTACCATCTTAGTTGAGTATGATAGAGTGGTAACCATCTCTAATCAGCCCTCAAGTTTAGTTCAAGCTGATGTCAATAGTTTAGCAGCTAGTCATAAAAAAAATAATAAGAAATTGGAAATTTTAATCTGATCATGGCATAACATTAAAAATCAACAGATTACCAAAGTTATTATCCTATCATTGGCATTGATGAGTGTTGACACTGATAATGTGTTGGTGAACGGCCATTATGAAGCCTTGAGTTCAGATATTGGCCAGTGCCATCTTGTTAGTTCGGAGCAGTTTGGAGCTGGTAGTGACCATATTTGGATGAGCTGGGGGGAAGTGAGTGTTGCATCTGACTTTGATCTGACTGGAAACCCAATGATACTACGGTCCGTTCATGGTTAGCCGCAACCTGAGTGCACCACAGGCCTGTCAATTAAACAGACACCCCCCCCCCCCCCAATGGACCGGCAGAAAACTAATCAGAAGGAATAACTTTAGAGAGTAACACTGAAATAACTAATGGGAAAAATGTATTGACTTCAAATTTCATGAGAGAAGTTGCATGGGAGTCTATGGAGGCAGAGGGTTGTTGAAGTCAACCTATAGTGGCACCTGGTGGTATTGCAACTTCCGCATCGGCCTCATTTTTAGACACGGAAGCTACAACTACTTTTTTACATACAGTCTATGGTGTTGATATTATAAGTAATAATGATGAGTCGAAAATTTGAGGAAAAGCCAGCGGAGAGTAACAAGATGCATCGTCTGTACACACTTGGCCAATCAAATATAGAAGTAGGGAAGCTTCACTGAATAAGTAAAATCTTGGGCTCCTGCTGAAGATACAGTGAACAGTCATGGGGTTGACAAAATCACTGGATATCATCCGCTATGCACCATGACTGTTCAATCCATCCAACAGTTGTTGAGATATTTCAGTCTGGACTGAAGTTGTGTACTGATTGATTGACTGACAGACATACATTACCTGCTTCCCTGGAGCCACACCACTCATATGACTAAAAATATAAGTAATACAAATATGAATGCTGTTTAAATATTGTTATGATATTGATTTATACATATCCAGCACTTCACTGTACCACAAACACAAACATAAGGAAACCCATACTGTGTGTGTGTGTGTGTGTGTGTGTGTGTGTGTGTGTGTGTGTGTGTGTGTGTGTGTGTGTGTGTGTGTGTGTGTGTGTGTGTGGGTGTGGGTGTGGGTGTGTTTTTTTACTCCTAACGCGTTTACGACAATTTCAGTGGAATCTGAGTGTGACACGCTCAACTCGAGCCTACCAGCTATGCCTTAGGGCTCCCAAACCAAAACAAGCCTTGTCCATTTGAAATGCTATACTGTTGACTGCACTGCCACTATACTGCCTGGTCACCTCTTTCACTTCACCTTCAGAGAGACTTATGAGGGGAGACTTGACAATATCCATCTCTTCATGCACTAGTGGAGCTGCTGCTGCTTCTGCTTGGTCTGACACTTGGCTTCCCCTGTAAAAGAAAGAAAAAAAAGGCACAGAACATAACTCTTGCTGTAAGTATATTTAGCGTTACTGGATTCCACTACATTCATTGTTGTTTCTTTTTCGAGCATTTGGTGGTGTTAAATTTTTCAGACTGCCTCCACTTGTTTGAGACGTACAGAGGGTTCCTACTTCACATCTTCATCAGGATCAATTAATAATGTTTTTGCCACTGTTCAAAAACTTGTTTGATTATTATCATTTTCCTCAGTTGACAGAAACTTCATTGATGACCTCTGCTGTTAATTAAATATTCATACATAGGAGCAGTGGCCATGACTGTGTGTTAATAACATCAAGTATGTGACGTGGGAATATGATATGCATTTGACATGGCCTTTTTACACCTGATGCATGATATGATGAGTCGTGTAGCTAATGTTAGCAAGCCATTACAGGTCCACATGTAGAACTGATGTACAGCCCCTTTTCCAAAAAAGTTAGGAATGTGGAAAATGTAAATAAAAACAGATTGTGATGATTTGTAAATCATGTAAACCAATTAACTAAAGTCAATGTTGAAAGTGTGACATGCTGTGAAAGACCAGGTGGGCAAATACTGCAACAATAATAATGTTCCTTAATGTAAAATTGCAAAAAATATTGGGGATCCTCTGAAGTACAAAATATAATTAAAAGAATCTGAAAATCCAGATAAATCTCTTTACGCAAGGGACAAGACCGATTACCAGTATTGGATGGCTGTGATCTTCTGGCCCTCACGCAGCACTGCATTAAAAACAGACAACATTCTGGGGTGGAAATCACCGCATGGGCTTAGAAACACTTTTAAAAACCATTGCCTGTGAACATAGTTTATTGCTGCATCCTCAGTTTAAATTTGTTTACAGTGTTGTTAAAATCAGAGATTATGCAACACAGTGGGAAACATGCCCCTGTCCCAACTTTTTTTTTAAATGTGTTGCTGACATCAATTTCAAAATGAGCATATATTTTTCATCAAACAATAACATTTCTTATTTTCAATATCTTATACAGTAGATTGTCTTTGATCTATTTTCAATTAAATATGGGTTTACATGATTTGCAAATCATCCCATTGTGTTTTTATTTACATTTTACACAGCGTCCTAACTTTTTGGGCAACGGGGTTGTACATGTTTTTGCCTACAACACTGAGGACAAAGTGAATGTACTGCCTCAGTCTTCTACCTTTTGCTTCACAGTGATAAATGTAGTTAGTCTGCTCTTCTGGTCAATGAGGAATAGAAAATAATGTGAGGACTATTTTCCGCTGAACATTTTTAAAACTTTATTGATTCATCTTTGTTGTTGTTATTGCAGCTTTGTTTTTAAACTTTATTTTGATAGCGTGTACAATTAGAGTATAAAGGTGTGCCAACGTGGTCAGGAAATCTGATTTTCTGGTTAGGATATTGTGTTTTTTAAAAGATGGAAATACTGTCTGAATACAGCACAGGCCACAACACATGCACTTTCACTGGTTTTAAGCATACAACTTTCTAAAAGATTAATTTGTGAGGTCTATGGTTACAGTCTGTGCTTACGTACTACATTTCTGTCTCCACAGCTCCAGCTGACCCAGTAGACCGTAAGCACTAAATTAAACTGACTCGTATGTAGCCATCTGCAAAACTACACCAACCTTCTTATTAAAAGTAAACGTACTCTGCAAGTACTTTCATGAGATTCTTACTAGTGTGAGTAAGCACACAACATTGTTTAATTTTTGAATGTGTTTGTCCGCTCTAATTTTTGATTTAGGGAATATAAAATAACATGACCAACATTACAGTGCTGACAGAGATACTCCTCAAAGAAACATGGGGATGTATCACTCAGGAAAACACAATACAGACTATTTATTTGTTTGCTGTTTTTTTTTTTTAATTTGTTTTTGAATAGGTGAACTAATGAAATAATAATTAAAACATCATTATAAAGTCTGATATGAATAACCTAAATGTGCCTGTAACCATAATAACCTTGAATAACCCTATTGCTGTAATGTGTGGCATAGAATAAGAACATTAGAGTCCTGTGATTTTACATTTCTTTCTCTGGTGTGTCTAAACAACTGATGAGACTGAATGCTTAAAAGGAGAAGATCAATAAATGCATGCAACACAAAGAGAAATCTAAGTGATAAGTGAGTGTTTTCAGTGTCAAATGTGCTTGTGATCATTACATAATCCACTCAACTTCCCATTCACAAGTTTACAGATAAACGCTATAATCCTAGTATCCATACAAAGTGAATTGATAATAAGAGTTGTTTTATTCACAAGTATAATCATTTTAAATGTTTTCTTCTGTTGCTGTAATAAACAGCTTTTTTTTTATTGCTTTAGTGCAAGGCAATTATCCAAGGTTATTAGATGAGAAAGAGTTGAAATTACCAATGAGCGCTCATGCAACACGTGTACCAACTCCTTTACAATCAATCAATAATGCTTGTGTTTATAAAAATCTGGGCAGTTCTGTTCCTATCCTGTGTGCATTTGAACTTTCCTACTTACTTTATTTATCAATTAATCTGCATTTATTTTCTTCCAATTTGGAGTCACCTCCTGCACAGTAGACCAGCCAGAAGCTCTGCTGCTGGGTGATGGATCCACTGGGTGTCAAAGGCAGTGGACATGAGCTTTTTCAGTTTTCACAGTTTGCTGTTTTTTTTGTTGGAAAGACAATGACAGATGAAGTTTAACTCTTTGGGTGCTCTGGTCTCATAAATATATTTCAGACAAACAAAGAAGATACGTTTTAAATGACGTGCAGTGTGTTTTTCACAATGTACATTGTTGCCACAGATGATGCAAGAAAGATAAATGAAATGAGCAAAAACAAAATTAAATAGCAAGTTGTTCTTCAGGTTAGATCATGTACAACATGACAAACCCTCTTTTCAACACATGGTAAAATATTTAATCTGTGATGAATAATTGATCCACCTCTTCTAAATACTTTTTTTTTTGCCTGGAAAAATCCCATAACTGCATTCTTGAGTATTCTAGAGTCACTCTGTGTCCTAGTTCTGATTTCATTTTGGTCTGAATATTTGGGAACCTTGGACTCAACAGAAAGTTGGTGACACATTTTGTGCCTCATCTTTTCAGTCAGCTGGCAGGAATTTGATGCCCCAAGGCAAACGCTTAAATCTGGTTAAAGCAGAATTTGACATTGGTTGATGTTTATTTGGAGTAGAAAGAGGAAGTGTAATTATATAAATGAAAGAAAGAAAGAAAGAAAGAAAAAAAGAAAACCTTCACAGCTTTGTAGGTTTAAATGTAATGACTTTCCTTCTAGACTCATATTGTCACATCTAGAAAACGAATTCTCCTCAAGCAAAACCTCCTTCCCATCATTATTCACTGTGTTTCCTGACTGCTCCTCGTTCCTCTTGTCAACATTGTGCTACTGGAAGCCTATCTTGAGGCTCTCAGCACAGGCAAGGCTTACTCAAGTGTGATGAGACTTGTTTTTCATGCTATGCTTCCCAGTAAACAAAATCAAACATTTATGAGTGCGTTATGCAAGACATCAGAGGGACCCATTTCTGTGGCTGGTATAATTTATGGGGGGTATAATTTGCCTCTGCTTACAAGATTCGTCCCTCTGCTGCTTTGCTCTGGACACTCGGCTAAAAGTAATGCCTTGTTAGCTCGCTGCGAGAGAAGTCAGCAGGTCACCGCGGCTAACAACATAGCTTTGAACTATACCCTCTTTGTGCTTTTTATTTTGTCTCTCTGCTCCTACAACTACATCAGCCTTCATTTTTCATCATCTTATCTCTCCATTTATCTTTCCTCTGTAGCTTTTATGAAAGATATGACTGTTTTATCAAAGTCTATCTTCCAACATTTAAGAAACAAAGCATTAATGCTGAAGTGAAAGGATCTGTCCAACAATCATAAACCACATAATTTTGCTACTTAACTCCAAAACTGATATCAGCAACCCCGGACAAATTGGCCAAGGAGATTTTCCGTTTTTTTTGGCACAGCTCCTTTGAGTCCAACCCGATCCAATCCACCTCCCTCTGTTGGGCCAAAGTTGATACAGAGCCATCAATTCCATTAAGCACTGGCCTGATACAAGAAACTAAAGCTCCCCTTTAGAACAGGTCTCTGAACCTGATAAGAGTTGGCAAGGAAATAGACTGACTTGTAATTCATGATATGTCACCGTCCCAACGTTTCCCTGCCTACCTTCTCCCCATAGATAACGCCAGACAGTTCTACTTTGTGACTTAATTACAGTCTGTGGTAAGTTTTAGATAAAGTCATCTTTTATATGGGGGATTTAGTTTGTCTCCGACTAACAGAAGTAAAATAGAAGGTGTGAACAAATATTGAATGTACTCATTGATTTCCCCAACTTGTTGTGATAAAAATACACACACTTCTCTGTTATTTGCTCTGTGATTTAATTGGGCTTTTTAAACCTGTTAATGAATGTCGTTTTTTTTTTTTTCTCACAATGCCACACTGAGCCAAGTCTTTGTCTTAATTAGTGCTTGTTTTGTGAAGAAGCCAATGCTCTCCTGCTAGTAACAAGTGGCGATCCACAGTGACATCACCCACTGGTTTGTGAGCTGACTGTTTTGAAGACTCGAGTCTGGCATTTTGGCCTTTGCTATCTTGTTTTTTTTGGAGTCAGATCATATTTGAACAAGAGGGTGGATCTGAGAAGGGAGGGTGACTGAAAACTTGATCACAACTTGACTGCACCCCAGGCATGTCAATCAAACCAGAAATGCCCCCAAACACTGCTCTTTTTGTGGCCTAATATCCAAATAATTATGAAATCATTCTCAGTAGACTCTAAACAGAAGGAGCAGAGGAGTTGGAGTATGATTTTCTAGAGCCAGCCCAGAGTGGCGCTCAGTGCTGTTGCACTTTAGGGCACACACGCATTAACTTAAATGTTCACACCCAAATGCTATGTCCACTCTTATACACAGTCTATGGCCAGTACACTGTAAAACCTGGATAAGTTTACTCTGAGTTTAAAGATACTTCACATTGCAGCCAATGTGGAACACCTTATAATACTGACAGATAAAGATCCACAACAAGTAGGACAGTTCATGTTTTCATATTATAGTGCAATTAACATACATACACGTTTTCAATGATAAGAACATATTGTATGGAAACCTCTGTGAGTCAGCAGAAATGCTAACAGCTACTAACGCACAGCATGTTAATAGGTTAACAATGCTAATATACTGATGTTAAATAGGTATAATGTTCAAATGTCTTACTTTAGTGTGTTAGCACACTAACTCTGAAGCATGTTAACACTCAGCACAAAGTACAGTTGAGGCTGATGGGCAAGTCATGAGTTTTGCACATACTGGTACACAAACCAAGTACCAGATCAATTAAAAGTTATCCCTGATGATGGTGCTAGAGGAGACATGGAGAGTTCAGCAATGTTGATACAATGTTGAAACAATGTATCAAATTCCATGGCAGTCCATCTGATAGCTAACAAAATGTTTCACTCAAAATCACAAATGTGAACTTCATGTTCACACCAGAGGAAAAGTCAGAAGATCACAAAAGTCATTTACCCTCTGGCCACCATGAATAGCTGTACCAAGTCTTTATGGCAAGCCATCTAATTGACGATGAGACATTTCACGAAAAAAAAAAAAACAGAAATCAACCTTGTGGTGGTGGTAGACGAAAAGTCAGGACATCTTCTCTGTGTGTGGGTTTACCGTGGCCTCTGGCAGCCATGAATATCTGCACAATTCAGTTTGGAAATAAAGGTTGTGAAAACATTACAGTTTGGACCAGAGTGTTGGACGGTGTGACCAACACTTGTCATCCCTGAAGCCATACTCCTACAAAAAAACAAAAAACAAAAAACAAAAAAAATTCAATCCATGGCTGAAACACCAAAAAATAAAGAGAGAGTGAAAAACCCAGATTCACAACAAATCCAGTGGCTGTCACTGGATATCATACTTGTTTCTTAACTGATTCTCGTTCTATAAAAGTGGACAAAGGTATCAATTCATTCAGGACTGGCTTTAAACTGGATTTCTGCTCAATCAAAAAAGTTTGGAGCACCTTGCAAAAATAAATATGTTTCAAACACACCCAAATTATTCTTTATGACTTAAAAACGTTTTGTATTCCTTAGCTGTGAATAATCTGGAAAGTATTTCAGTATGCAATATCTTAAGGTTGTTTTTTTTCCTCAAAATATGTTTTTATGCTGTAACACTATGTCAATAAATGCAAGTAAAATGTCATTTTACAGGAAATTGCTGGAAAAAGTCAACAAATAAATATAAATTTCCATACCATAACATGAGATCACAAGAATCAAACAAAATAACTACCTTTTTTCAATTTTGCGAATAAAAAGCATTCCTTTTATTTCTTACAGGAAGTCTACAGCCCAAAGAAATGATGACTGGCTGCATGAGTACACACAGATTTGAAAACTTTAGAGTAGAAATGCTGTGCCTGTGTGATGTTATGTTTCAAGGTTTGCAGATAGTCTCTAGTTGCATTCAGAAAGAGGAAGAAAAAAAAAAAAATTGGAGCTGGATGTGGATGTGGAACACAGTGTTCCCAGTACACACTACAGACAGGCATTTGTTATGCTTGTTTTCTGAGCTTGTGTACAGATTGGTCTTTTGGATAGACAAAACACACAGCAGCAGAATTTAAATTTAGAATGATGTTGGGACTCGCTAACTTCACTCACAAGATAGTATCAATTTTTCTAAATTCTTACTTGATATGTTGATGAATCCAGTTTTTTTTAATTATTTTTTTTCAAACAAGACATTTCATTGTATTATCCAGGAAAGATCATCAAAAGCTTAGAGCTGTTTCTTATCTTCCAGAAAATAACCAAATCAAAATACAAAAAGCAAATGCTGTTACGTCTGCTTCCGGCGGCTTATTATCTCAGTAATAACGTCAGTAAACAAATGCACATTTGGATGAGCATGGACAGAAAATAAACAGTGTCCCATTCCTGCAAATGTTGTCCCTCAACAGCATCATCTTGCATTTTGAGTCTTGGGTCAAACATACTTTCCAGGCCCCTTTTTGCAGATGGTGATTAAATCTTTAATTGTCAAGGGGAGGCGGGACTGTGGAGCAGCGAGAAGAAAAACTGGCAAACAGATTTTTAATTATGGCCCACTAAATTAACATACCCAGATTCAGTCCCATATCTCCAGCTGATCTACTCCTCTCTCTCTCTCTCTCTCTCTCCCTCACTCAACCCCCCCACCCCCTCCTCCACCCTCCTACACACAGACACACACCCCACCCCACACACACTCCAATGCCCTATGGCCCTGATTGTACTACTCATTCAAAGAGATCATCAGTCATTTCTAGTCATCATACAACGTGGCCGCATATCTTCGCAGCCCAGGAACGACTGAGGAAGGGGCAGAGATACAGAGAGAGGGAAATTGGAAAAGGCCAAGAAGCAAAAAGTAAATGCATATTTGAGGATTCCTCTGGTGATACAGCATCTGAAAATTCTCAGTTTGAAGAGTCAGAAGAGTCTTCCAAAACTTCAACAATTAACACTGTTTCTTTAGAAAGACGGTTAAAAGCTGCTCATCGTTCACAAACATGTAAGTGCACATGCAAAATGTGTTAAGATAATTTGAATTAAATGCTCAACAAATGTGCGTGTGCTTGGCTCATTGACGCTATTACTAACTATGGCAAAGAAAGGAGTCATTCTAATACTTTAGACACTGTGCTTTACTTGTTTAATAGTGCAGGAACCTAAATTGAGACGTCTGAGATTGAAATGTGACACATGGTGGTTATTGTGTGTGAAAAAAAACATCCATTGTGGCCGCACAGGCTGGATGTTAATTACTGTATGTGACTGCCCTCATCATGTGCGAAATGTAATTATGCTCAGAGAATATTGTCCGTCTGTGCGCGTGGAGTTTGTATGCAACCGATATGGTCGGTGCGTCGGTATTTGCTGTTTTGACAGCGTGCAGACACCTCTGTCTGGAGATCAGAGCATTCACTTTAATGCGGCACACACACAGAGACAGCAAGCAGAATGGCACTGATGTCGCTGGGACATCATGACAGCGAAGCAGCAGTGAAAGTGACATTGTGTGTACATTTGTGAAAATGACTTATTGTGGATTGTAACAACCGAGAAATCAACCCAGATTTGTGTTCACCCTACTATGTATACGTTTACATTCAGATAACAGAACCCTGAGGAAGTCAGGTGATATCGCAACACAAAGTCAGTGTAGGCAGGAGGTCGGGGTAGATGGATAGGCCAACAAAACAACGGATTTCTGCTGCGTTCAAATGGAACTCGTTAGATCGTGGTTACAACATGGGAAGTTGTGTGCTTGTGCTTCAAGTGGTTAAGTTGTAAAAACATTGTTGCTAGGCAACACCATGTAGAAGCCACAGAGGTTAACAATTTAGCAAGCTAACAGGCGGGTAAAGTAATGCAGGAAATTCAAAGGCACAGAGGGGAAAAGATGAGGCTGTTGGGAAGATCAACATTTTCCTCAACGTCCAATGACAAATGAACTTCCATGGCCTCTGCCATTTCCCTAAAAATCAGCAAATATGTCACAACTTATGAACTCGTGAAATTTAAGCATTTCATACAAGTGATTGCAGACAATGTTTTTTTTAAATTTTCTTTTAATGAAGGACCAAGATCATTAAACTTAACCACACTTTTATTGCTGTAACCATTGGAGCCCTTAATGAAGCAGTTATCTTACCCCAAAACTACAGTGTTACTACCTAACCTTAACAAGGTATGTTTCTTAGTAGCTTATATGCCCACACCGAACCAAACCTTGACCATAGCATTGTCACATCTTAGAACAAGAACCCATCCAACCAGATGCTTACTGCCTCTTGTCTTGGCTTTAAAAAAAAAAAAAAAAAAGATCTTGTATTAGTGGCAATGTGTAGTCTCAGAAACACATTTACCCTCACATGATTGTATTATTTTTGCCTTCATTTCTTTTTTGGATGGTGAAAATCTGTGCCAACACCACAAGGAAAACATAAAAAAGAACTCCACCATTTTGAATCCAGTTGCCAGGGAGAGTGAACCTTGGTGAGGGGAGTGAAATGTTGTTTTAAACAGGCAGAGTGAGGACAGCCTGCCACAGAGGTTGGGTCATCAGTGTGGTCATTAAGCAAACTGTAATGGGCCATGAGAGAGGCTGTTCTGCTCTGGCGCCGGGCCGGCCGACCTGTGGATCACAAGGCCATTATCAGTCGATGGATCGCACCATTATGCCCTTGATGGAGGGGAACTCTGGATACGTCTGGATGAGACCAAAAATAGTCACAGCATGCTGCAAATCTGCAGACACACCAGGTGTGGGAGTGGGCATACTCATGTACATTATGCAGAAGCACACGGGTGCATGTTCATATACAGCTCTGGAAAAAATAAGGGACCACTTCAAAATGATCAGTTTCTATGGTTTTACTAGTTATTGGTATGTATTTGAGTAAAATTATTTTTTTGTTTTATTCAATAAACTACTGACAACATTTCTCCCAAATTTCAAGTAAACATATTGTCATTTAGAGCATTTATTTGCAGAAAATGACAACTGTTCAAAATAACAAAAAAGATGCAGTTTTCAGATCTCGAATAATGCAAAGAAAACAAGTTCATATTCATTTTTAAACAACACAATACTAATGTTTTAACTGAGGAAGAGTTCAGAAATCAATATTTGGTGGAATAATCTTGATTTACAATCACATCTTGCATGCGTCTTGGCATGCTCTCCTACAGTCTTTCACATTGCTATTGGGTGACTTTATGCTACTCCTGGCGCAAAAATTCAAGCAGCTTGGCCTTGTTTGATAGCTTGTGACCATCCATCTTCCTCTTGATCACATTCCAGAGATTTTCAATAGGATTCAGGTGTGGAGATTGGGCTGGCCATGACAGGGTCATGATCTGGTGGTCCTTCATCCACACCTTCACTGACCTGGCTGTGTGGCATGGAGCATGGTCCTGCTGAAAAAAAACCACTCCTTAGAGCGAGGAACATTGTCAGAGCAGAAGGAGGTAAGTTTTCTTCCAGGACAACTTTGTACTTGGCTCGATTCATGCGTCCTTCACAAAGACAAATCTGCCCGATTCCAGCCTTGCTGAAGCACCCCCAGATCATCACCGATCCTCCACCAAATTTCACAGTAGGGGCGAGACACTGTGGCTTATGGGCCTCTCCAGGTCTCCGTCTAACCATTAGACAAACAGGTGTTGGGCAAAGCTGAAAATTGGACTCATCAGAGATGATGACCTTCCTCCAGTCCTCTATGGTCCAATCCTTATGGTCTTTTGCAAACCTCAGCATGGCTCTTCTTTGCTTCTCGTTGATGAAGGGCTTTTTTCTAGCTTTGGACGACCTCAGCCCTGCCCCTAGGAGCCTGTTTCTAACCGTCCTCGCCATGCACTTCACCCTAGCTGCCGTTTGCCATTCTTTTTGGAGGTCACTTGATGTCATCCTACAGGTGTTGAGTGACATTCGAATGAGTTGGCGGTCATCCCGGTGAGTGGAGAGTTGTTTTCGTCCTCTGCCAGTTTGTAGTTTTGGTGTCTAATTTCTTTTGTCTAATGTCTGCTACTTGACCTTGTTCTGATGAAATTTCTTTGAAATTTTAAGGATGGAAGCAACCTCACGCTCACTGTATCCCTCTGCCAGTAAAACCAGAATTGAAACCTTCTTTTCCTCATTCAAAACTTTTCTTTTTAACTCTTTTGGCATGGTCAAAAGTCACTTTTTTTTTTATTCCAATTACTTTTGAGGTACTACTAGCACTGTTTCTGTCATCCAGCTGGTCCAATTGCAAGAGGATAGTGATGACCACAGCACTGGTTTTTATACTTGTCTTCATTAGATAAGATTTGGTTCAGGTGATCACCTAAACAGTACCTCATTAAGTAGAATCAGGTGTGCCTGTATTGGAATTCAACAGACACTGGAATGGAACGGCTGCCATGCATGTAGAGATGCTTTTGAGTGGTCTCTTAATTTTTTTCCAGAGCTGTTTAAGAGTCTACATTTAATTTAGAGCTCACATCCACAGAAATTGAGAGAGTTCTTTTTTTTTTAGCTAGTCTCCTCTCCAGTTGTGAACACAGGTGCAGTTTTATACTGCATCTGTGTTTCCAAATGAATTTGCCTCCCTTTTTTCAGTTATTATATTTCATACGGGGACGATAAAGGTCATGAGCATCTGCATGCATCAGGGAAAGCTAAATGTGAGGGCGAACGACACAAGCATGATTGAGAGGATGACAGAAATGCATTCACTACTACAAACACGAATCACAGTAGTTGTCAACCTGGCCTCTCACTCCTGCCACTCCTTTCTTATTTATATTATTTCCTGCCACAGACTTGTCTTTTCAAGTGACTTCCTGACAAAATGAAATGTGTTTGTTTTGTCGTGATGCCTAATGATGCAACTTTCATAAGAAGCCGAGGAAAAATAATAATAAGACACAAACACGAAGCAGCAACACTTTCTCGAGAAAAGTAATAAACCATCACATCAACCCTGATCTATGGTCATGCAGCACCCTTTCCAGCCTGTGTTACATCTGTTGCTGGGCAGCACACATATGGGATATTAAAATCAGGTCAATACAGATCATTTTCCTCCGTGGGATATTTATATGGAAGAAACAAAAACACATGTCAGGAATAGCTTGGAACAACTCCACCCGAAAAACTTCAACAACCACCCCCCCCGCATCCCTCATCTCGCATCCATTGGTCCAAGTATTTGATGGCAAAGCATGTAGCCAGCAGACATCGCAACACTCATTAATCTTAGAGTGACTTTTCTGGTGGGAGTTGGGGAGTTGTAGCCTGTTATGTCTCTCTCTACAACTACCGAGTCTTCAGTCCCGCTGCCAGCAGTGGTCCGAAGAAGGCAAGAGGAGTCCCGTCTCAATGGAGAGGGATGTGTGCAGCACATGCCCACAGCAGCTCTAGGACAACACTCGCACAGCACGGCAGTTGGCCAGGCAAATTGTGCTGAGAGTCAAATTCGCTCAGCTCACTGGTGGAGTTGATTGATTTTTGAAGCCTGTGTGAGAGACACCACATTTGGTAGGGAGATATTATGCGCAGGGGGGCATCTCTTTTCAAAATTTGGGGTATCAATAGATGCTTGATTTCACAGAGAGGGATTATTTTCTTCTCATTTCATCATTGTGCCTCCCTCGTGCAATCTGCTTCATCCGTTTTCCTCTTTGTACCTTATTAGGCTTTCATGAACCACACAAAATGTTTTCTTGGCCTGCCAACCAATCAGGGCAGGAGGTCTGGACGTGCCACTATTTGCAGCCATTTGGCCAACTATTTAGTGGGTTTCCAACAGAGATTGAGTTAGAATAGAAAATTCTCAACTCCACAAGAAATACTTCTAGCCAGGACCTTCAAACACCAGACAGGAGGAAAAATACTTTTTTTTTCTTCTAATAAGCAACATCTTGTCAACACTCAATGCTTTAAAAAAAAAAAAATCTTAAAAAGTTGAAATTCATGTAAAAACAACACCCTCCATTGCTGATTTCCTATATCCTGAGGTTTTTTTTCCGAGGAACACCCCCTATTCCTAGATTGTCAATGATCTAAAAATGCACTGTAATTTACACACATATGGTAGCAACATTTATTTTCACAAGCTTCCACTCTGCTTTTAAAATTAAATTAACTGAAAACAAATTGTTGTAAACTGACCACATGACTGCTTTATGTGAGACCAAAATTCATCATGCATGTTTTTTTAGCATTCAGTCACAGTGATTGATTTGTTTGTCAGCAGCGGAGACATTCAGAGGTGAAACGGTCTTTTTCCAGTGCAGTCCCGCCATGCCCTTGTATTCTGACCTTTTGTCCAATCCATCAATTACCTCCCTGTTTTTAAACTCATTTATACTGACTGCAGAAAAAGGACGTATATAGCTCAGTGCACGCACATACAAGCACACTGTTGCATTCAGGTAATGTGGCCTATACACATACACACCCTGCACATTCTTGCGCAAAATGATGAATGATAAGGCTTGAATGGGTTTACTCCTCTATGGGCTGCTGTTCAAGCCAGGACTGGTTCACCCCATGAGTACTTTTATGCATATATGCGAACACACAAACATTCATGTGGAAAAGTGTTCAATGTACAAGTGTTACTTTACACGGTAGAATAACTTGAACTCTTATTTTAAGATGATGTGAAATCAGTGAGGAAAATCCAATCTATATATATATATATATATGTGCTTTAACCTGTGCAGGATGATGGGGATTCTACGCAGTTTGACTGTCTATTAAATGGCCAACTTTAGTTGTATTTTAAAAACTGATCCAACAGAGCAGCTTTGAGATATAAGCATGTCATATTCTTTACATTTTAATTGAATATAAGTATCAAAATGGTGCACAATTATCCACACAGTATATTTGCCTTATGTTTAGATTAGCAATCATTAAACACCCTGCTTAATTATGACCAAAAAAAAAAATAACAAAGTTGTTAGCTATATAAGTGAATATCTATTGTAAATAAGGCTTTTTTGGGGCAATTTGATTTGATTTTCTCTTCAGATTTGTGCACTGCGTAGCCAGCAGCTGATTTGTTTAGCTTAGCATAACGTTTGGAAACAGGTGGAGACAGCCAGTCGGATTCTGTACCTGGAGTATACCACCAAGTAACTGTACACTTTGTGAGCTTCAGAGGTGGCTACATGATTTACATTGTGACATAAGAGACTGGCTGTTTCCAGTGCTTTCATATGCAAGCTAAGCGAGCAGGCTGCTGGCTTTAGCTTTGTAATTAGCACAAATAAAGTGGTATTGTTCTACCCAACCTCTTACAAAGACATATTTTCCTCAAACTACTTGAAGTGAACATTTCTTCAAGGGGCATCAAGTGAAACACTGACTGATTAACTGGCAGACACAGGATGGACAGGAACTTCACCTCTTTCTTGTTCTTTGAATTCATTGTTATACTGTCAGTTACTGGGGCATATAATACAAGAATCGCTCGTGATGAAGGCACACTCTTAGACATGGAGCATTTCTGACACAGAATAAAATAATCACAACACTCAGGTCCATCATGAGCTCACTATAAGGGAGTAAACTTTCAGAGGAGGGACATTTAGCTTTTGAATGAGCTACCTTGTTGATGCATTGCCTTGACCTTTGGCTGTAAGAGCAAGTGTTATTTGTGTACTGTGTGTTAGCAGTTGTTACATAGCCTACTATAATACAAACATGACAATGACCAGCCAAATTAAGACCACTTATTGTACGCGTAAATACAGACAAGGCAACCCGTGGCAGCTTGCCATGACATACCCACAGTCTATAAGTGAACTTTTGGAAAGTCCCGGCAAGAAAGCCATTAACTGAGCTATGATGCTTGTCACCCCGCATTTGATCAATGCTCGGATTTTAAAGCCTCTTTTAAAATGTCACATCTACTTAATATCACATTATTCACCAAATAGAGTCCAAGCCTTTAAGGTTTTTCATGCCTTCCAAAGCGGTGGAAATTCTCTCTCTCATGGAAATCTGTGCGAAAATGTCACCTGAATGATAATTTGTATATTGAAAAAAGTAAAAGGAAGAAATGCCTTTTTTTAATTTATTTTGCCATATGAATGAAAGTCAAATTTACATTTGACCTTAGATAATGGAAACCGCCATTGGACAACTGTGTGTGCAACATAAAAAACAATTCCAGGCATACAGTGTGTGATATATACTACAACATGCAAACAAACACGCTCTACTGTCTTTTAAAGAAAGAACACACTTATTTGCTGCTGTTATTTTACCCTCCTCCAAGTACATGAAACTAGAGGACTTAACACTAGAGGGCTCACATGCATTGTCATACAGTAGCGCCTCTCTTCGTTTGAGCATTGGATAGTCACATAACTGTCCAATGTATTATTGAATATGCTTTATTGTGCCAAAACATCCCCTTTTTTTTAGCAGGGGAACAAAAATCTACACAGTGGGTGGAATGTATCGTCAGAATTTATAAGCAACTCTGCTTTATCATGTGACACTACACTACAGTGCAAATCTAGGACACCCAGACCTCTGAATTTTTCCAAAATTTAGAGGAAGTGGTGGTGGGATGGAGGGATATAACGAATGCTGTTTATGTGTGTGTTTCTGTGTGCATGAGAGAAAAGGAAAACCACAAATACCTGACTGTATCTACGTGTGTGCATCGCTGTGCTTCCTGATGTCCAAGTCATGTAAGTTTGTGTTGTGGTGTGCACGCTCTATCACACCGATGAGTCAATCCCACACAGAGGCAGTGCATGTGTAAGCCTTAGCAAACTGAGCAGCTGGTGTCCCCTGTGGGAGTCATTAGCAGTGAAGCTCATCCCTTTGTCACACACTCCAGTGTCTGTCCCTCACCTCTCAGCCCAACCTCGGGGCCCATCATGTCCCCCCGCCAACCCACCCCCCTCCTGCACACCTGGCTTTACTTCCTTCTTCTCTCTGACTTCAAGGCTCCAGTGGCTGGCTGCGCCCATAGAAACTGAGCTAGATAACTAGAAAGAAGGGGAGAGAAGGTGAATGAGCAAGATAGAGTCAAGGTGGAAGACAGAGGAATACAAATGGGGGGAAGGGCAGAGGGAGAGAAGGAGGTCTGTCAGCTCTCCACAACCTATTATCCTGGAGGACACCCCCATACATATATATATCTCCTTTTACACTTAGAAACAAAACTAAAAAAAATCTCTCTCTCCTCCTTCCTCCGCACAAGCTCCCATATTATTCCCTTAAATCCTTTGACTCCCTCATCCACCCATGCTTCCATACATCCATCCGTTCAAACCCGACTGCCGTTCGTTTCCCTGCCTTTGCTTGCTGCCTCTCAGCAGTCACACCACAGGGAGAGTCAGTTATATGAAAGCCTCCTCTTCTCTCCTAATCTCACCATGGCAGAGAGGCTGGAGCTGGCTTTGCTTCAGATACACAGACCCCCACTTGCTTGCTTCTGCCCAGAAATAAAATCTCTGCTCATAGTTACCACTGACAGTGTGCCAACACATGCTCCACACCAGCCCAACAAGCCCCAATGCTTGTCTCCTTTATGGCTCAGCTCTGACCCTACTCAACCTTGCATGTACTTATTAAGATGTAAATTCAAATTGTTTGTTTGCCCTCCCTTCAGAGTTTGTGAAAGAGATCTTTGAAAATGGACTGGGGCACTAAGATATGGATTAAATATAAGATAGGCAGTAAGCAGGTGGCATGATTTAGACCTATCTCTTCCATGCTGTGCCAGTGCTGGAGAATAGTCTGGCTGCATCCATATATCATTCTGCTATAAGGGGAAAAAAAACTCTGGCTTGTTTGTATTTCTTTAAAAAAAAAAAATCACAATCATCATGGGCGGTACTAAGCCCAGATTGCAGCAATAGTCTTTTTGCAAAACAGTGTCAGGGGGAAACTTGTTTTGGGGAAACATTTAAATGAGGAGAGGTGAGCCATGGCATTAAAATGGCTAAATCCCTGCAAAAGACCAAACAGAACCAAGCAGGTCTGCCTAATTGCATGATCCAAATCTTCATCAAAACCATAGACTGCATGTAAAAGTGGATGAAGCTCTCAGGTCAGAAAAGTGACCCCGATGTGGAAGTACCTTAAACTGCAATATCACCTTGAGCCACTCGGGGTTGGCACTAAAAAGGCCCTAGCTCCATAGACTCCCATCCAGCTTCCTTGATGAAATACAAAGTCAATCAATTTTTTTCCACAAGTCATAGTGTGTCATTCACTAAAATTACTCCTTCTTATTAGTTTTCTGGTGGTCCATCTGAAAATAATCACATGATTAATGATATATTAAGCCTTAAAAAACAGTATATCTTGGGGTGTGTCTCCTTGACCAACATGTCTGTGGTGCAGTCAGGTTTCTGTTGTAGGTGGCAGGACGTCCTCCCATGCTCGTCCAAATATGGTTTGTTCTCGCTCCAAAAAAAACAACATAAAGACAAACCAGTGAGTGACGTCACAGTTGGTTGTGACTTAATCGAAACTTGCCATTTTCAGCGTGTGGGCTGCTGCTTGGAGGATGTTGTTTGTATCCATTGTGACTGGGTTTTTCTTCTTTTTTTTAAACAGTAACACAGTTAATGGAAGGGGAGGGAAATGTCACTTGCAATAGTCAGTCAATGGTTTAAAGGTTTATACCTACCATTGTATTTTACATCTCAGAGTAAAGGATGAGTGCTGTTCCAGGAATTCAGCAGTTCTCCAATGGAGATGTCCCTTGCCTCATCTACATCAGACCGAAAATGAAAAGCAATTGATCCCAGGGGCAGATACTTTGACAGAAAAAAAATACACCTTCCCTGCTGTTCTCATGGCCCCATATATTCTGAGGAAAATGAATGTGATTTCTAGGCTTGCCTGCTTGTCATATATTGTATCTGCTATAGTCACTTGGGATGGTTTTGAATTCCTCCCAGCAAACTGAGGCCATCCCTCACTGGATCCAAAGGGAGTCAGCACAGATTGGGAATGAACCCCATTTATGGATTTTCACTCCAAATAAAGTGGCTCATTCCACTCGAATGGCCATGACCCCTAACACAATTAACCTAGCAATTTGTCACTTCCAAGGGCATCCGCTGGGAGTTTACGGAAATTAGCCAACTCGTCATCATCCTTCACCCACTGATCGGTAATGGAAGAGAATAGTGATGTTGGACATGATTTACCATAACCCATGCATTATCTCTCTGTCTCTTCACCCTTTCTTATTTTTCCTTCCACACACTCTTCGTCTTTCTTAATTTTGCTTAGTTATGTTTCAGTATGCTGATGTTTGAGCCAACAGTTGCAGTGTTTACCTAAGAATCACATTATACATTCCTTCACGAGCATGTTAATCACAACTGCAACTCCTGCATGTGGAAGTTGGGCTCTCCCAACCGGATGAATGAAAATACCATTGATTTCCTATGGAGGCACAGTGCCAAGTCCGATACACAGGCACACAGGGTAGATCAGGTGTTAATGAATATCAATGTTAATCTAATGAACAAGTAGAAGAAAGAGGGGAAGAAAGGTGAGTCACAAGCAGACTATGGAGAAAGATGAGCTTTCAAAAGTTGCTTAACAGTACGTAAAACGTTCAGCAAAATGATGGCTTTACAAAGGGAAGACGCTACTCACAGCAGTTATTGGTTAACAGAACCAAAGATCTTGTAAAAACATGATTAGCAATAATTTGGGACAGTTTTCCTTTTACTGTTTTGAAGTAAACTTGGCTTTCACAGTACTAATAGTAAACTGCAGTGTTTTCCTGGACAACTATTCTTTTACCCAGACACAGCGGAGCTTTTACGTTATCACAGCAATTGTTGTTCAGTCTTATCCCCCGCCAGTGGAGCGATTATCAGGGTGACAGGGTGAAGAAGCCTGTCGTCTCGACACACACCAGGTCAAAGCAGACTGTCCTCCTCTTGCCCTGCAACCATTGTTAATTCTCCCCTATTTTACACCATTGATCTCCTGCCTCCCATCCCAAACATCCAGGCCTTTGTGGAGCTGTTAAACAGCTCTGCAACTGGACTTTCTTCCCTCTTGTTGCAAGCACTATATTGATCCTAAGCTCCCCATGAACTGCCAACTGGGTAAAATAAATAAAAAATGAGGCAAAGGTGAGGTACTTGGTATGACGAATGGAACAACGTTAAAGAACACCACTGTCATGTCCAGTTATTGTAAAAACAAATGATGTCGGCATCTGGCTCTTACATCCTCTGATCATTTTGCGATGCATGTTCAATTTGTGGAAAAATTGAAAAAATGACATGAAATTCCACAAAGGTCCCTTCTTAGATCTGAACATACATTGAGACATTAAACTTAGATATTCACCTTTGACCAAATTTCCCAGTATGCCCTCCAAACTTATTAACCGAATAAGTCATTTGTCAATGCCTTGCACAACGACTCTCGTGCCGGTTTTCTGATCTGAAACCCCAACCACTCTGCAGGGTAGGCCACAAAAATACAAATGGACTGGGTAAAATAAACATATAGTTAGTTAAAGTAGGGTAATGCTGATTCCACATGGTCAAAAGGAAATGTTGACTGTCAATAGGAAACAGCAAGACCCTGACTTTATGTCCAAGACATGTTTTGTTGGCCCATCTACCTACCGAAACATCAATCTGGAGAAGGTTTAATCAGTACAATAAACAGCAAACTGCTACAAAGCATCCAAACTGTCTTATGTCCTCACAGACAACTCACAAGTCACGTTAGTTTTTTGTTTATTTTTTACATTTTTTTTTAATGTCATGTATTTTTTTATTTAAATTTTGTCAGTTAAATACTGACCAAACACACATTGAAAATCACAGGCAGTGTTGTAAAGGTTTCTGAACTTTAGATATCAGTTACCATTACTTTGTACTTCTTTCAAATTACTGCATGTAAAAGTAATTAGTCACATGGGAAAAATTCTCAATGTCTATTTCCTTCCGATTAACGCCCACATGGCTATATTATTTTAGAGTTGCCTAGATTGTAAAGCTCTCTTATCTGGTCCACTTTCTGCTGCACAAGGTTGTTGGTTGGTCATGGACTTACCTCTCTTCTTTCGTGTCGGCTTCGTGGTTTCTGTTCGGGTCTCTCGAGGTGCAGAATGTCTGTAATTACCTGGACCTCTTGTCATCCCTGTCCGCAGACCTTGATCCAAGCAATGCACTGCGGCTGATGGACTTGATGTTGGAGTGCGTGCGGTTCTCTGGCCGACCACTTGGAAACTAATCTTACGGTGCAAACCTTACCAAATGGAACAATCTAGGAAATAAATAAACACCAACAAAAGCAAATTTGAATTAAAGCTTACCTTGTGGTGTATGGCTCAACTCAGTTATATCAAGTTACATTAACCTGCTCCTGATGTCAAAATTACAAGCTGAAATTAGCATTAGCATTGGTTAGGTGCAAAACACAAAGGTTAGAATGAATGGAAATGACATAGAGCAGATATTTGGTGTTTGACTAATAGTTTGGGCATCACCAAAATAATTAGACTTCATCCTGAGGCAGGCGTCAATATCTGTAGTAACTTTCATAGCAATCCATCCAATAGTTGTCAGGGCATTTCACTGAAAAAGACAAATGTCAACATTATGGAGGATCAACAAATTCAAAAGAGATTCAACTTCGACACATTACAATATTTAAGAAATTCACGACAATCCGTCCTATAGCTTTTGAGATATTTTAGAGGTTTTGTGTGACTGACGTTAACCCAAACAAACACACCTCACACATGAAAGATGAAGGAAAATGTTCAGCCTGGAACCAGCACACAATATCCTTGAGGCCAGCCAAAGGAAATGGTATTGGTCTCAAAGCCTGCATCGACATCCAACACAATCAAAATGCAGAACACACACATCTGCTGCTAAAAGAAGGTTGCTGGTCACTCTTCGGAGGGCAGACTCTGTGCTCTCAAGTGCCCTGAAACCAGATTAGAATTCCTCTAAGAAGAATTATTTGGACTACCAACAGACCGTAATTAGGTTGAGAGAACTTCTTCTTAAATCTGGAGTCAAAAAAAGTCAGTACAGAGATCAGCCCAGACGGAGCAGGAGACAAGAGGCCGGGCCGTAGCATGCTGATTAAGGGATGGGGTTAACAAGAGAATCTGTTTTTCTGAAAGACTCCAAAGTATCGTGGGTTGATGTAGATGAAAGCTGAGGCAAATAAGCTGCTCTTGCATACTCGCTGCTTTCTGATACATCAACTGTAAATCCTTCATAGAATTGTGGGACATTTGCCAGCATCTCATCAATGAGAGACATTTTCTGCACTTTATCCTCACACTGTGTGTGTTATCATTCAGGCATGACGGGGACATTATAAAACAGGAATACACACTGCATGCTGTTTAATAAAGTTTGTAGTGCAGCTTCAGTTCCCATCTATGCAGCAAAACTCAGACTTGATCAACTTAAAGAGTGACAGACTACAGGTAAGAACTGAGTTCTCCTTTAATGCTATCTTTTGCAGAATTCCAACTCACCCATCCGTCGACCCTCCCCTCCGTCTCGACTCTTCTCCCACTCCCACCACACCTTCAGCCACCTTTTTACAGCACAAGAAACCAGTATGTGTGTTTGACTCAGCCAAAAGCTCTCAGACTGAGGGTGTCAATAATTCTATTCCTCTACCCTCATCACACCGACACCCCCCTCCCTCCTCCTCCCCCACGCACACAATCCCAGCAACCACCCTCCATTCACATGCCTGCATTATCCTAAGTCAAAGCATCCGGAGGTGTGTAACGTAAGCCTCTGCAGTGCGCCTCATGTTTCATAAAGAGATAAAGGCCACTAAAAATACCCATTGTGTGTGGAGAGATAGCCAAGCATTAGGAGAGGTATCTACGGAGAGCAGCCAGCAAAAGAACCATCTCCTTTAATTTCAGCCACAGACATCTAAGAAATTAAAAAAAAAGAGAAGAAGAAGAAGAAGTAAGATTCCACAGACACAGCCACAGTCACTATTTTGTGAAGAAACAGATTGAAAATATTCAGTTAAAATACAGCTCTGTTTGGATCTGTTATTAATATGAATCTGCTCTGAAACCCTGCAATAGAAAAGAAAACATTTCCACAGAATCACAGCTGAACAACAGACACAAAGAAAATGCATGCAAATGCACAAAATAAGTCAATTACGAGCACATATCGTATCTTACCAGAGAAATCCAGGGACATGTTTTATATATAGGTTCATTTAGATCATTCAGACTTGTTGAAACAGGTTTCCTGCAGTAATCTGAAAATGGAAATGGGGGTTTTCCTTAATGTCATTATCACCACCTGAATTAGCTCTCATGCAAGTCTATCCAGGCAGAGGTGTATAATATCTTACATATCATAGCTCCTTGTAGGAGTGTGTCTTGATACTAAAGCAGGAGAACCGTGTCAACAAGTTTCCCGCTGCTCTGTCACATGTTAGATCCTGTTGCTAAACAAAAGTTGATCCTCTGAGGGAGGTCTGTTCCCGTCTGAACGCACAAGGCTGGGGCACAGCATGGCGGGTCTGCTTGTACTGCTGTTTTTATCCATGCATACAGAATACCAGGAATACAGCTGCAAGGACACACACACACACACACACACACATCCAAACTAATTGGGGTTTCTGATGTCATGGCATCTCTCGGGGCAGCAGCTATTCTAACCTTAAGTTACATGTTGCTTGTTAGAGAGAAACTGTGAGTGAGATCAGAAATGTTAGGCTTTGAGCATGCGTTTGTCTCCATACCCATCTGAATCTCCCCACACACCATCCACTTCGCATTCTCTTCTTTAGAGAGATTACACTTTTTTTCCTTCACATTTTCAGACAGAAGGATAAAGCAAGACAAGGGGGAGAGAGGCAGCTGAAGAAGGAGAACAAACTGACTTTACTTCGGGGCTCATCAGAAGAGTTAAAGGCATTGATTCCTTTTCAGGTGAGTCAAGAAACTTGCCAGCAAGTTCTGAGTCTGCAGCACCATATGTAGGCTAATTCATCTGTACATTAAAAAGCTCATCAAAGTGGCTTGACCATCAGAATTATCAGCAGCGATCAATTATTCGATGTGCAAACACTGAGTGCTGATTTAGCTGACAACTTTGATGAATAAAATATTTCCTCTTCTCAGCAAAATTTTTCTAATTTCTGGGTCGCTTGATGTCAAACACCAGTAAGGACACTCTGGACAGAGCTTAACCAAGTCACAGTGTAACTCCACTGTGAAATATTCAATTTTGAATGACTTTTTAAAGATTATTTATCCTCTTTTACTCCCACTTCCACCTTTTATTCATCTTCCTCGTCCACTTCCACTTCTTTTCCTACTTCAACCTGTTTTGCTTCCATTTTCTGTTCTTCTTTTTCTTTTACATATCTGCTTCTACTTCAGTTAATCTTTCACTTATTTTTTTCATCCCACCCTTTCACTTCTTCCAATTTATTTGCCAGTGCCTGTTATACATTTACTCCCTCATCATTTTCCAATTCATTACATCTTATAAGTCTTCTTCTATGTAATCCACTTTCACGTCTTCTTCCTCTTTCATCACTTCCACTTCCCCCATTTCCTTTTCAACTCCCATTTGTTCATTTTTACTTCCGGTTCTATTCTCACTTCTGCTTTTTAATATTTCATTACACCATTTCTAATCTTACCGCACTTCCACCACACTTTTCCCTCTACTTCAGATTATTCCATTTACTTTTTTTCTTGCTCTTCCTCCTCCGCTCTCAGTGCAACCTCTATTTACTGTTCATCTTCTTCTTTCACCTGCTACTTTTCTTCCTCTATTTACTCTTTCCCATCCACTTCCTCTATCTTTAGGACCTCTTCTATTTCTTTTAGTCTTTCCTCCACTTTCAGCTATTATTTTTTTTCCATTCCACTCCTTTCTCTTTAGCTGCATTTCATCTTTCACTTCTTCTGCTTCCTCTTCCTCTATTTCATACTCCACTTCCACCTTTTATTTTACCTTCACCTCCACATTTTACCACTTCTTTGTCATCGTCCGATTCCATTTAACCTCCCTCATTCTTTATGTCATTCTAATATTATTAATCTAATACATGCACACTGTATATATAATGCCATTTATCATTATGTTGTATTATATTCCTGTTCTTACAGTATTTATCCTCCACAAAGTCACAAGCACCATAAATTTGATGAATATAGTTTTTGCTGCATTTCTCTAAATCACATGCACACACACTCCTCACTGTTACATTAATAATAAGACACATTTTGTCCCCGTCTTACTTTTCCTTTACCTTTCTGCTTGTAAAGGTGCAGATTGATTACAAATCACACAGTTCCGGTTGGCACAAACAAGGCATGGACTTCAGTCTGACAGGAAATAGATTACAACTGCCAAAGCAAACACTTGAACTATTTCCAGTTCCTTCAGATCTCTCCGAGACCTTCAGCATTGGGATTTCTATCAAGCCAAAGTGGGTGTCGAGTCATCGCTTACTCCTCATCTTAGCTGGGATATGGATAGAAAAAGATTACTGCGGATGCACTCACCCAGCCTGCCCCACCAGTCCAGCATTTCATCTCTCAGTGTGATTAAATGGGAGACATTCGCACCCGATTTGTTAATTCATCAAAACGGTACCTTGTGGGATACAGAGGTTGTATTAATCACATTTTGGGCAAATTCATGTTGGCTTGCATAAAGCTCAAACAGGCATGCATTACAGATTAGTCTCCTGGTGAAGGTGCCTCACCAGACGCTCATCGCATTAATATATCACCCCAGTCACGAGGCCTGAATTGAGGAAGAATGACAGAGAGACACTGCGTGCACATTGGTGGTGATGACAGGTTTTACAGTGAATACAGATGAACTTAGAAATATCAACCAAAGATCTATGAATGTCTTTTTTGAGAAGCAAAACCAATTTGAGGTACAATAAATGGACTTAGAGATACGAAATCTGCTGATTTGTGAACTTTTCTCAGGGCCCTGTCTTCTTTGAAATGATTGGCTGTTAAAAAAATGAATTGCAATCAACTGTATCTTGCTTGTTAGGTCTACTGTTTATGGATTATGAGATTCCCACTGTGTGTAAAGGGAGGTGGGGTGTTGGCTATCTCTTTTTCCCCTCCTTTGTCATCTAATTTGTCTCATAACTAGGTTTTATAACAGTCATTAGAAAGTAAATCCCCTTGGCTCAACTTGCCACAGTAAAGCACTGGCATTCAGGGCATGATAAATGGACACTCAACACTGGTTATTATGATGAATGGGAATTTCACACTGGTAACAGTGCCAGGTATGAGACAGAACACCCCCCCCCCCCCAAAAAAAAAAGGGGGAAAAAAAATTTAAAAAAAAAAATCCTCCAAAAAAGCGCTGCCAATGGCAAATTGGAAACTGATGGCTATTGGGTCAGTTGACATTCACAATATTGTCTTTTATTGGATTGTTGGACTTGCTTGAAGTTAGGCCAGAGTGCAGGGAGGGGCTTTGACAAAGCATGATCCATTTCCCCAAAAAATAAAAAGTTTGAAAGTGATGTCCAATACCTCTAAACCGAGGGGGGGGGGGGGAGAGTCAATAAACCGATCAGCTGTTACCATGGTAATTGCAGATTAGTGAGGCTCCATGGCCATTTAGCCATCTGCACAGGTTGCTGGGCCCTGTGCTGCAGACATGGATGCAGCCAACCAATGCATTACACCAAGTGTATTATCATTAGATAAGTATATGAAAGAGAGAGAGAGAGAGAGAGAGAGAGAGAGAGAGAGAGAGAGAGAGAGAGAGAGAGAGAGAGAGAGAGAGAGAGAGAGAGAGTGGGGGGGGGTGACATTGCAAACTACACTGGGTGTCTGATCAATGGCTTATATTAAGCAGTGGAGGAAAAGAGAGCAAAAGGAGCTAAAGGGAGAGGAGAGATGCAGAGGCGAGGGAGGTGCAGTATAGGGCAATTTAATCACAACCATCTCAACTGGATAATAAGTGAAGAGCGAGAGTATATAAATAGTGAGCGAGAGACTAATGGAATTCATTTTAGGAGAGTATTTAACCTATTTCAGAGAGAATCCAGGGTAATCAATTAAACGCGCTTTTAGCCCAGGACTCAACTTTAATTACTCTTCAAATGTGATTATTCTCTGACATGCTACCTTCCTAGAAATAGACATAACATTAGCCACATTTAAAATGTTGGCTCTTGTCGTCTGTAACCATTGAAAAGATCCAGAAATGATTTGTATCTATTTATGACTGTTTCTCCTGTGAGCATTATTGAAGGCTAACTTAGCTGAATGTCATTAGTGAATTAGCTGCATTTACTCAAACTGTCATACTGAAAATTCTCCCTATTTTAACATTTGTCACATGTGGGACTGAGCTGTAACTGTTGTGGTATTTTTCCACTGTCACAACATCCTTTATTTAGTGATTTGAAGACGTGGATTCAATCAGTCAGCTTCAACAGCTACAAGGGTTCCCAAGGACATGTTTCACAAAGCAAAGAACATGTTTAGTCCAATCAGTTTAACAGTGGGTTGGCACGCTGTTTCATGATTTGGTTCCTGAGGCTGAACCTGCTCTGGGGGAAGTTTACTTTGCAGAACTTTTCTCTACTACTGTTGGGAAAACCTGAACTAAACCTAAATATATTTATCTGCTAATCTTGCTCTGTGATACAAGTGACTACTTGTTGTGTTTACTTTTAGATGGACTCAAAGACAGTGATGATGTTGTTAAGTTGTACTTTTTATCCATGGTAGAATCTTAGTTGGTCCACCAGATTGGTCCAGACTAAAGTATCCCAACTATTGAAATGTTATGAAACTTTACATAATCTGTCAAGAAATTAAGTCAAACAAGTGTCGTAAAAACTGTCGATTGATACCTGCAAAGGAAAACTATGGTGTTAAATAAGAACTGTTAAAGTTGATGAGTTAGATCACATTTTTTTTAAATGCAGTTCAAAATTAAATGTTGTTAACATTAACAATAACTTTTTTTTTCTATTAACCAATTACCTCGAGAATAATAAAACAATGAACTCTTTTTAGTGTCATTTTATCTTTTCAGCCATTACTTTGCATCAGATTGAAATATCTCAATAGATGTGGATAGATTGCCATGCTAATTTAAACAAACTATTGCTGTCCCCTGAGGATGAAGCCTACCTACTTTATAATGGATAATTTGGGGAGACTATGACATTGATTGCCATGAAATGTGGTATACACATTTTGTGTCCTCGGAATGATTTCAAATAACTTTGGTAAACATATTAAGGTTCTTGAGTACCAGCATCAAATAAGAATTTCACTAGGTACAATACTAAGGTTTTGACCAGCTTTGGCTGATTTATTTATTGTTACAAACAGTAGCAGGCTTACATGCTATACCAACAATTCATTGCCCAGATCAAAACCTATCCTGCCAGAGTAATGTTTTCCCAAAAAGTCAAATCTGAATAAAACAGTGGACTTAATGTCAGAATAACACCCAAGTTGACAAATGCTGTAATTTCTCTTTACTTACTATTTCCTTTGAATGAATGCTTCATATCTTATATCTTTGACTGATAATGTTCATTAATAGCTCTAAATCTCTCCACTGACATTTCACATTCTTATCTTAAACTTTGGATTCAACAGTTAAGATGTTTGACCTGGTGGGTGTCCGTACTCTATTTAAGCTGAAATGCTTCAAAATAAGGATTAATTTTTTTTTTTTAAACTAAACATTGTCATAGATACCTGTTGACTGGCAGCTCCTGCCAGCATGAAGTCTGACTTGTGACGATATAAAATACTCTCCCCTCAGACACAGTGACAGCAGCCAGCTAAAACCTTGACCTACAGGTGGTTAGTCAATATGTGCTCACAGTCCCCTGGATGCTAAGGAGTTAGAGCCACAGCGGCAGTCTCGCAGTAGGCCTGTTTGTTTGACAGTGAACCCAACACTAATCCACTGCTCTGAAACACTCTCAGAGGGGGAGACAGATCGAAATGGCTGGAGGGCGCACTTCAGAGAATATGCAACACTGCATTCAAAGACACTCCCAGTGAGACTGCAGAAACATGCGCAGAAACCCACATACACAAACATGGTAGCAACACATGTAGTTATTCGTAAAACTTAATGTTATGATGCTTGATTGGGCAGATGGAAAAAGACAGCAGAGTAGGAGCTTTCATTTTGAGATGTTGGCTTTCTAAAGCACCCTGTCATCTGTCACATCTGATGAATGCAAGCACAGAAATTGCACTAGGGGCCAGATCTTCCCGCATTTTTACATTTTTCATTCAAACCCAGCATATCCCGCTTCACTGTGTCACCAAGGACATGAATGGACGGCAGGAGCAGCCACTAAACCACAGCCATTCAGTGAGAGAAGTGACGCCCAGTGGCACACACTCATGTTGCTGAATACCAATTAGCAAGATGAAAAATACTATTTTTATTCATTCACATGCTATTTTAAGAGGGTTCCTGTCAAACTAATCTACAAATATGTAGCATACGCACTTTGCATCTTTGCCTTTAAGCAGGTTGTCACTCTATGTTTTGATGTTCACTATTCTTTCGTCAAGTGTGTCACAGTACTGTGAAGCTGACCCGTTGAACACTAGCGAGCTTTCATTAGACAAGTAACTGATTAAAACAGCATATTTAGTGCCGTTTTGCACGCGCTGCAGCATTAAAGTTTGACCAGCATTTTGCTGCTTGGCACAGTAATCCTGAGCAGAAACGTTTCATAGGCGGTAAATACTGATATTACAGAGAGCTCCCTTAAAGCAGGTATAATCAATAGTTTTATATTAACAGTGGATCAAATGATTGCATATATGTGAAAGTGGTCATTTGTTGAGACAAACTGACCGAGAATTATCACCAGACTCTTGCACTTCCCCCAAAGCTCTATGGAGGTTTGTTTTTAGCACCTTTCAGCTCATTGTTCTGGTTTATGGGCCAGAACTTTACTGTTCTGGTTCAGTCTCACTGCCATCATCAGCACTGCTTTCAGCTACTGCAGGCAGCTGTTTTCACCCCAAAAAGCTCTAAAAAAGATTTTTGGATGGCAGGTTTGTTGTATATTTATTAGCTGCAAATGAATTAGTCATTTTTACAAACCACTTGTAGTACAGCACCAATCAAATCGATGCAGGTGCGCTTGAAGCAATATTTGGATTTTGTGTTGATTGTTCAAAAAGGTATTACAGTGGAAGGGGACAAGCCAGGACTCCTTATGAAAGAGGAACCTTGTGGAATTCCCACAAAGGAAACTGTTGTGGAGCTCAGTGAGATGTTAGAACCTCATGAACACACTCCTACATTCACTTGTTAAGGGTGTTTGAGCTGTAACTCCTCATGGTAAATTTAGGATGGAACATTTAGTAATGATTCGGCTCGAATCATTTAGGATTATAGTGTTACAGTGTGCTGTTCCACCAATGACTTCAGCACTCGTCATGGTTCTTTCGAGCACTTCTATTTTTACAAGTGCAGTATTTCCTTTTCCTAACTCTCTCTTTTTTTAAGACCTCCAATCCCTCCAGTTTTGGGGGTTGACAAACTTTCTCGCTAGCACTCCTCCTAAAACTGATTCAAGTGAACAACCGTGGCTGCCGACTCACAGCAGTCCACACCCATCCCACTGGATGAGAACTCAGTGACTCAGAGATGGTTCGACAGATGGATTATATCCTTGCTGTCGGTGCGTCGCTGCCGGCCACGGGGCAAAAGTGTCTGATAAAAGCCTGTCAAGACAGTTGGAGAGCTCTTGGATTAAAAAGTCCACACCTGGGGAGGGCCGGGATCATCTCCGCCTCGGCTCTGTCTCATGCTCGGTAACGGATTGTGTGATCACTCGGGGTGCTGAGAGAAAAGAGAGAGGAAGAGTCTCACTTTTTCAAGCAAACTGTTTTTTTTCTTTTCTTAGAAAGCATAATGCTGCTAGTTTGTTTGGAGCCCTAGAAAAACATGCTGACTAACTGTTCTCTGGCGACCTTGCATCCAGTTTGAGTATGTTTATGTGTGTGTGCAGAGGGGGTGATAATAAAGAAAGGTGGGGGCTTCTATAGACGCAGAGCAGCTTAAGTTTAATTGCTTGTGGTGGCAGTCAAAGTCAATATGCTGGTCAATGGCCCGCGCATCCCGCAGGTTCATTTCCCCATAATTACTCTACATGTGCCTGGTCAATGCATAAGTCTGTCATCATTAAAATAATAAGAATGGGTTGGGCAAGGAGCAGGGCATGAAGAATGGAGGAACAAATGCAAAAGAAATGAAGGAATCAATACTGCAGACAAGAGGAAGAGATGACCTGGCACAGCAGAGGGACAGAAATAGGAGCTGGGCAGGTCTGTGACTTCAGAATCACAAGCAATCAAATGCTCATGCACAATAATGACTTAATGCAGCCAATGCAACATTTTCACCAAACTCTTAAAGG